>NW_028317914.1:4772750-5085500 GCF_062004578.1 Staurois parvus | reverse complement strand
ACGCAAAAAATTAAAAACTGCACAGGTGAGCAAATACCACTGAAAGAAAGCTCAATTCGTGGGGGAAAAAAAAAAAGACGTAAAATTTAATTTGGGTGCAGCATTGCATGACCGTGCAATTGTCAGTTAAAGCAACGCACCGCCGTATCGCAAAAAATGGCCTGATCAGGAAGGGGGGTAAATCCTCAGGAGGGCAAGTGGTTAACCAACCAGACAGAGAAAAAATAAAAAAGACAGAGTTACAAAACTCCACAGTAATCAGCAGCCGCCAGCTAGCAGTAAGGGAGGAAATGTACCAAACACACTGGTGCAATGTCAGTGATCCCTTTAGCCAGATAGAACCATTTTTATGTGGAAATGGTGACATATGGGGCTCGTCCATTAGTAGTATGATTGATGGCCACATGGATAAGTGTACCCGTATTACATAGTGAAACAGGCTATGTATTTAATTACATCTAGGAAAGAGTTTAATGGAACAAGGCAGTTTTGAGACGGACAGATATGCTGCGAGATTGCTCTAAACTGTTAATATTACCACCACCAATATGTTATATTCTATCAGTATACCTGTTCCTCTATACCCTATGGTCTCTCACAAGTGTAGGTCATCTCAGATGACAGGGACCTGTTCATCATTTTGCTGTATGACATGTCACATATGTTGACAGTCATACATGTAGGTGTTGACTGGCTTAATGTACAATATATTGTGTGGGGATCACTTACAGTTGCAAGAAAAAGTATGTGAACCCCTTGGGATTACATGGAGTTTTGCATGAATTGGGCATAAAATGTGCTCTGAACGTCATCTAAGTCACAACAATAGAACACAGTCTGCTGAACATAATACTACACAAACATTAGATGTTGCCATGGTTTAATTGCACATAACATGTAAACATTCACAGTGCAGGGAGGAAAAAGTGTGTGAGGCCCTAGCTTAATGACTTCTCCCAGAGCTAATTGGAGCCAGGAGTGAGCCAACCTTGACTCCAATCAGTGTGATGATATTGGATGTGTTGCTGACAGCTGTCCTGCCCTTAAAAAACACACACCTGTTTTGGGTTTACTGGTTTCAAGTAGCACTGTCTGATGTGAACCATGCCTCGCAGAAAAGAGCTCTCAGAAGACCTACGATCAAGAATTGTTGACTTGCGTGAAGCTGGAAAGGGTTACAAAAGTTTCTCCAAAAGCCTTGATGTTCATGTGTCCACAGTAAGACAGTCTACAAATGGAGAAAGTTTAGCACTGTTGCTACTCTCCCTAGGCGTGGTCGTCCTGTAAAAATGACTGCAAGAGCACAGCGCAGAATGCTGCATGAGGTAAAGAAGAATCCCAGAGTGTCAGCATGTGCCAGAGATTTCTGTAGGTCTTTAGCTAACATTTTTGTTGACACATCTACAATAAGGAAAACATTAAACAAGAATGGAGTACATGGGAGGACACCACAGAGGAAGCCATTGCTGTCCAAAAAGAATATTGCAGCACGTTTGAAGTTTGCAAAAGAGCACCTGGATGTTCCACAGCACTACTGGCAAAATATACTGTGGACAGATGAAACCAAGATTGAGTTGTTTGGGAAGAACACACAACACTATGTGTGGAGAAAAAAAAAGACACAGCACACCAACATCAAAACCTCATCCCCACTGTAAAACATGGCGGAGGGAGCATCATGGTTTGGGGCTGCTTTGCTGCCTCAGGGCCTGGACGGATTGTTGTCATTGATGGGAAAATGAATTCCAGAGTTTATCAAGACATTTTGCAGGAAAACGTACGACCATCTGTCCGCTAACTGAAGCTCCGCAGGGGATGGGTGATGCAACAGGACAATGACCCAAAGCATACAAGTAATTCAACAAAACAATGGCTGCAACAGCACAGAATACGCCTTCTGGAGTGGCTCAGTCAGAGTCCTGACCTCAACCCGATTGAAATGCTGTGGCATGACCTTAAGAGAGCGATTCACACCAGACATCCCAAGAATATTGCTACACTGAAACAGTTTTGTGAAAAGGAGTGGTCCAAAATTACTCCACATCGTTGTACAGGTCTGATCTGTAACTACAGGAAACGTTTGGTTGAGGTTATTGCTGCCAAAGGAGGGTCAACCAGTTATTAAGTCCAAAGGTTCACATACTTTTTCCTCCCTGCACTGTGAATGTTTACATGTTATGTGCAATTAAACCATGGCAACATCTAATGTTTGTGTAGTATTATGTTCAGCAGACTGTGCTCTTCTATTGTTGTGACTTAGAAGATGTTCAGAGCACATTTTATGCCCAATTCATGCAATACTCCACGTAATCCCAAGGGGTTCACATACTTTTTCTTGCAACTGTATGTTTGTGGAAGAGTGTTTTTCTCTTTCCCTAATCCTATAGGCATATACACAGAGTTATAGCCAAAAACAAACCATTTTATATTCATTCTGAATAAAAGTTATATTTTAAATCAGTTGGCCTTTTGTGCATAAGGACATGCACCCTTGTCCAGCTACAAGTGATAATTGCTACATAAAATTCATTTACCATTAAGGCTTAAATTGTTGCTTTTTTACAACTGCTTTACCAGGATTTTGGTTATCATTCAACCAGACAACCAAGGAGGTGCAAGGATGAATTGTACAATACACATGTAGGTAAACGCAGACCCTTTAAAGTGTTACTAAACTCACAACAATAAAATCCGTCTGTATATGCAGTAAAGCCTGCTTATTATACTCACTGCGGAACCCAAGGGGTTAATCCTCCGCATTGTGTAAAATGGATGTTTGACCCTGTCTTCTTTGATCCTCCCATTCTTATACTGTCCTCAATCCATCTTCTGATAGAGCAGAGTCTTGGGGGCAAACTGCACATGCTCAGTTTGGTGTGTATTGCTATAGTTTTGTTTTTTTCTTGGAGAGTGCATGTGATCAGCACAGGGCCAATCAGTACTGTCCAGAGGGTCAGAGGTCCTGAACCCTTATAAGACAATCAGAGGAGAATGAAAACTCCTCCTACAAGCTTTAACCAGAGCTCTGCTGGACACTGATAGAAGTCACAAGACTGCTCTAACTGCTGATGGGAAAAGGTATTTAGCAGTTTATATTTAATAAAATAATTGCATTTTCATGTTCTGTATACTGTGGGAGACCAGATATGGTGAATGCAGGGTGCTGGTTGTAGTAACACTAAGTTGTCCTATATAATTAAACTGATCAAACATTTCCAAAGAAGATTCCTTATACCAAAACACAAAAAAGAAGTGGATTGGATGCATGTGTTGTGAAGAATACATCTTGGAAGTAGTGAAAATTAAAAGAAGTTAAAATGTAGAGATATTGCTTTGGGTCCTCTCAGAAAAAGATGTGGGGAAAAATAAGAAAGGGTGCACTAACCTAGTACATTACAATAACTCAATTGTTATTAAAATATATAAAGTGGGTACTCACAAAACACATGTTGTATACGAGCATATCAAAAGCTACAGACAAGACCACCTCCAAGTCCACCATACATGATTGATGGCTTTGAAGAGGGCCTTGCTGTTAAAATACGTTAGCCATCTATGAATGTTTAGAGGTCTTCCCATGCCATCAACCATGTATGGTGGACTTGGAGGTGGTTTTGTCTATCTTTTGATATGCTCATGTACAACATGTGTTTGTGAGTACCCACTTGTTTTTATACATTTTAATGAAAAAAAAGTTAGTTATGGTAATGCACTAGGTCAGTGCACCCACTTTCTTAGTTTTGTAGCTTGTGATAAAGGATGCCCACGGTTCTAAGAGAGCAGCAAGAACTTTTCCATGCTGTACTTGCAAGATTAGCCAAGAGGAGAGTCCATCCTACCCCTAATCACCACACCTGAGCGCATTAGGTTACGTCTGAAAGATGTGGGAAACTATTGATCTATTTAAAATTCACCAAATCTGAATGAAATTGAGGCCTGTCCTATAATAAATGTTAATGTCTGTGCAAAAACATTACCTTTTGGCAGATTGAACAGACAGAGGCAGTCCGTGTTGTTGGAAGAGTCTAGTCCAGGGGCGGACTGACAACTCATGGGGCCCCCGGGCAATAGGGGATCATGGGGCCCCTGTGTCCTTGCCCACACTCAAAGCACACCCAAAAAAAGCCTATAAAAAAAAAAAAAAAAAAAAAAAAAGAAGAAGGGGAGGTACCAGGGGCATTTCATGGGGCCCCCTACTGACCCCGGGCCCTCGGGCAGTGCCCGAGTGCTCGAATGGTCAGTCCGCCCCTGGTCTAGTCCATGTATATATTTCTACGGAAGTGGTGGTTTCCAACCACATTGTATCGTGCAAATTCAAGGTTGTTAAACTACCCCGCCACTTCCCTAATGTTTCAGTTCATCAGTGAAAGCACCAGTTAGATTTATTGGTGGATCAAAAAGAATTTGTGGAAGGCAGTGGGGTCAGCACTGGACTCTGCTGTAATCTGCATGGTTTGACATTTTTTGGTAGTCTAGAAAATTAGGGGCTTCCAGGCTACAGAAAAGAACATCTAAAGTTATGTGCAGGCTCAGTTCAGGGCAGGCTTAGTTTAGTACCTGCATTACAGTTCTGGAGCTTGTTCGGTAACCTTGGGTTTTAGGGCCAGCAACATATCATTTACGTGTTCATGCATGCACAATGTTAGAATCTTTATGGGACTTTAAACGTGCAGTTGCCCTGAACTTATAAGCCTCGGAAAGTAATTTTACTTGAATACACTTTTCTTTCCTCTTCTCTTTTATACAGTCTCCAGTATATAATAGAACGGGTCAATAACAGCGTGTGAAGTTTCAGGCTTCCCAACAGAACTATAAACTTGCCACTACATTTTTCAGCAAGACAGCAGCCATCAGTAGGCAAGAACATCATAAAAGATTTAAAAAAAAAAAAAAAAAGGGTATGGTCTATGAGGTCACCTGATTTGTTCCCATTTTGATATTATCAGGGCCAACTTTTTCAATGTTTTTCCTCCAGGTTATGTCTTCCCCAATGGAGGGGGTTAGGGGGCTGTGAAGGTGGAGAGGAATCTCTATGCCTTCGGTGCACTAAAGGTGGCTGGGTCGGAAACCACAGAGAGCTTGTGGAGGTGGCTAGTAGCACTGAAAGTAGACCTACAGGCAAAAAAATTTTTAATAGAGCAAGGGAGGGTTATAACCTGTGAGATTTTTTTTTCCCTCCATCTGTGTCCCATTGTGGAGGCTTCCCTTCACTTCCTGTCCCATAGCCAAACAATGAAGTAAAAAGGAAATCCTTTCAAATTAAAATAATTTCTTGGGGACCCTCGGGTCAACAGAACTAGTGCCCCCATTGGAAGATTTCCCAAAATTCAGGGTTTTCTTTTACTTTCACTTTCAATAACAAAAATAGTAAAACAGTACAAATAGAGAGGGTGAATCTCCTTAACATGGAAAGACAGCAATAAAAACAGACAAGAGTTCTAATCCCTCTCCACTCTTTTCCAAAACTAAAAATATATTTTGCCTTTAGTTATACTTTAAAAAGGCTGGGGAAGGTGGGGGCACAGGGCAAAGGTTTAGGGGTGCCAAATACTTTTGTGAGAGGAAGTCTGTCTGAGGTTGCTTTGCTGTGCTTAATGGCAGGCATAGATTGTCAATGCCTCCCTATGATGCTAGCTTTAGCAGTGCCTAGTGCTGAAACGTTTATGCTCTTCAGAGTGTCCTGGATCCAGACAGCCCTTAAAGATCTAGGTAATTTCTTTATCGGTTTGATGCTGCCTCTAGTGGCAATGACACCCTAGGCCTGGGTGGCAAATATGGCCCTAGATCTGGAAAGTCATTTTTGTAAGTAAAATATCAAATGACTCCCATGATATGCTGGCCTTATTAGCCCATGATTTAAGGAAGAAAAAAGAAAAAAAACACTGGATTTCAGAAAAAGTTATATAAAATGTATTTTCTCTCTTTAAAAAGCATACATACAGATGTAACAGTAGGCACAAGGCTCCCCCCTTCAATATATACTGCTATGACTATACACCATGATTCACTATATCACTTCCAACCAAATCCTTCTGCTGGACTTCATTATATATTTAACAAACATAATTTACATCTTTACACATGATTTTAAAGTTACATCCCTGAAGTTGAAAAAAATAACCCTTTTCTCCGTTGTTCTGTCAAGCAGACCAATAAAAACTAAGACCAAATATATAAATTTATATACAAAAAACACCAGAGTCTATACACATTCAAGCACAGAATCTGTGCAAAACCGGAATAACTGAGGTTTCCATGTCATGAATTAGAAGAGAGAAATCCTGCTCCTTAGCTTAACATGTATTTAGAGATTTTAATACAAGCTCATTCTACTCATATTGCAGAGGTGTCTGAAAACAGGTGCAAATCATCCCATGGAAGTTGTCACTGTGGTTTAGACTACCACAACTTTGTTCATCCATACAGATGGCCATCTGTCTCTAGCAAGAGGAGACTGTGACAGTCGGTCACGAAACCCAACACAAAAGCAACTTTTATGGTTTTACCGATTGTTGTCTAGGGAAAATCTGCAACTGTTTTTAGAGACAACTTGGATTAAACATTAATGCAATATGGTATATGAAAAAAACCCCAAAACATTAAGATAGAGATATTGTAAGTTGCTATTTCTGTTTTGGACAGGGTTTATAGTTTGCCGACGGTTTTTTAATATAAAAAAAGATGCTGTAAATGTATAAATAAAAGGGGGAAAATGAGGATATGATGAAAAAGTTAAAAAATGATCTTAAACCTATATTGAGCATTTACATAAAAATGTAGCCAACATATACAGACATTGGGATAAAAAAAAAATTGAGATAAAATGTGCCCTTACCCTGAGACCCCCGTGATAATATATGGCTGCTACTAGGGTATTGCTGGAATGTTTTTTTTTCTATTTAGACCTTATGGTTAAAAAGGCTGAAAGCACAAAACGTGTCCGTGTTTGCAATACCAACCAGTTAGAAGCTAGTTTCCTTGTGCTTTAAAAATTACAGGTTTTAGGTCTGCTTGGTTACCATGCACAGTCAAAATACTTGTTGTATTAAGTAATCTTTTCAAAAATAAGATAAGTGTGTTACACTGGTTACAAAACACAGTCAGTCAACACAATTCAAAACTACATAAGTATAATGTAAAGGCCACATAAATTAAAGAAAAAAAATCTCAAAAACTCTCTCAAGCATTTCTTTGCTAAAGGCATCAAAAACAAAAACTTCAAATCAAATTTTATCATCAAAATAGTGTTAAGAGTGCTCTAAAACCTTCATCACGACTCATTTCTGATGGGTCGGACAAGAAATAGAATTGGTTGTTCTAGGTTATTGTCCTATCCCTGCTGCCTAGCTGAATAAGCCTGCATGGTTATTTCCGTCACAATTCTACTTCTGGTCATCCCATTTTCACTGTCCTTCCAGCTGAACTTATAGTGCATCGAATAAAAAGAAACATGGCTTCGCTATTTCCGGACAGAGGGGAAAAAAAAAAAAAAAGTGTTATAATATGCTTCTTCTAACCTGTGCTTGTTTGTCACATTCTCATTTGCTAATCCCAGATTTGGCACCTCTGATAAATCCTTACCATATATACACACGCATACTGTAACTATATATTATATACGTAATAAGCTCATGTATACACATTTACAAAAGTAAAGTTATAAAAAATATATTGCACTTCTTATATACATTGCAGCTTCGTGGGTTCGGGATTTAACAACAAGACCCATATGTTTCTTCATATGCAAGGCAGTTTTAACAAGTGGTAAATATATAAAGCCCTTTGTTGCCCATGTTTAATTGCATTGCAGGCCCCACTCAGGTTCTTTAGTCTGCCCCACCATTTGGTTAGAAAACCACCATCCTCCAACCTGCTGTAGTTTTCTGCTAAAATGTTGACTGTTTTGTGTTTCGATTTCACTTTTTCTGCTGGCAGACAAGAAAAAAAAAAGCAATTCTTCAGCTTGCTAAAGAACCCATGAGAATTTTGTAGTGTTCAAAATAACCTGCAAGGCACTTCAGGTCATGCGGAGCAGAGTGTTTTCCCTGCAGTGTTGTGCCACCCGTACAGATTGTAGGTAACAGTTTGCTCAGATATTCTGAAGGATTGTAACAGCAGTCTGATTTTCCTCCTTGGAAGCTGACCCGTCTTCTTGCAAGGCAAGTGGTGAACACTGGCCTTGAACAGTCTGTGTTCACGGGAGAGTGCGTTAGATTTCCGTCAGAGTCAGCTTGTAGCTTCCCCCAGTCTCTTCAATCTGAAGCTGAAAAGTGTCTTCATTTGAATAGTGCCGAATGATGTTGTCATCCATGTTGACCAGGATCCTAGGGAGATGGAGAAAAAGATTTAGAACGATGATCATTTAATGGAAAGCAAGCTTCCAAAAACAGACCCAAGACTAGAGAGAAGGAACCATTACAGTAATAGGCAAAGATCTAAAGGCAGGCAGCATTACAAACACGCTTTGAGCTATACAAGATTTCCAGCTTGCTCTAAAGAAGGGGAAAACCTTAATTTGCGTTAAAGGGTCAGTCAAGTCAAAAGTGATATTTCAGCTGCTGGTAGAGTCTGGTGGGCAAAGTCAGACCCTGTTTCTTATATACATCTAGGTAAGCCCCACAATGAGAGCTTCCTGCCATATTTGCCAACTTGTTTCATGTCCACATTGATATTTTGAAGGTTCCTGCCACCATTTGTTTTCGCCCTTCTTGGCTTTTTTTATTTTATGTAACAGGAGAAGCTGAAAGGGAGCTGCTCATATTGGCCACAGCAGGTGTACTTATGTAATAAAAGTAGAGCTCCCAAAAGATGAGAAACTATCACATGGGCCAACTTTCCTTAATAGAATCTGGACTTTCTGCCTAGCGGTGCTGCAATTAGTTTTACAGTTCCTCTCCATCAATGTAAATAACCCTGCTCAGAATAAATGAAAACACTCTGGGTGGTCTGTCCCGAAATCTCAGCAGTTGTTCCACAGGGGATCACAGAGTAGAAGAGGAGGAAGGTGGCAGGGTCTTGGGGACACCATTGTACTGTTCCCCTCTTACCCCTAGTTGGGCTGCTAAAGCAACAAGATTTTTTTTCTTACTGAAAAAAAAAAAGCCGGTTATGGTAGAAATATAAGCAATTTTCCTTCATGCTCAGTAACCAAAATATTTTTGATCCAGTGAAATCTTAAAACCATAGACCACTTTCTAATTTGTGAAGGCAGCAGATGAGCATGACAGCCTGACAAACCGCACCCTTTTTTAATCATGATAACTTAACTTTAAATAGCATTCCACAGGTCCAGTAAGGATTGGACATGATGGCATGTTCGCCATGTAAGGATTTGACATGGTGGCAGGGATCCACAGAACTAGAGAGGGGACCCAAACCTAACTCAAAAATCAAAATTAAATAAAAGGGATTCAAAATCCCACTGAAAGACATCTTTATTTTCCACTTGAGCTTGAAAACTGGTGTTTCAAATTTCACAATCCAAAAAACACACAGCTAGATTAAAACCTGATTTTGGCAAACCTTATCCTTAAACTGTATGTCTCTGTATGACTGTGGCAGGGACAACATATTGTGGGCTCCACTGGGGCAGCAACTAACGTGAAGGATTTACGGGCTTTCAAAAGCACTGAAGAATATGTTGTTCTTCTCACATATTTATACAATTTGCTACAGACATATGGGAAATTAGTAGTCTACAATTAAAAATTGTCACACAAAAAAGCCAAATCAACAGACTTACTGCCTCCAACACATGTGAGTAATGAAAAGCTAAAGATTACATACTTTCAGAAAAGGAGTAGAAAATAACTTACCCTTTTTTACATTTCTTAAAGATTTTTCCAATTTTCTCAAAGGGAACTTCATATTTTTCAGAGACCTAAAAAAAAAAAAAAAAAAAAAAAAATTTACTACTGACACATACATAGTCTGGTTGTATTTTTGTAAATACAAACCGTAAAAGTTAGAGTAACAGCATACACAAACTTACCGGACGCCTGTAGGCACAAGCCTACTGTATCTAATGGTAACAGGGGCAGCTTAGTGCTACTAACCCCCCTCTCCCATTTTCCCCAACATTCATCTCATATGTTTTTTACACGGTCACATTTTTTATAAAAAAGGTTGAAACTTTTTATTATATGTGATCCCAGCAAAGGGTGTTGCAATGGCACCAAAGACTGGGTGTCTACAGGCCCCAGTGATTGATTTCCAGTCCTGGTATTGCTCCACATTTACTGGTTTTATTTTGACCAACAAAAGTCACTTTTACTTTGACCAACAAAAAGAGTACTCTCTGCTCTGTTTTACGGTTAATGCTAAAAGAATCCAATTATATTGCAAGTTAAGGGATGTCCTAAATTCAAAATGTAGGTACAACTTAAACAAAAAGGGAGTTAGGAGGGATTCAATTAATCAGAAACGTATCTGCTGCAGCAAGGACATCCTCCTGGGGTGCTCTTGCTCCAGGTCATGTGGCCTGATGCCACGGCAGCCAAGCACTGAAGTCAGCTCCAGCAGATGAAGAAAGATACTGCCAGTGTCGGTGCCAACAATGGGGAGCTGACAAAGGCTATGTGACAAGGTCAGGTTTAAACCCCAGGATCTGGGATCTGAGCCCTGCTGAATCTCTGTTACAGCAAACTGTACGCTAATGCTAAAGCTTTTAACTCTACCCATCTAACCAACCCTCCCTAACCGAGCTTAGGTTGGTTATCACATGAGAGCTTAGCAAGCTTAAAAGTATGTTAGGTGTAAACAGCTCATCCTAACAAAAGATACCAGAAGTAGCAAGAGTCAACCCATCAGGCCACACCTATACATTTTTTGGTGGACTACCCCTTAAGAACCATTTAAAGACAAAAAGACTATCAAAGTCATCCTATTCTAAAAAATTGCATTTCCTAGACAGGAAACAAAACTCAAGCTGAAACCACCACTAATCCTTCCGAAGGGATATAAAAAAAAAAAAAGGATACTTACAGCTTCTATTAGTCCTTTCAATGATGGAGACTTCAGCATAAGAGCATCAAAAACTTCTTCCGTCTCCCTCCGCACATACAGCAGCACTGCAACAGCAGAGGAAAAACAAACTGTCACATTGCCAATAGACATCTTCCCAATCACCTACCGAATATACTTAGCATGAAAAGTGCAAATTCATTCCACATAAGAATACTTGTTGCATTATTAGGCAATGTGGAAAATGCATTGTGATTGGACATAATTGTCCCAATACATCCAAGGTCATGTGCAGACAAGCAGCCTGCCACAATCTGACAAGTACATGTGAATCACAGACTTGAACGAATATGCTGTAAATGAGTTTCAGAAAAGTTTATCTTTAATGCCTCAGAAAGGAGGTGAAACCAAAGCATAAGCATTAAAGCTAGGCAACAAAGTCTCAAGAAAGAAGGTCTACATCAGCCCGTCCCAACCAAGGTTCCATGGAGCCCTAGGCTTCCTTCAGGGTTTTCCTGGGGTTGCTTGAGCAGGGGCAGACTGACCTCCCACCTGATGGTGTCTGCATAGTTCTGGGCTGACACCACCCAGCAGAGCCATCAGGTTAGGTCCAGTGCAGAAGTCCTCATCTCACAGGTAAGCAACCACTGACACCAATGCTCTTTTTATCGGTCTGGAATGGAAGCATTCTTCCTTCCCACTGACCACCAGTGTAAGAAAGCCCTTCTTCACTGGCCATCAATGTAAGGGGACCATCCTTTAAATGATGCATTTCTTTTCCATTCAGTATTATTGGTTTAAATTTGGGTACAAAAAAAAAAACAAAAAAACTCTAGGTATGTCACATTATGTATTCTTTCATTCTAAAATCTACAACTTACTGATCGTGCAAATTAAAAATTTTCAATATCATCAGGGGTTCCCCGAGACCTAAAAATTGTAAATGGTTGCTCCAGGGTAAGGATGAGAATGGCTGGTCTGCATAACTCTTTAAACACAGATTCACTATAAAAAAGGTAATCTTTACCGAGACAAATATTGCTGCAAATTCTGTTCTTGGAATACCAGTTTCCCAGTTGTCTCTGGCTTCAGCATTTTTTTCCCCTCACCATCCTGGAACAAGCATGCAGATTAGCAAGTCAGCATTCCCAATTTGCATACTTATCCCTGGTCAGTGTATGAAAAAGTACTAAAGCAGCCAACAGCCTTTTCCGAAAGCTTAGCAGGGGCAGCATTCACATTTCCACACTGCAAGTTTCCTTTAAGGTACCCATGCTCAGGTATTGATCAGCCTACAAGGGTACCTTTAAACAAGCTCCTAACAGTAAGGTATGTATTGTACCCAACATTTTTACAGGCTTTTTGCCTTAATATTTACCTGGTGATGCCGCCAGTAACATACTTCCTATCTGAGGGTGACAACACTGCCTTACTGTACACATATGAACAGCAGTGCTGTCACCATATTACAAGACTGCAGAACACTTATCCCATATAATGTAGAGGGGTGTTCTGTAGTTCACAAAAAAAACAAAAAAAAACAAAAAACACAACTTTGAACAATGCTCACAGATGCCACTAGGCAGAGACAGGAGCACTGGAGGTTATCAGCTGACTGAATATCTGGTAGGATCAAGGGATATTTTATTGCACTTATCAAGAAGGTATGTCAAAAGGCTTCCAATGATAGAATTTAACATACAAAAAAAAGGAGACGTTGAGAGAAGCTGATTGTTACAGTGCAAGGACAGGTCTTTCACCCTGAACAATGGACTTCACTGTGCAGCTCTCCCAGTAACCCTCTTATAATGCACAGGTACTCTTTCCCCTTTTAAATTACAGAAGAAAAGTGAAGGGCAATCAAGAAATTTCAGTTTTTGTGAACTAGTGTAAGCCATTCCATTTATATGCCTTCCCTAGAGCCTCCATTCTTCCACCAGCTAAATACGTGGCCTACAAAAAATTATTCTTCCAGTTAAAAATACCAAGACAACCAGTAAAGAAACAAAAAATAAATGAATGAATGCCTATTGGATTTTTATCAGACGCAGATGAAGTAGACCATAAATACCTCTCTTTGGTTCATCTATTCTTGGTATCTTAGCAGGAGGCGTTCCAAAGTCTTCCTCAGGACTGAACGGCACTCTCTTCATACCAGAGCTAAACATAAAACAGAGGAAATCTAAATCTTTCATGTTGTATATACATGTGCAGACTGTACAAGAGCAGGTCTACATCATATGCATTTATTATAAACTGGATTTAATGTTGTTTCCAACTAGCCAAATAATTACAAATATATAACCATATCCCTGCTAACCCATACCCTAAAATTAGCATGATGATTGCTTGGAGCATTACAAGTACTTTTGGGAGCTTTAATCTTCTGCTGAGAAGTGGATCACTACTTCCATGTCTCAGCCTTGCCCAAGATCTGTGCACAGGCAAAAGAGCTGATTGGTTGATTGCTGAAGAGGCTGCCAACCAGAGCCTCTGCTTACCATCAGAACCTAGTTGCAGTTTAGACCCAGAAGTGGTAACTGGCCAGTAGAAGGTCAAAGCAACCGAGAGATATTTACAACACCCAGTGGTCTTAGTGTTGGCTGAAGTTAAGGGATTTTTTTTAAGTCAAGGTCTTCCACAGTGCTTTTTTGATATGTTATAGTCCAATCAGTTTTCATTTGCTATATATATATATATATATATATATATATATATATATATATATATATCGATGTATTATCAAAAAAGAAGGGAATGCCTAATCACTATAGGATACTTCAATTACATAGCAATTGCACTTAGCACTGTCAGACCTAATTTCCAAATCATTAAAAGACAAACCCCCCCCCTCAAAAAAAAAAAAAAAAAGGATCAATTACCTTTCCCCATCCATCTCCTCTGGTGAAAGGGGGAGCACCTGGAAGACAATGGAACAATAAATCATCAATTGTTAAAATATTTATTTTGCTTTCCAAAACTTGCATTATAGGACTTCACTATGATTTGAAAATAAAAAAAAAAAGCCTATGTAATCTTGCGATTTGTTTATTCAGTGGCGTATAAATGGTGTACTGTTAAGCTATTCTTTATATTTTATCTTCAGTACCCATGAAAGATGGGACCTTGCCCTTCTACTACACTTACAATGAGAATATCAATTTTTCTGGGGCTGCTTTTTGTCCTGATATATTGATCAAGTAACAATAAACACAGTTTAAAACCTGTAGCAGGAAAATAAGTCTGTCTCAAAGCCTCCAGTGTGTACACACACAAACACAGACTTGAAATACTCATCCAAAAAAAAAAAATGCCCCAGGTATAAAGCATAGTTATCTACAGCAGCCTCCTATTCCATCCGGTCATGACAAGGAAGGGGGGCAGAGAGCTGCAATTGCAGTCTGCAGAGCCCAGTGAGGAGAGCTGATTGGAGTGGAGAGACAGCCCCCCCCCCCTACACACAGCTCACTGACCAGAGCTGAGGCTGTCAATCTGCCAGAAGGTCCCTCCCTATTTTTCTCTTGGTGTCAGTAAAACTCAGGGTTGCTGTTAAAAAACCACAGGGCCCCATACAGCCAACTTAACAGGTCCCCCTCCAAAAAAAACAAAAACCCACAGTTTACTATGCTTCAGTTATGAAAGAACACAGTGAGTGGCTGCTACTGATCGCTCATAGTTATCATTAAGGAAAGGAAGGGGCTGGTAAATGTGACATATTTACCAAACCCTTCCCCACCCTCCATCCTAAAGGATCCTGTTGTGTGCTTACAGATGCTAGAGTTAAGGAGAGGAGGAAAGCTGGCAGCACTAAGGGGGTGGGGACATGTATGGTGTAAGGGAGAGGGATGGGTGAGGAGGCGGTGGGGGAAAGGGGGGGGGGCAATTACTGGAACTGATCCCCTGTATTGCTCTCCCCTCCCTTCCCGCTGTGCCAATCACCCTCCCTGTTCACATCTGATTCGCCCAGCTGCCTGCATCCCCTTGCTGGCTGGGGCCCTGTATAGGAGGACTAGTGGTGCCCCCTTATCCGCAGCCCTGGTAAAACTTGTCAGAAGCGATTCATGCTGATGGCAGAGGAACAAGGCAGCAGACAGAAATGACACTTCATGCTCTGGATAGAGACAAGTACACACTATAAAGCGATAGGTTTTATTCATATTTCAAGTCTGAGGTTTACTACAACTTTAAAGAGGGAACCTTATAGGAGAACAGAAATACTTACATGAGTGGTGCGCTGGAGATTGGCAAAGTGTACATCGGGGATGAACAGGACAGGCTGTGTGTCCAAGTCTTGCATGGGTTTGAACACCGTGATGTCTGTCCTCTTGTGAGAGGGAAGCAGTGCTCCTTTAACATCTGTAACTATACAAGAAAATAAAAGGAAATGATTCATCTACACAATCGTGTAAGCCAGAACTGGTTTATAGCAAAAGTTTTCTAACCAACAAGCCAAAAACACAAAATATGCTGGACTATGACACAGACCATATTAAAAACCTCAGATCCATTCAGCCTCTCTGCTAAAAAAAAAAAAATTATAAATATAAAATTAATTATTGCTATATGTCCATGTTGGAGAGCAAGTGGAAATCCCCAATGAAAACAGACAGAAATCCAACAAATGTTCTACCCCTTCCCCACTATATTCATGACCCAAGAGAAGTTTCAGCTGGAGTTCTCTTTTCACCTAGATTAAAAATATCACATAAAACCCTCAAAATGAGTGTGTTGGAAGGTAAAAGCAAAAAAAGTCTCATAATTCCTCAGAACAATTATGGAGACTATGAAAGTCAGAGTAAAGTCAGGAGCCCTTATCTGCAGGCTGGTTAGGGTTAGTCACTTAAGTCCTGGATCAGAAGGGTCTGTATGACCCAGGCAGAAATGTAGCATTTGCAAAAGGAGATGTCAGAAATGGCAGACTCCATGTTTTTCAGAAGAAAAATTTCCTTTAGGGCCAGTTCACATCATAAAAACATAGTCTGGATGCTTTCCAGATGCGTTTCTGCATGTACCGTTTGATGCATTTTTGCTGCATTCCGGTGCATTTTTCCCCCCTTAAATGACATTTTGGTGCATTTTACCTCATTCCAGTACAGTGCAGAAAAAGGCAGCATATTCTACTTTTCTGGAACTGGAATGCACTGGAACTGACCGCACTGGTGTGAACTATGCCATAGAAAACTATATAACCAACTATCCATGCAATGTTCATGCAGAAATAAAGAAAATAAAAAAAAAAAAACGCACTGGACTGCATGTGTTGTGTACTGGCCCTTAAAAGCAGAACCTCAAACTAAAAATAAAGGGAAAAAAAAAAAACGGAAGAGGAAAAAGAACTGGCAACGAATGCTCTACTTTATTTAAATAGTCACCCATTCAATTACAAAGTAATAATTACAATGACTTCAGAATGCAGCCATGCATAGTGTAGGACACATATGTGATCAAAGAATTACACCTGGAGTCTAATCAAAAAGGAGAAACTTCTCCGTCCGCATATGCCAACATCCTATATACCATAGACAAAATCTCAAGCTGTGTAGCAAATTACTTTTAAAATTATCAAAAAAACTCCAAGACCACAAAAATACATACAATCTAATATTTACATTTGTACAAAATATAAAAAAACCTATACATAACCATGTCCGTATGTTCCAGCAACAGGCTTACAAAATATATTATGTACATAGCCATTTTATAAATCAAGTAGCACACTATACATGAAAAAAAAATTTCATGTGGCCTGCTCTACTTGATTTATATTACAAAAAAAAAAAAAAAAAAAGAAGAAGGGAAGACGAAATAAGACAGAAGAAGAAGAAGAAGACGAAAGAAGACAGAAGAAGAAGACGACGAAAGACGACAGAAGAAGAAGACGACGAAAGACGACAGAAGAAGAAGAAGAAGACAGAAGAAGAAGAAGACGACGAAAGAAGACAGAAGAAGACGACGAAAGAAGACAGAAGAAGAAGACGAAAGAAGACAGAAGAAGAAGAAGACGAAAGAAGACAGAAGAAGAAGAAGGACGAAAGAAGACAGAAGAAGAAGACGACGACGAAAGAAGACAGAAGAAGAAGAAGACAGAAGACAGAAGAAGACAGAAGAAGAAGAAGACAGAAGAAGAAGAAGACAGAAGAAGAAGAAGAAGAAGGACGAAAGAAGACAGAAGAAGAAGAAGAAGAAGAAGGACGAAAGAAGACAGAAGAAGAAGAAGAAGAAGGACGAAAGAAGACAGAAGAAGAAGAAGAAGAAGAAGGACGAAAGAAGACAGAAGAAGAAGAAGAAGAAGAAGGACGAAAGAAGACAGAAGAAGAAGACAGAAGAAGAAGAAGAAGAAGAAGACAGAAGAAGAAGAAGAAGAAGAAGGACGAAAGAAGACAGAAGAAGAAGAAGAAGAAGAAGGACGAAAGAAGACAGAAGAAGAAGAAGAAGAAGAAGGACGAAAGAAGACAGAAGAAGAAGAAGAAGAAGAAGGACGAAAGAAGACAGAAGAAGAAGACAGAAGAAGAAGACAGAAGAAGAAGACAGAAGAAGAAGAAGAAGAAGGACGAAAGAAGACAGAAGAAGAAGAAGAAGAAGGACGAAAGAAGACAGAAGAAGAAGAAGAAGAAGGACGAAAGAAGACAGAAGAAGAAGACGAAGAAGAAGGACGAAAGAAGACAGAAGAAGAAGACAGAAGAAGACAGAAGAAGAAGACAGAAGAAGAAGAAGAAGGACGAAAGAAGACAGAAGAAGAAGAAGAAGAAGAAGACAGAAGAAGAAGAAGAAGAAGGACGAAAGAAGACAGAAGAAGAAGAAGGACGAAAGAAGACAGAAGAAGAAGAAGAAGAAGAAGAAGGACGAAAGAAGACAGAAGAAGAAGAAGAAGAAGGACGAAAGAAGACAGAAGAAGAAGAAGAAGAAGAAGGACGAAAGAAGACAGAAGAAGAAGACAGAAGAAGACAGAAGAAGAAGACAGAAGAAGAAGAAGAAGAAGAAGGACGAAAGAAGACAGAAGAAGAAGAAGAAGAAGAAGAAGGACGAAAGAAGACAGAAGAAGAAGACAGAAGAAGACAGAAGAAGAAGACAGAAGAAGAAGAAGAAGGACGAAAGAAGACAGAAGAAGAAGAAGAAGAAGAAGAAGACAGAAGAAGAAGAAGAAGAAGAAGGACGAAAGAAGACAGAAGAAGAAGAAGAAGAAGAAGAAGAAGACAGAAGAAGAAGAAGAAGAAGGACGAAAGAAGACAGAAGAAGAAGAAGAAGAAGAAGGACGAAAGAAGACAGAAGAAGAAGAAGAAGAAGAAGGACGAAAGAAGACAGAAGAAGAAGAAGAAGAAGAAGGACGAAAGAAGACAGAAGAAGAAGAAGAAGAAGAAGAAGGACGAAAGAAGACAGAAGAAGAAGAAGAAGAAGAAGGACGAAAGAAGACAGAAGAAGAAGAAGAAGAAGAAGGACGAAAGAAGACAGAAGAAGAAGAAGAAGAAGAAGGACGAAAGAAGACAGAAGAAGAAGACAGAAGAAGAAGAAGAAGAAGAAGAAGACAGAAGAAGAAGAAGAAGAAGAAGAAGGACGAAAGAAGACAGAAGAAGAAGAAGAAGAAGAAGAAGGACGAAAGAAGACAGAAGAAGAAGAAGAAGAAGAAGGACGAAAGAAGACAGAAGAAGAAGAAGAAGAAGAAGAAGGACGAAAGAAGACAGAAGAAGAAGAAGAAGAAGGACGAAAGAAGACAGAAGAAGAAGAAGAAGAAGAAGGACGAAAGAAGACAGAAGAAGAAGAAGAAGAAGGACGAAAGAAGACAGAAGAAGAAGAAGAAGAAGGACGAAAGAAGACAGAAGAAGAAGAAGAAGGACGAAAGAAGACAGAAGAAGAAGAAGAAGAAGGACGAAAGAAGACAGAAGAAGAAGAAGAAGAAGGACGAAAGAAGACAGAAGAAGAAGAAGAAGAAGGACGAAAGAAGACAGAAGAAGAAGAAGAAGAAGGACGAAAGAAGACAGAAGAAGAAGAAGAAGAAGGACGAAAGAAGACAGAAGAAGAAGAAGAAGAAGAAGGACGAAAGAAGACAGAAGAAGAAGAAGAAGAAGAAGAAGAAGGACGAAAGAAGACAGAAGAAGAAGAAGAAGAAGAAGGACGAAAGAAGACAGAAGAAGAAGAAGAAGAAGAAGGACGAAAGAAGACAGAAGAAGAAGAAGAAGAAGAAGGACGAAAGAAGACAGAAGAAGAAGAAGAAGAAGAAGAAGAAGAAGGACGAAAGAAGACAGAAGAAGAAGAAGGACGAAAGAAGACAGAAGAAGAAGAAGAAGAAGGACGAAAGAAGACAGAAGAAGAAGAAGAAGGACGAAAGAAGACAGAAGAAGAAGAAGAAGAAGAAGACAGAAGAAGAAGAAGAAGAAGAAGGACGAAAGAAGACAGAAGAAGAAGAAGAAGAAGAAGGACGAAAGAAGACAGAAGAAGAAGAAGAAGAAGGACGAAAGAAGACAGAAGAAGAAGAAGAAGAAGGACGAAAGAAGACAGAAGAAGAAGAAGAAGAAGGACGAAAGAAGACAGAAGAAGAAGAAGAAGGACGAAAGAAGACAGAAGAAGAAGAAGAAGGACGAAAGAAGACAGAAGAAGAAGAAGAAGGACGAAAGAAGACAGAAGAAGAAGAAGGACGAAAGAAGACAGAAGAAGAAGAAGAAGAAGAAGAAGAAGAAGGACGAAAGAAGACAGAAGAAGAAGAAGGACGAAAGAAGACAGAAGAAGAAGAAGAAGAAGGACGAAAGAAGACAGAAGAAGAAGAAGAAGAAGGACGAAAGAAGACAGAAGAAGAAGAAGAAGAAGGACGAAAGAAGACAGAAGAAGAAGAAGAAGAAGGACGAAAGAAGACAGAAGAAGAAGAAGAAGGACGAAAGAAGACAGAAGAAGAAGAAGAAGGACGAAAGAAGACAGAAGAAGAAGAAGAAGGACGAAAGAAGACAGAAGAAGAAGAAGAAGGACGAAAGAAGACAGAAGAAGAAGAAGGACGAAAGAAGACAGAAGAAGAAGAAGAAGAAGGACGAAAGAAGACAGAAGAAGAAGAAGAAGGACGAAAGAAGAAGAAGAAGAAGAAGGACGAAAGAAGACAGAAGAAGAAGAAGAAGAAGGACGAAAGAAGACAGAAGAAGAAGACAGAAGAAGAAGAAGAAGGACGAAAGAAGACAGAAGAAGAAGGACGAAAGAAGACAGAAGAAGAAGAAGAAGAAGAAGAAGAAGAAGAAGGACGAAAGAAGACAGAAGAAGAAGAAGAAGGACGAAAGAAGACAGAAGAAGAAGAAGAAGGACGAAAGAAGACAGAAGAAGAAGAAGAAGGACGAAAGAAGACAGAAGAAGAAGAAGAAGGACGAAAGAAGACAGAAGAAGAAGAAGAAGGACGAAAGAAGACAGAAGAAGAAGAAGAAGGACGAAAGAAGACAGAAGAAGAAGAAGAAGGACGAAAGAAGACAGAAGAAGAAGAAGAAGGACGAAAGAAGACAGAAGAAGAAGAAGAAGGACGAAAGAAGACAGAAGAAGAAGAAGGACGACAGAAGAAGAAGAAGAAGGACGAAAGAAGACAGAAGACAGAAGAAGAAGAACGAAAGAAGACAGAAGAAGAAGAAGAACGAAAGAAGACAGAAGAAGAAGAAGAACGAAAGAAGACAGAAGAAGAAGAAGAAGAAGGACGAAAGAAGACAGAAAAAGAAGGACGAAAGAAGACAGAAAAAGAAGAAGGACGAAAGAAGACAGAAAAAGAAGAAGGACGAAAGAAGACAGAAGAAGAAGGACGAAAGAAGAAAGAAGGAAGGAAGAAGGAAGAAGGAAAGAAGGAAAGAAGGAAAGAAGGAAAGAAGGAAAGAAGGAAAGAAGGAAAGAAGGAAAGAAGGAAAGAAGGCCATATACATAATATATCTCTTTTGTACAAATAAATGTAGGTTTTTAATTGTATGTATTTTGGGAGCATTAGAATTTGATATGCGCTTAAAAGTCCTTTGCTATGCAGTTTGAGAATTTGTCAATGCCTGGAGTTTCCTTTTCAGGCCCCTTGCGCAATCTAGGTGCAGTACCTCCCTCCTGGTATTTTATTGCATCCAGGAGGGATAGGCAAAGTGTCCTTTTCTGCCTGATATAGACTTTGACAGGCTGTAGGCAGTGGGGCCGGACACTGCACCTAACCCTCTTGGGCGCACTAAAATGCCAGGAAGGACGCACTACACCTAGGAGGTGCAAGAGGCCTTAACAGGTCAATGAGACATATTGGGACAATTATATCATTTCTACTTACAAGCATTGATCTGGGAGCTGGGCTCAGTACACTTGCCTTTTCTCTTGCTCTGCTTACGTTCTTCATCTCTGATTTTACGTTCGGCGCCCTACAACAGACAAACGATATTTTAATTGTTTTTGCAAATTGACTAGAAATGCTAGACAGATGAATCATAGCACTGGAATAGACAAATCTGCTCTATAGGTCTAGTCTTTGTTGAAAAAAGGCTGTGTGCTGGAGGCACTTCCATCACACCGACAGATAGATCTCACCTTATCACAGAAGACTTTGATCTGGCAGTAGGCCCGATGGATGGGTTTGTTACTTCTGTTGTTGTAGCTGTATGTATCGATCTGGATGTTGAGCGGCAGCCCCTTCACCCCTTTCTGGGAGGAGAAGTCTGTACTCAGACAGTTCACAGATATGAACACCTGCAGACAAGGACAGATATATGTCAGTAATCATTTATGGAAGGCCTTCTGAAGATACACTCAATTCAAGTTATTTGTAGTAGGTATTCCTTATTCCCATCATACAAAAAAAAAAATACAAAAAACAAAATAAAAAAACCTCCATATACACTAGGAGAATTCCAATATCACCTTTAAAAGTGTGTTTAACCCCAAAACAAAGAATATATTGCATCTCATTAGTCTTTAGATGCATTAGATTGTTTTTTTCAGATTGTCTCCTTAATTTTAACCTGGTGATCATGCCAGTAATACGCTTCAATTTTAACCTGGTGATCATGCCAGTAATACGCTTCAATTTTAACCTGGTGATCATGCCAGTAATACGCTTCCTGTCCTAGCATGACAACACTCACTCACCATACTGTATTTATAGAGGAGCAGTGTTGTCATCCTAGGACTTTGGACTACAAATACACCCAGTGATGGATTACCAAATAGGCAGAGTAAGCTCCAGTCTATGGGCCCTACGCCATTTAAGGGCCCGGCAACAACAGATCAAAATATTGGATTTGATTTTGAAAGAATGTTACAGTGCAGTTTTCTTAAAATGGTTAATAGGGAAAGAAAATGAATCAACTCAAAGAAACAAAAAAAAAAGCTAAAAGACTCCATAGCGAACATACTGTATTAATGTACTGTACAATAAAAGCAACTTAAAGTTATGGGCAGCACAGTGGCTAAATGGTTAGCACTTTCGCCTGGCAGTACTAGGGTTGTTGGTTCAAATCCCAACCATGGCACCACCTGCCTGGAGTTTGCATATTCTCCCTGTGCCTGCATGGGTTTCCTCCGTGTACTCTGGTTTCCTTCCACACTCCAAAGACATGCTGGTAGCTTAATTGGCTCCTGTCTATATTGGCCCTAGTATGTGTATGTATGAATATAAGTTAGGAACCTCAGATTGTACACCCCTTGAGGGTTTGGGACTGATATGAATGTACAATAAATATGTAAAGCACTGCATAAACTGATGGTGCTATATAAGTACCTGAAATAAAGTACATAAACCATAGACATCAGGTTCACATTGCAGTTAGTCTCTGAAAAGCTCATCATCTTTCAGCTGTCAGTTTGTAAAAGATTTTGGTGCAACCAACATACGTCTAATATATAGTAGTGATGGTCATCTCCATCTAGCGGCTGAAACCTCCAGAAACCTGCGAAGCCCCCCCTCAAGGTTTTGACAGCCTAGGGACCTCCACAGAGTTCAATGTGGCAGTGAATACACTACACCCCCCTTTCCCCATCTGTTACATAGAGAGCTGTTCTGTAGTTCTGGGAAAGCGGATAACATTGAGATTTTAGTTCAGTACACAGAAAGTTACAAGAACACAGTATTTCTACCAGAATCAGCAGGTAAATTGCTGCACTTTCTGAAAATAAGAAAAATAAGCCTGAAATAAAATGAATGCAGCCAACAAATCTAAAAGATAGGTAAGCTGCAAGGCATTATAATTTTTACTTTTGAGTTAAGCTATACTCAAATTCTTTTTATATACTGCAGCATGGCATTTTAGATCGACTTTAAAACCAGAAGGTATTGTGGGGGGTTTTTTGTTTGTTTTTACATAGTTTCTCAGAACCAAAAATAGGCAAAAATTACTTAACCAAGGTATTTGCTTTAGAGATTTTATATTGGATTTCTTCCTAAATGCCTCTATTAGGAAAACCATCATTTTCACATTTTTTTGGTCTTTTATGCATAATGTGCCGATTCAATGTTAATAAATTCTTTTATGCTTTTGCAGCCTTAAAATTGAATGTCCCGCATAAGCCTTAGGCAACAGTTTGGATATACTGTATGTATGTTCTATAGTCATCTCTAGGTGACAGTATTACAGCAAAGCTCTGGTAGGAATGTATTGCCACCTGGTGGATATTTACTATAAAGCAGCCATGACTTACAAGATCACAGCAGCTACAAAATATTAGAATTACTGATTAGGCTCCATCACAGTCCATCAGTCTACATCAAAAATGACCAAAGTTAGTTTTATGAATCACAAGACTGTAGGCAAGCAGATGATCCTGAAACAAGTAACATGTATGCTCTTCTTAGAGGGGAGGAAGGAAGGAATAGCATTGCCCACTGCCAAGAGAAACAGGTTTTTTTCCCACTAAGACAGTTTTATTTAACAGTTTTTATAACTCTAACATTTGCCAATTACCACTTGTCGATCGCTGGACTCATCTTGCTAGTGTTGTCACAGTCAATGTAAATTGACCTTCAGTTTCCATAGCAGTGCTTCCCAAGAAAATGAATGATTAAGTGCCAAACTATTGCAGGAGCACCTTTCATGGGGGTTTCAAGTACCTGGCTCTCACAGGAGGCAGAGTGATGTCACGCAAACCTGTGTCAGAAGCTAGGCCATGGTAAGTTTTTTTTATCCCAATGCAAGATTCACTTTAAATATCAGGGCTCACATATGCTTTCCATTCACTTATTGCATTCCACAATCACTCATGAAGTGAAAAATCAAAAAAGTTTTGTTTTTTTCTCAGTGGCCCCTAAGTCGCTTAGCATGTCCTGTACAGATACAGGGGCCAGCAGGAGGAACCACAGGAAGCAGGCATCTGAGAAACTCAGTATATCAGATGTAAAGATAGTTTTGCCAGCTTGACTCAGCAAGAAAATATTTTAAAATTAAGAAAGTTTTAAAATGTGCTTTTTTTGTGACCAATGTAACACTTTAACTTAACCCAACCCATGATCGTTGATGTTAGTAGATTGCTCGACTGTCCACAATAAATGACATTAAGAAGGCTGATACTTTAAAGTGTTAAAAAATAAAATAAAAAATACTGCAACAGGGGCGGACTGACTACATGGGGCCCCGGGCAATAGGGGATCATGGGGCCCGTGTGTCCTTGCCCAAACTCCAAAAAGCCTAAGAAAAAAGGTACCAGGGGCATCTCATGGGGCCCCCTTCTGACCCCGGGCCTTCAGGCAGTGCCCGAGTTTCCAAATGGTCAGCCCGCCCCTGTACTGCAAACAACAACCTTTTGGTGAAGAATTCGAAAAGCAGAGATTTACCAAGAAGAGACCTGGAAAAAAACAATGATAGTTCTGAAGATCAAGCAAGCTACTTTGTGGACAGCTTTGAAGAAGTGGTAAAACTGGTTAGTGAAGTCATCTGCAAGTGACATTACTAGGTAACAAGCCATTGGCCAACTCCAGGCCCAACCCCAAGAAACAATCCTCAAAGCATCTTCAGCTTGTTTAGCAAGATTCTTCCTTGGAAAGGCAACAAAAGCAAAATGCAAAGCAAAAGCGCAAAAACCCGGTTCATCCTCATTCCTCCTGCATAGTGAAGTAAACAAAACTTGTGCATTTGTAGTTGGCCCTGTCATGTTAGGAAAGTTCATTCGGTTTGAATTGAGAAGAAAAAAAAAAAGCGTACGTTTCACTACTGCTATAAAAAGATAAAGTAATCAAACCTATCCAGTGAAGCACACAGATTTACTAAATATACCTGAGCTATTCATACATTTCCGTTAATTCAGCTTTGTATTCATTAGTAAATTGTTTATATATATATATATATATATATATATATATATATATTATTTATTTTTTTATGGATTTCAATGTCAGTACCTAGTAGACTGAGGGAGGAGGAACAGCAGTTATGCTGCAAAGGTCATGTGATAACAAGTAACTTGCCAACAGGAGGAGAGAGCAGAGTGACAGATGAGCCCATCAGTCTCTCTGCTTCTCCCTTCACTGTCCAGTCACAGACTGGCAGAAGGACAAGATTTGTAAAGGTTACTGAACTGCAGCAGAGGAAAATTAAGTCTTCTGTCCTACTAGAAAAGTCAGAAGAGAAGGAGGAATTTCTCCTCCCACACCACCACTTTCTGTCTCAGTAACAAGGAAATCACAATTAAAAAAAAAAAAAAAAAATTAGCAAAGGTTTCAAACTCATCTCCACATAATCCAAACCAAACATGACAGAAAGTTAGGAGAAATCTCTAAATCTCACCAACATAGCCCAGAAAGATAGAAAGATTCCAATACAGCCTCCAATGCTTTCCCATGCTATCTAAAACATTTGGCTGGACATACATCAATGCTCCGTTATCCTACAGACAGATGGCAGTATGTGCCAACAAAAACCTTTGGGGGTCTTTGTCAACTGGATGGAATCTCTTCATGGGTTTTGCATTCACACACATGAAAATTGAAAAAAAAAAACTGCCTAAAAGCAGGTCAATAGGAAATCAACTTCAGGTTAAATTTACCAGTGAATACATTTCTGCAGTGTCTCTAACTGATGTCAAAGTGAAGCCATCATCACAGGCTCTTCAGCAAAAAAAAAAAAAATTGAGAGAAAAGGAAAGAGCACATGAAATACTCTCACAAGGCATCACAACTGTACCCAATTTTAGGGACAGAATGAGGTTTTCAGGATCTGTGTCTGGTTTTAGGGAAAGAAAAAAATATTCAGGGTCAACTACAAAATTATTATATTTTAATTCTTTTGGACTTTAAAGTGGAAGAAAAGCATAGGTTTGACCTTTAACTCCCCACTCCTCCTGTCCATCTTGTGTACCCTGTATATAAAAAAGAAAAAAAAAAAAAGAAAAAAGAAAAAGAAAGAAGGAATAAGAAAAAAGAAGAAGGGATCTGTGTATTTACTTATTTTTAATCTCCTCTGTCAGTAAACTGCTACTGCAGGAGAAAGGAGGAAAACGCCAACAATGGCTGGGCCATGGAGATCTATAAATGATAACAAGGCTTCCAGAATTCCCAGCCGTAATTAAGCACTCCTCAAGCTGGTAATGCAGGATCATACAGCTAATCCGGAGCAGATTAAAAATACATCTTTTTATACAGGTTAGGCAGGATAAGTAGGGGGGGGGGGGGGGAGGTGGGAGGAACCATTTTTTAAGAATAGTTAGACTTTTCTTCCACTTTAGGACAATCTTTAAATTACCGTAAGATCAAAACATAAGTATCAGATGCAAAATTACTGCTCATTTGTGTACGGTATGCAAATATTTCTGCATTAATTGGCTACTAATCCTCAAGGATGCCCCTTGTCTCCATAGGATTCCATGACCAACACTGACTTTAAGTCTATCCTATTCTGTTTCACAATATGATCTACATAACTACTATGGAGGAAGAAAAAAAAAAAAAAAAAAAAAACAGGCAACGCCTTATTATAAGAAAGGGTGTATCATTGATGTGGTATCCCTTTAAAATTACACGCCTTGATGTTCAGTCACGGTACCAAGCCAATTAGCAATTTAAAAAAAATGATACATCAGTAAATAAACACTGCAATTAACCCTTTCACAGCTCCAGAAGCCTGTGCTGGATCACTGGGAGTACCACATATTTCAAAATTAATGACATGCTAAATATACTTCCACAAATGACGTGTGTCACCACCTTAGAAAATAAATGTAGAGGAGTCATCTACATGACAAGGGATCATCACCGCTGCTCATCATATCTTTATACTGGAATGTAAATGGGGACATATAGTTCTGAAGTAACAGTATAAGTGAGCGACTTAGACAGGTCACCAATTGTGCAATGGAGGACATGGGGCTGTGGCCTAAAAAGCCTTTAAATCTGCCTACCTGATGCATGAAACATCAGTGATGTTACAGGTTCCTTGCCAGACACATAAGGCATAAGGTACTGCCTGGTATAAATTATACGGATTCAGAAAGGATTACGGGCTATAGCTGAAAATCCCACAAATCTTCAAGCTGAACTTCTGACAAACTACTAAATACAAGGATAAAATACAAATGACAGCCATGTTACCTACTAAATTATTTCTGTCTATCCAGTTCTGAGATTTACATAGCTCTGTCACATACCACAGTGCTGTCTGGCAGGGTGGAATACCTGATTTTAATTGCTAAAAGTACACTTCTACTATTTATTCTATCTGAAATATTCTTTGCTCAGTCAAGAGTGTTGACTGTGCTCACCCTTTCCGTCCCCCTCTATTCATGGAAGCTGTACTATAGCTTCCATCAATGGAAAGTATGCCTCCTCCATTCACAGAGCACTTTACATTAATTGAAGCTACAGCACAGCTTCTATGAATGGAGGAGGGAGGCAAAAAGGGTGAAACTGGTCTGTCATAGGGACTTGTCAACAGTATCAACTATTCCTGCACCCTTTTTGCCTCCCTCCTCCATTCATAGAAGCTGTGCTGTAGCTTCAAGTAATGTAAAGTGCTCTGTGAATGGAGGAGGCATACTTTCCATTGATGGAAGCTATAGTAAAGCTTCCATGAATAGGAGCAGGACGGAAAGGGTGAGCATAGTCAACACACTTGACAGAACAAAGAAAATTTCAGATAGAATAAATAGTAGAAGTGTACTTTTAGCAATTAAAATCAGGTGTTCCACCCTGCCATATTAAACCCCATAGCACCACAAGATTACTACTGCGGGGTTATGGAGGGGATAGAAAGGATAGAAGATTTCAACAAAAAAAACAGCAGCCACCAGCACAAGGGACACTTGTCAAATGTAAGTACTGTCCTTTATGCTGATAAAAAAAATATATATATATATATATATATATATCTATCTATATATCTATCTTGTATGGGCGAATAAAAGCAAAGCATCACATGGTCTTAAAACTGCCTCAACACAACTGAAAAGTCCATGTACACTAGTCTTTAAGCTTTACCAGTGCAAGGAACCATAGTACCCAGCCAGAATCTTACACTAGCCAACATTCTCATTGGGCAATACTGCCTATTATTGCATTTTGCGCTGTGCACTGAATATGCCCATCTGAATAATGTTTTAATCTACTGAAGCAAATGCTGTCAGAAACATCCAATCAGAATCCGGCTTTTTTCCTAAGCCTGTATAACAAAACCAACATCTAGAATCCAATTGGTCCCACCGGGGACACCACCTCTACTCACGATCCCTGTGCTCCCATTTTCTGTAAAAAGCTTAAGGCTCTCTGTCAAAGCATGGGTTAAGCATCCCGAACTCAGCATATGTTTCCTTTCCTTTCCCCTTGTCTTTGTATTTGGTGAACTGATGAGAAAGAAAGTTCAACAATCCGCGCAGTGTTTGTTTATGAACTCTCCCAGACATTCACCTCATCGGTTCCTTCCAAGCAGCCTGTTGGCCCCTTTACAATAGCACAGAGTGCAGCTGAACAAGTGCAACAATCCACTGCCAGAGAAGGAGTAAAAAGATGGAGCAGTTTCTTTTAGGACCAAAACCCTTCATCTACCATTATATGGTCCATTGTCCTGGCCTTTCCCAGCCAGCATGGCCCCATTTCAATCCAAGAAGATCAAAACTCCCCTTTCCCCTGTGTACATAACCACTTTGTGGTATAATGGTAGATATTATCCCAAACAAATGATTTCCATATCAAAGAATATGAAGAAAAATAACAGCCCTTAAGTGAAACTTTCCATTAGATGGATGTGTTTACATACAAGCAGCGTGTACAGTCTCTTGTCAAGACAAGTCACCAGTTTACTAGAACAGATTAAGTTAGTTATTAGCAGACTGGGGGGGAGCAAGGCTATAAAAAACACAGCCCAGGATCAAAAACTTCCACTCCTAAGGCAAGGCAGCTGTGTGTTGATTAATGGAGGCAGCCATAAATGCGGTGTTTAAAGTATAAATCCACCTTTCAGTACATTTTGTGGAGTATTGTAGTACAACAAAAACATTTAAAGCAGAACTCCAGGTAGGCAATTTAAATGCTTATATGCAACCTGTTTAAAAAAACGGTATGTAAAGCCAAATTTGTTTTTAGGTTAGTATTTTTAGATTCATCACCGTCTATTTCTACTAGGGAAATAAACTACCTCTATTTGTTCCAAGAACCATTTGTCACCAATGCACAAAGTGATAAAAAAAATCCAAATTTTCCAGTTGCCACCAGAACAAGGAGTTGAAGAAAAATCGTCCTATGAGGACACCTGTTCTGGTGACAATTAGGAGGTGAATACACTTCACTTTGAGATTTTCTCTCACCTATTGGTTTTATATATAATACACACACACACACACACACACACACACACACACACACACACACACTTTTTGTAATATATATTACACTTACATACACACACTTTTACTGGCAAATTAATTTGAAAATCTATTTAGCAAGTTTATGATTCACACATCCTCATCACCATTACTTGCCAAGTAACATGCATTTAGCTTTACAGGTCACCCTTGCACCTCTAGCCTGTTCAGTTGATAAATCCCTTAGCATCTCTACCTGTGTCCAATGAGCATATAGATGACTCAGGCAGCGTTAAAGCTGAACAAGGAAACCAAATTATGTTCCTGGCTATTTAATATGTAAAATAACAAGAAAGTCAGTCGTTATTTGAATTTTTTTCAGGTCAGTGGCTTAAGTATCAAACAAAATGGAGGTTCACTATTACAACCAAGCAGAATATTAAAAAAAAAAAAAAAATATATATATATATATATATATATATATCTATATCAGCTATGGCAGCCACCATGGTTTTCCTATCTTTTAGTGTAAATAAAACTAAAAGCAAGAAAAAAAAGTACCCCTTGACCCACTCAGAGATGCCCCTGTGGGTAAGCTACCACTGGTTAAGAGTCTATATTCTATAGTCTGCAAGTAAGAAAATAAAGACAAAATAATAGTCTGCAGGAAAAAAAAAAAACCTTAAGTAGCTACAGTAGTAAATCACACTACAGATTCAGGAGTGCTCACCTGTAATTACAGCTTAGGTTGGTAATAAATTCAACACACCCAGTTTAATAAAAGGTACCAAGGAAAAGAAATCCATGGTGTCTGCACATACCTTGCCTTCATCGTTGAGGTCCCAGGTGAAGGAAATAGCATTATAGGCAATCTCCTCAATGTTACTGATGGTGTTGAAACTCTCTTTGTAGTCAGCTGTAAAACAATCACAGAAGTCAGGTCAAATGTAGAATTTTTGACAACTCTACTGTAGAGTGACTGATCCAACTTCAAAATGCTGCACAGTGCACCAAAAGGATTATGTGGCAGATTAACAAGTGGAGGAACCAAAAGCTTTTCAGCAAAACGTTATAGGATCGGATGATTAAACCATGGGTGGACTATCAATTCTTTAATTGGCAAGATCGACCTTCAGAGTTTTTTTTTTCTGCCTCCCCACATCATGAAGTCCCATTTCTTTAGCTGTATCCTTCATAATGTTACGTGAAAAATACTACAGAAGAGTAGGTAGTGGCTACCAAAGATAGGCAGAAAAGAGCAGAAGTACGGATGTATATGGAGAAAAAATTCAGCAGTCACTTGGTTAAATGGAACTATTAAAAATGTATTTTAAAATTACACAGACCTGTCATTGGGAGCATTTCCTGCATTACTGCGCCCCAAGGCATAAATATAGTAATAATCACTTGGGTCCAGAAGCTTTGCTCGGGCCCAAGTGAAATTCAGGCTCTATAAATGGGTCATAGGAGTGCTGGAGATGCAACCGTTCAAGAGGTATCTATATCCACATATGGTGGGAATGTTGTAAGATTATTCTTTTTTAGTAGATTATCTTGGAGGTATATTTATATTATGAACTGTTTGGTGAATATTTATTTATTTCCCCTGAACTTGCCCTGTAATTTATCGGATTCAGTTGCCATAAAAAAAAACCAAAAAAACTTTTGAGACATTTTCTCCATGTCAATAGGCAATCGATACTCTCTTTCTAGAAAACATCTGTAACGCCCCCCTTGACAAGGTGGGTTAACCTGGTAAACAACATTAAAAGAACAGAGAACTGATTCACTTTTGACACAGATACTCGATAATTTTTTCACTAAATGGACAGTGTGAGTTCTTTTTTCCCTTTTTCTGATGCTCTGAAAAGAAGACTTTAACTCAATATTTTTCGTTCACTCAGCCATTGAGCTCAGGATATGTCAGTCATGTGATAATTCCTTTTTAACTAGTGGTCACATCCCAACATATTTCTTGGTTTTTCACCTTAGGATTCCCAGACCAGGATGCCTATACCTATACTTACCCTGCTATTTCCATATCCTTATCCGTTCATTTTCTTTCAACTTCTCTTCAAAACTATCTTCTTGGCAAGAGAATTCCTTTCTTTAATACTGATGATTCCCAAGCTTTGGGATATTATTAGCAGGAAACATAGTTGGTGTTCCTGAACATTTGTGTGATATGGACATTCATTCTCTGCATTACTATGCATTTACTTTATTGTGTTATTGATAATGCAATTGCCTTGTAAAATACATTTCTGCATTCTTTCTTAAAGATTGACAAAAAACATATTCAACACTAAATTTTGGACTCTATAGCAAAGCAGGATCCACAGTTCCACAAAACCTTATTATCAACCCTAACATGCTTCACACAATGTAACAAACTTCTAGACAATCTTGACTCAGCTTGAATGTAAAAGCAACTAATCTCAATGGTTGTTGCCCACTAAAAGCTTACCTATATCAATGCATCTCTGTTTGGCAGTGTGCTGCCTGGAATGCCAGTATTTCCAGTGACGAAGTTGGTCTTCTCGACTTTTGTCATCAGCAAACACAACCATGATAACACTCTGGAAGAAACAGCAAAGAGTACAATGAAATGAGCATCCAGAAGAGATAGTTATATAGCTATACATCTGTGGCTGGGCAGCTGGCATCAGGGCAAACAGGGCTGTATTTTTATATGAAAAACCCATGGGAATATGGCCGAAGCCCACATTTACACACTGATCCCAAACAGATTTGTTTTCCTTGTCGTTGACAACTTTTGAGTAAGCTTAACAGTACAACTCAAGAGAAGTAGGGGTGCCAAGGAAAATTTTCTGTAGTTCAAATAAATAATTTATTAGACTTTTCCCTTAGAAACAGATTTTTTTTAGTTTTATATTTGCTGCTTTGGGGCTTCCCCTTCCCATAAATGTTTTATTGGCAAACGGATACTGGCAATTCCAAAACATTATGTAGGATATGATCCTGTGAAATGAACACAGGAAATGGTTGTCAAAGACTTGCACTTGTGTTAAGAGATCATTTTGCTACAGAAGTAAACATTTTAGGGTGAGGAGCTTTACTGTATTGTCAGTGATAAAGACTTACCCGGACTTTGCTGATTGGATGGTGTATCCCTTTGTTGCTGCCAATCTCTTTCAGTGTTATGGGGTAAAATTGACCTTTGTTCAGATAGGTCATTGTGCTGTCTCCAGGCTTTGGTCGCAAAGATTTTGAGGCTTCAAGTGTATATTCAAAATTATTTCTAGAAAACAAAACAGATTACAAGACTGTAAGAAAGTTATAACAGAATGTACACATTAAACACATCCCTAAACTCAGAAACAAAAAACGATTATGCAGCTTATCAGTCCTTAGATGTGTTGTCTGCATTAGTCCTATTTTTATAAACAGTTTCCCATTTTCAATTGCCAGCCATATAAATAACATGCTTCATGTCCCTGGGTGGCTACATTCCACTGTATCTACAGAGGGAGCTATGTTGCCACCTAGGCTGGACTTCAAACGTACCTGCTTTTGTTCATCACATTGGGGATAGGGAGATGAGTAGTACCTATTGAAAATATTCTTGGCCTCAATAAAAAAAAAAAAAAAAAAGTATTGAAACCATTAGATCCAATGACTAGTAAGCTGCAATGTATTACATTTTTGATCTGGGTTTAGTTATTTAACAAACATGATATACCCACAATTCCTTTCATCTAAGCCATTGGTTTTTACCTGAAACAGGAGTTACAATTATAAATTGGACCTGGCTGTAACTATGCAAAATTCTGGTAGTTCTGCTAGTTAAAACACAATGTCATTCTGTAACACCATGGTCTATATTTTTACCCAAATAGCCAAATTTTAACCCAGCTGTTGATCATAAGAGTTTCAGAGTTTTGGGAACAGGAACCTAAATCATGGAAGTGAAAAAATTTAATAATATCCCCCCCCTTCCCGCAGTATAATGGAAATGCAGAAAAAGCGTCTAAATTACCCAGCAACAGAATCAAAAACGTAGTCTTCAGAGCCGACACTACTAATCCGTAAATTGAGGTCAGGTGGAAAGAAAACCTGAGAAAACAAATCAAAAATTTCAACTAAAATATGATTTACATCACCGATCTTGTCTCTAAATATCACCCAAACCGTACTCTCTGCTCCTCGCAAGACCTCCTACTCTTTAGCTTCCTTGTCTCCTCCTCCCATGCTCGTCTCCAGGTCTTAGCCAGAGCTTCCCCCATCCTCTGGAACTCTCTACCCCAATTTATCAGACTATCGCCTACTCTGCTCACTTTTAGGCTATCTCTGAAAACCTATCCTGCCCTCAGCTAATACTGGAATCTTCTTCTCTTCCAACCAGTCCATCCCCCACAGTTACTACCTTTTGTACCACTAGCCCCTCCCTCCTAGATTGTAAGCTCCAAGGAGCAGGGCCCTCCTATCCCTCTTGTATTGTTGCTGTATTGTCTCCCGTTAGAGTGTAAAGCGCTGAGCAAACTGTTGGCGCTATATAAATCCTGTATAATAATAATAAATAATAATGAACAAAAAATAAAATTAAATAAATAATGATCAAAACAAAAAATGATCAGGAATGTAGGGTTTTTTTGTGTCACCAATCTTAGCAGGGAGAAAGGCTTCTAAGCCAGTTTACAGAAAGGAGATGGTGGTCTATTTCACACCCCTGGCTGACTGATCTTGGGGATGGGGCAGGATCAATCAGGCTGAAAGACAATCAGAATTTCTGTACAGAGAGCAGCATTCCAAAAAAAACTAAGATTTCCCCACTGCAACAGCCAAAGTCTGAACATCTCCCCTTGGACACAATAAAGAATTCATGAAAACAAAGAAATAAAATTTACCCCTGGAACATCATCTTTGAAAGTCTCTGAGAAAGTCGTGTCTGGAGTCCGCCTCTGAGAGCTGGGTGGTTGGCTGCTGGAGCTGTAGTGGTCAGGGGTAACATTGCGATCAAAGGACACAATGCGTTCCGCGGGCTCAGCATGGTAGACACTTGCTGGGATGTCCACAGTGAAGCCATGGCTTGTGGATTCTGTCTTGATGCCATGGGCTGGCATTGATGTAATGGAGACTGTGGCGGTGGTATCTGGGGAGCTCAGATGTCCTCTTTTGTCTAGGTGGTTGCCAATTGGGAGGACAATATTAAAAGGCACATTGGTCTTTAGAACTTGGACTCTGTTGTCTCCAGTACAAATTAAGGGCTGCTCATTTAAGTGTAACAGGCTATTCCTTTGAAAAAGAAAAACAAAAATTTGATTAAAATTAGAAATAAAATTCCACACAGAGATAGAGATCCTAATAGGACTGTGTGACCAGTTCAGCCTCCATGTGCATATATCAAAGGTGTTTATGATGCAGCTTAAAGCCCAGAGCCATTACATTTTGCTCAATGTGCTGCTTTACATGATAATGCCCTCATTGGCATATGATAATATCCTTATGGCAAGTGTAAAGAAGTACCATCGTCTGCCTCACAACTAAAAGGATCATTCAAAGTGCAAGTAACAAATTTGTCACCATAAAGACTTTTTATTCTGCTTGTAACATTCACAGTAAATGTAAGTTTTACACAAAAATCATCAGCAGGTTACAGGTTTTATATCATACAAAAACCTTCTATTTGTCCATTAAAGTAGAACTAAAAGGCAAAAACTTTTTCCCCCACTTCTGGATCAGCGCAAGGGAGCGTTATAGCCCCTGCCAGATTTTTCTGTCATCGGTGTTCCATTGTGGAGATTTCCCTTTGCTTTGTCCCATAGCCAAACAGAAAGTGAGAGGAAATCCCTACAAAATTAAGGGAATTCCTTGGGACCCTAAGGGACCAAAACCAGTGTCCCCATTGTAAGATTTTTCCAATATTACATTTCTGGGGACAACCCAAAATTTGGGGTTTCTTTTACTTCCACTTTCGATGAAAAAAGGTAAAAAAAAAAAAAAAAACAGAACAAATAGAGAGGGCCAACATACAGCAATAAAAACCTGATAGTTGTTCTAATCCATCTCCACTCTGTCCAAAAACTAAAAAAAAAAAAAAAAAGGTTTTACCTGTAGTTATACTTTAAAGTGGTTCTAAAAGGCTCAAGTTTTTTTTACCCCCCCTCTCCTGATCAAGTGACATTCAACAGCCTCTGCTGTCTGGGGGATTTTCCTCCTCATTGGCTGAGGCAGCAGCGATAGCCCATGAGGAGAGTGAGAGAGTGTGAGTGTGTGAGTGTGTGAGTGTGTGAGTGTGTGAGTGTGTGAGTGTGTGAGTGTGTGAGTGTGTGGGGGGGGGGGGTCACTTATGTTCTCAGGAGATGTATTTAAAATATTTACAGAAAGTAAGCTCCAGTAAGGGCAGGGCCTTCCCTACTTTTTATTATCTGTTTATATAAATGCTTTATTGTTTCTATGTCCATTACAAACTTTAGAAATATTGTGAAACACACAAAAATCAAAATAATGTCTGGGTTTCTTCAATAGGACATGTAAAAGACAAATCTGTAGTGCAAACTGCATTAATCCACAAAGACCAAAATCCCATTTCGACTGCATTCACACTTGAACGTTTTGTAGCTTGAAGCTCAAAGGTCCAAAAAATCTCAAAACGTATAAAAAAATAAAAATAGATAAAAATCGATTGTTCTCTATGATGCCTGTTCACACCTCATCATGCACCATAGAGAACAAATTAATTTTTAATTTTGAGTGTTTTTAGAGCTTCAAGCTACAAAACACTGAAGTGTGAATGCAGCTTTACAGATCATTGAAAAAAAGAATTCTAACTGGTCTCTGTTGGTTACTGCAATGTGTACCAAGCCTGGTTGAAGAAGCCTAAAAATGACGTAAGATTGTAGTAAATAGCATGTGAACACATTGTTAGTTATGGATGTAAACTGGAGCCAACCATCAAATAAGCTTGCCACCTACAACAGCCGGCCAGGTTTTAGCTTACGTGAATTTATGCTGGTAAAAAACATGGAATCTTACAGAGTGTTAAATAGATTGGGTGTACATGTAAACTAAACACCTCCACATAACTAACCTTTTATTGTGTTCGACTTCAGCCTGATCATGATCTTGTTTGTTGGCTGACAGTCTTCTATCTCTAGGAACCTGAAGGAAAAAAAAAAAAAAATACACAAGTATTTATGCAAAGTTATTAACGGAAAGGCAGTGACAATGCAGTTATGAATGCAAATTTTACAGTATAGTTCTTCCTTGCCTGAAGAGAGATACTTTTGCTTTTATCAATGTTCCCAGACTGTTCATTAACAATGAACTTCGTATTCCCACTAAAAAGTAAACTACATGTCTCAAAACTCAATTTCCCAAGAGGCCATCTGATTATTGCTGGTGGATATTGTTTTAGGTCATACAAAGCTGCCCCAGCTTTGTATAGTTGTCAGGCCATATTGTGTTTTAAGTATAACCAACTCACAAATTCATAAATGTCACAGTAATTTTGAATGGAGTGGGCTCAGCATCAATAATTAAATTGATCTGTTTTGAGTTTATACAGTCAGGTCCATAAATATTGGGACATCAACACAATTCTAACATTTTTGGCTCTATACACCACCACAGTGGATTTGAAATGAAACGAACAAGATGTGCTTTAACTGCAGACTGTCAGCTTTAATTTGAGGGTATTTACATCTAAATCAGGTGAACGGTGTAGGAATTACAACAGTTTGCATATGTGCCTCCCACTTGTTAAGGGACCAAAAGTAATGGGACAAATGGCTTTTCAGCTGTTCCATGGCCAGGTGTGTGTTATTCCCTCATTATCCCAATTACAATGAGCAGATAAAAGGTCCAGAGTTCATTTCAAGTGTGCTATTTGCGTTTGGAATCTGTTGCCGTCAACTCTTAAGATGAGATCCAAAGAGCTGTCACTTTCAATGAAGCAAGCCATCATTAGGCTGAAAAAACAAAACAAACCCATCAGAGAGATAGCAAAAACATTAGGCGTGGCCAAAACAACTGTTTGGAACATTCTTAAAAAGAAGGAACGCACTGGTGAGCTCAGCAACACCAAAAGACCCGGAAGACCACGCAAAACAACTGTGGTGGATGACTGAAGAATTCTTTCCCTGGTGAAGAAAACACTCTTCACAACAGTTGGCCAGATCAAGAACACTCTCCAGGAGGTAGGTGTATGTGTGTCAAAGTCAACAATCAAGAGAAGACTTCACCAGAGTGAATACAGAGGGTTCACCACAAGATATAAACCATTGGTGAGCCTCAAAAACAGGAAGGCCAGATTAGAGTTTGCCAAACGACATCTAAAAAAGCCTTCACAGTTCTGGAACAACATCCTATGGACAGAGGAGACCAAGATCAACTTGTACCAGAGTGATGGGAAGAGAAAAGTATGGAGAAGGAAAGGAACTGCTCATGATCCTAAGCATACCACCTCATCAGTGAAGCATGGTGGTGGTAGTGTCATGGCGTGGGCATGTATGGCTGCCAATGGAACTGGTTCTCTTGTATTTATTGATGATGCGACTGCTGACAAAAGCAGCAGGATGAATTCTGAAGTGTTTCGGGCAATATTATCTGCTCATATTCAGCCAAATGCTTCAGAACTCATTGGACGCCGCTTCACAGTGCAGATGGACAATGACCCAAAGCATACTGCAAAAGCAACCAAAGAGTTTTTTTAAGGGAAAGAAGTGGAATGTTATACAATGGCCAAGTCAATCACCTGACCTGAATCCGATTGAGCATGCATTTCACTTGCTGAAGACAAAACTGAAGGGAAAATGCCCCAAGAACAAGCAGGAACTGAAGACCGTTGCAGTAGAGGCCTGGCAGAGCATCACCAGGGATGAAACCCAGCGTCTGGTGATGTCTATGCGTTCCAGACTTCAGGCTGTAATTGACTGCAAAGGATTTGCAACCAAGTATTAAAAAGTGAAAGTTTGATGTATGATTATTATTCTGTCCCATTACTTTTGGTCCCTTAACAAGTGGGAGGCACATATGCAAACTGTTGTAATTCCTACACCATTCACCTGATTTGGATATAAATACCCTCAAATTAAAGCTGAAAGTGTGCAGTTAAAGCACATCTTGTTTGTTTCATTTCAAATCCATTGTGGTGGTGTCAGGGGCGGACTGACCATTCGAGCACTCGGGCACTGCCCGAGGGCTCGGGGTCAGTAGGGGGCCCCATGAAATGCCCCTGGTACCTTTTTTATAGGCTTTTTTGAGTGTGTGCAAGGACACAGGGGCCCCATGATCCCCCTTTTGTCCGGGGGCCCCATGAGTTTTCAGTCCGCCCCTGGGTGGTGTATAGAGCCAAAAATGTTAGAATTGTGTCGATGTCCCAATATTTATGGACCTGACTGTATGTTCTCAGTGTGTTTACATGGGTTACCCCAACTGCTCCAGTGACTCCTACATGCCAAAACACATTGGAACGTTAATTTGCTCTATTACATGCAAAAACAGCCAGGACATTAGACTGAGCTCCCACAATTTACTCTGTAAAGTACTGCGTGATGGTTACATAGTTTGTCAAGTTGAAAAACACAAGTCTGTCTAGAGATAGTTAGATAACCATACCCACAGGTGATCCAGAGCAAGGCAAAAAACCCAATAAAGCATGATCCAATTTGCTCTGGTGGGGAGGAAAAAAAAATATATATATTTCGGATACCCTGAAGGCAATTGGATATTCCCTGGAACAACAATCCTTGGTGTTATTACCTATAAATGTTAGTATTCAGTTATATTTTGAGCATTTAGGAATGCATCCAGCTCTTTTTGTTTGAATCAATCTACTAAACTGGTCATAGCTATATGCTGAGACTATATAAATATTGGGGGGGGGGGGGGTTGGGTAAAAAGGGAGAACATGAACCTTGTAGTAGTCATAGAGGAGGCCAAGTGCTGCAGCACTGTCTTCATCACCATTGATGCTCATCATGGCCTTAGTTGCTGCTGTCAAGGGGTTTTCCAAAAAGGTTTTCCACGCCTCGTCCTCACTGGTGTACGATCGCCTCTGCTGATACAGGGGATCATTCTGAAGTACTAACACAGGCCGCTTACTAAAACAAAAAAAAAGGCTGCTGTCAGAATCTTAATATATAGATTTTTAAACAAATTAAATTAAAACAAAGGATTACAGTGAAAAAAGTTGCAGAACCAAATTTCATTTTAAGAACACAAATCATTTCTAGCAGTCATGTAAAAGAGCTAACCATTTGCAACAGTTCTATGTTCCGCACATTAAAGATTTTAGCAAATTGTATTTTATATCATGCTCTGATTGATAGACATCAAAATGGTTTACCCTGCAGGCACCCGCTGATAACATTTAGCACCTTTTGATGGCTTCCTAGATATTGGGTCACAGACTTTAGTTTACTATAACCAAAAATAATGCACACTTGCTGCCATTCACAAGCAAGGCCAACTTTCCAGTTCTCTGTGCTAGCCGCAGTTAAATTGATTTTTATATTCAATACGGAAGCAGGATTCCTTAGCCAATAGATTCATCGATAAGCAATTTCTATCTACTTTGGTAATAAAAGTATTAGGTTTGCGGTCTAGCAAATTGAAACAATGCTACTAAAATTAGTAAAAATGTACAAAAAAACAAAAAAAAAGGGATGAAGCAAAATTTAAAAAAAATACAGCAATAATAAAAAGTGTTCTTTGGGCAAAACCAATGTTCTTGTTATCCCTTTTGTCGATTTTTTCACTAAATAAGCACCAGAAAGCTTCTACAGCCCTAGCAAGGAGGGTTTCATTGTCTTATCCCAGATCACCAGCTAATAAACATGCTGTGCTGAATAAATTTATTCTTTACATTCCATGTTATAAAAGGTACTCCTGGTTTCAGGCTACTCCCCAAACTCATTGTCTTTTCTGTCAGTGCTGCCACTGAGGCGCATGGGGTGTGGTATGCACTTGACATATTGATGTGTCTTTGCAGGAACATGACTTTCTCCATCACATAAAATAGGTTCTTATTCACTGTTAGCATCCCACAAGAAGAACCAGCACTGATGAAGCAGAATTGTGAAGGTTTTTGGTCAGTACCCAGTTATCAGTTGTCCAGGTAAAGAATTCTAAGCCAATACAAATCCCCAATCCGTTTGCTCAGCCCAGCAGATTTTTGGCATTGCATTCCCCCAATAAGCTTCTCATTAATCACAAAAAACTGGTTTGTGTAGCAAATCTGTTGTATGGCCTACTGACCTTACAGACCTTAAAAAGTGGTGTTAAACCCCAAAACAAAAAAATGTAATTACTGCAGATTTAGATGTAGTAAGTGGCAGTTCGAGTGTTGAGAAAAAAATATTTACCACTGACTGGGCTGCTTACAATGATCAGCTTTTATGCATGTGAAATGTCAGAAATGGGGGGGGGGGGCATTGCTGGAACTGATAAAAAAAAAAAAGGTGTTAGCTAGAGTCCAGTTTTAAAAAGTGCCCATCTAAATCTGCTATTGCATTGAACACTACCCTATCACCAGACTGACAAAGCTGCTGTCTAAAGGTTCTACTTTTCCCCCTTCCAGAGTGGAGACTTCCCAAGCTGGGAAGAGTTTTGCCAAATCACTGGGTGGAAAAAAAAAAATACTACTGTCAAAAGAAAACAAATGCTTTCACCAAAAGTATTGGTAAGCTGCAATAAAGTAGATTTTTGTTTTGGGGTTTAATACTACTTTAAAGTAATGGGACATAGTAGATAGAGCTGTGAAGTTCTGGGGTCCTCTGTTCAGTTCCTGAAGGGACACTATATTGTTTTTAAGCTATTTTTGAGATTGTGCTTTTGGCAAGGGGTTCCAGTTGACCCTACCGTATCTGAAAACATACTGGTAGAATGATTGGCCTCTGTGTAAATGAGCTCTTGATTGGATCTCTGCATGACTGTGGTCAGAACAATAGATTGTAGGCCTCTGTGCCTCAGACCTCAAAAGTAGCCTAGTATCTTAATTTCATTAATTATCATAAAAATCTAGGAGTATAAGGACAACAGAAACTCATGTCATTACAAAAGAGCAACACAACAATCATGCATTTCTAAGCAACAATTGACATCTGTTTACACAACAGTTTTGTCTTTTTGTGGGCTATCTAGCATTCTCCAATTAACTTACATTACCACTGGAACATCTCCACACTTAGGGTGGTCCTAAACAGTGTGGATTTTACACACAAACAATGCTCAACATAGGAACAATGAGGCTATTTCATCCCACTTTGACCTTTTGGAGGTACAACTCCTGCATGTGGAGATTTTCAAAATGTCTCTTTACGCCTCCATGTAAGCGAGAGTATTCCATCAATGATTATTTGTCACCATTGGCCAAAGAGGCTGGCACCAGTACACCAGTGGCTTATCTGAAAATTGGTACACACATTACCCGGCAGCATTAAGTTGCCCATGGACATTGGATCTATTCAAGGGTAAATGAAACCTTCATTGAGGCTGAAATGTTAGCCCAGAGAAATGGGAATCTTACCTCCGAAATGCATTGACTATCATATATAATAAAAGAATAACTTATAACTCTGCATTATCAAATAGTCTTTTTTGTGAAAATGTTCTACAAGCTTTAAAATCTATACTCACTAGACTAGTCCATCTCGGTGTTAACAGAAACCCTGGTTTAAGAGCAGTCAGTTATATCAACACTACTAAATCTACATTATCAGGACTCAAGAAGCCCCTCAGATTCAGCACCACTGCCAACCAAATCCACAGACATCAGATGACAGCCTCTATCTGGCTACAGACCCCAATAGCTGAGGCAGGCATCAGCAGCAAGGCTCCTACCATCCATCCACTACACATCTGCACCAGTCTAAGAGGCTGGTCAGCAGCTCTGAGGAAAGGGACTCGTCCCCAAAATGCGTCAGCCATTTGACCGCACTGACAGTTGGAACACCTTGCTTGCCGTTGCGGCCATCTTCATAATGCAAATGCTTTTTAGATACATGCTTCATCTGAGTATGTTTTTATCCTTTATACCTTTGAATAAATCTTGGATAATGCACTAGGTGTGCGCGCCACCTGTTTATTCTTTATCGAATAGCTGAGGCAGCTCAAGAGACAGAGCAGCCAGACAGGCTAGAGAGTCTTATGATGAATCTCCCCTTGATCAGCCAGCAGAGAGTGTCTGTGGCACACCAGTATAGGCATAAACACCACCATTACCTGAAACACCCATTCTGATTTAGGGATATGCTTTCAGATACCTGGAGGAGGTTGGAGTGTGCCAGCTTGGATCTGCACCCTCAATTGTCTGTGACCACCATTAGCTGATAGTCTCACCAATGTATTCTGCTAAAAGATTCTGAATCTGATTGCAAAATAAAAAAAAAAAAATTTATGACATCCATACTGGGGATCTGCAAACTACACAGAAGTCAACAATGTCGCAATAAGAAAAGCTGCATCCCTGACTTGCCTTTAGATGTGGAGCAGTTTGTGATGTTCAGAAAAAAACAATAGGGCTTGATTCACATCTATGCAGGTTGCGGTTGATGCTTTTTTCCAGTGCATTTTTCATTTTTGAACATGCATTTTTTTTTTTTTTTTTTTTGGGCGAATAGGAAAGTATGACAGTTCCGTTCATGTAGTGCAACGGATATGCCTTTGGCATTCAACTAGCAATAAAGTCACACTACATGAACAGAACTGTCATACTTTACTATTCGCCAAATAAAACGCATCAAAAATGCAACATTTGTGTTATTGGTGTGGGTCCATTGAAGTCTATTACATGCAAAACGCAATCTGCTGCAGGGGAAAAAAAAAAAAAAAAAAAAGTCCCTGACCCTTTCCAAAAAAATGCACAGATGTGAACTAGTTGCTAGATCCATAGGAAAACATGTTAAATGGACTGTAGCGGGTTTCTGCAAAACACATAGGTGTGCACAGGCCTAAATAATAAGTACACTGATAGGAACCACAGTCAACCAATCAGCAACCTAAAAAAATTCAAACAAGGAAATACCATTTGAAAGAATGCTGGAAACCTTTTCACAATTGCCTGTTTGATGCCAATGACCCAACAAGCAGATGACCATTGCTGTTGTACATTTTGTAGGTTAAAATTTCACATTTAGTTACAAAGCGATTAAAAAAAAAAAAAAAAAAAAAAGAGAGAAGAAGTGCACCGAATCGAATTTGTTCCATTTACACATGTTTACAGTCCATTTTTACACTTCTGCTTTTAAAACAATTGCTGTGAGTTGTAATGGGTTTTCTGTAAGGGCTTGCCATAGAGTAGAAACATCCTACCAGGGGCGGACTGACCATTTAGAAACCCATGAGATGCCCCTGGTACCTTTTTCATAGGCTTTTTTGAGTTTGGGCAAGGACACAGGGGCCCCATGATCCCCTATTGCCCGGGGGCCCCATGAGTTGTCATTCCGCCCCTGCATCCTACCTATTCATATGGAAGGCCACCCTTTCTACTAACCCAAAGTCAGAAAAAAAAACAAAAAAAAACTTAAAAACATTTTACAGATTGAAAAATTTACTGATGAACACAATATTATTGTAAACAATACAGAATCCTCCATGCAATTTAAGAGCCTCTATAGGGCTGGTATAAAATGGACCCTAGTAAGCCGGATTAGTTCACATGACATTTCGCAGGAAACAAAGATACCAGAGAATAAATCCGAACCCTGAAACTGCTGTAGAATTATTCCTTTGCTCATTTTTCCAGGCTTTAAGCAGTGAAATCCCCTAAATATATACTGGAATACGTCTACTTTCCCAGCATATAATGTAGAGGATTCCTACAATGGCAATCCAATCCAAGATCTATTGTCTCCTGCCTAAACAAGCTACTGGTATACCTTACACGTTAGAGAAAGTGATCCCACGATAAAAATAAAAAAAGGTTTGTTCTGTTTTTCAGGGAACGACCCCAGGCTTTTCTGACGTAATGCAATTTCGCTCCTGAAATCTTAGTTTTTAGTAGCACAATAGAAGGGAATTTTATACACTCCACTGAATTTACATCAGTATAGGAAAATGAATCTCACATATTCTCTTAAAGGGGAATCCTTCATTAGTGAGACGGACACGTTTCATATGAAAATTGCTTTTGCTGTGCAATATTTCTATGTTTTTCTTGCAGTCCAGCTATACCATCTCACAGTCTGCATGTGGCACAAAAGTTTGGAGAATGTCAGCTTATAACAGAGGCTTTTCATACAGGTGATTTTCATTTGGAAAGGATCTTGTTTTTCATTCTTGATTTCTGAGGGTATTCTGAACAGACAGAAGTCAGCCTTTGAGGGACCGAGAGACCACAATATAGATATTTAGTTTACATAAAGCAGAACCCCAGCCAAAAACAAGATAAAAATAAATAGGCCATTAAAAGAGGACAAAAAAATACTTTTGCTGCATTATTTACATTAAATTTTTCCCTGCTGTACATTTTTCCTTCCACTAGAGGTCCTCAGTCTGATGACCAGCATCATTGACTCCAACTCCTCTGAGCCCATGTCCTGGACCCACCTCAGTCTGTGACTGGAGAGTGAAAGGAGAAGCAGAACAGCGATGAGCTCATATATTTCACTCAGCTCTCTCCTCCTATCAGTACAGAAACTCATTGGCTCCTGGTATTGCTTCTTCCTTTTACATTCCAGCTTTGCTGTGTGGGAACTGCAAGAGGCAGAGTCCAGGTCAAAGTCAGGTACTTACACTGCTTGCATATGAAGAAAAAAAAAAAAATACATTAGTGACATATTAAAGATTACAGAGCTCCCGGCCCGGCTGGCCTGTATGGGCTTTGGATCTGCATCCTCGTGTCCCCATTGTGGCCTCGAGGGTACTGGTCTATTGCACATGGGCCTGTCCGGACCTTGCTTCATACTGGCAGAACCTCTGTTTTTTTTTTTACGTAACCTTGAATTTGTCAGTGCCACATACCCCAGAAGTTGGCCTGTTGGGTATATTGAATGATTTTGTACCTCACACTCACTCTAGGTTATTGATACCTTTGCTCCTGTTTTATGCTACAAAACTTGTTTTGTTGAATTGGAAGGGTGGTACTCCGCCCTCTATACACCGATTTTATCACATGGTTAATCTGGCACTGCCCCATTATAAGCTCATCTATAAAGGACAGGCCTGTACCAAAAAATTTACAAAAATCTGGCAGCTTTGGCAGAGATATAGCGGATTCTTTTTGGGGAGATGTTCTCTTCTCACAGGGTTCTATGGTTTGAGTGGACAGATTTTACATGCTAATGATTTCCTCTGATTCGTAATGGAGTTGATGGTGCGGGTGTTTGTGCTTGTTTGTAACTGTTGTATGTGGTGGGGGTGTTTGTGCTTGTTTGTAACTGTTGTATGTGGTGGGGGTGTTTGTGCTTGTTTGTGACTGTTGTATGTGGTACGGGTGTTTGTGCTTGTTTGTAACTGTTGTATGTGGTGCGGGTGTTTGTGCTTGTTTGTGACTGTTGTATGTGGTGCGGGTGTTTGTGCTTGTTTGTAACTGTTGTATGTGGTGCGGGTGTTTGTGCTTGTTTGTGACTGTTGTATGTGGTGCGGGTGTTTGTGCTTGTTTGTGACTGTTGTATGTGGTGGGGGTGTTTGTGCTTGTTTGTGACTGTTGTATGTGGTGCGGGTGTTTGTGCTTGTTTGTGACTGTTGTATGTGGTACGGGTGTTTGTGCTGGTTTGTGACTGTTGTATGTGGTGGGGGTGTTTGTGCTTGTTTGTAACTGTTGTATGTGGTACGGGTGTTTGTGCTGGTTTGTGACTGTTGTATGTGGTGGGGGTGTTTGTGCTTGTTTGTAACTGTTGTATGTGGTACGGGTGTTTGTGCTGGTTTGTGACTGTTGTATGTGGTGGGGGTGTTTGTGCTTGTTTGTAACTGTTGTATGCGTTTGGCTGCTTTGGTGTGTTTCTGACTGCTTACCTGTTATGTTATTATGCTGTCTTGTGATTATTTTTTGCCATATGTATTGGGTTTCTTGCCTACGATAGTTTGAGGTTTGTTTGTTTTGGATCCCCCTTTTCTGTATTATGTACCCTTATTTTTTGTTTGAACTCTTGCTATTATTTGTCTCTTCCTTGTTCTTTTTTTGTTTGTGTTTCATAAATGCAAAATAAACACCTTTTAAAAAAAAGAAAAAAAGGATTACAGAGCTGCAAATCATTTGCATATTTTAGGTCTGCTTTAGAGCTCCAGTTAAAAATAACTAGGGACCCACCAACACTAACCCATGCATTTCCTTGGGTAAAGGCCAAAATTGCCATCTTACCACTGAACAATATCAAAGGTTGGAAAACGTTAAAACCAAATAAAAATAAGTCATTGTGGGATTTTTTTTTGTAACAAGCTTCTGTGACAATTGTTTTTGTGGGGAGAATCTTTGTCTTTATGACATTTAATGTTAACTAAGTGCCTTCCAATGTTTTCCTGAAACAGCCCCCATAATTCTATAATAATAATATTCAACCCTCAGTTTTTATAATCACTTCCAGCAGCTGATTTAATCACCTACTAAGTATGCAGATTCTTTACCTTTCAATTTTTGCCCATGTTTTAGTTTAAGCCGATACCATAACCGCTGTCCCAGGTTTCCTGTTTCAGGATGGCTCTGTCTTGCAGTGTCCTATGGAGTCACCCTTCCATGCAGGGACTAGAGTTGTGTCTCCCTACACTGTGTGCATCAATAGAAACACACAGCCCCATAGACTAGGATGCCAAGGCACTCCCCTGCTTCTCCTTCCTCCTGTCCTCTCCAAGCTAACAGGCCAACTCCAGACTGCATTATCCATTGCTAACTCTTTCCTGTGAATCCTGAAAGTTCAGGAAAGAAGCACAGAGAGCAGGAGCCAACAGTTTTGAAATTGTAAACTGCAAGTGTGTTGGTAAGAATTTTAACAAAAATAGTTTACTGGGGAATGTACATTTTATTGTGGTCTATGTGACAAAACTAGAAAAAGAAAACAAAAAAAAAAAAAACACACTACTACTTTAAAGTGTCTGTCCATCCAAAACTTTTCTTTATAGTTTTGAATGGAGTGGAGGAAGGGTTTGAACCTCTGTTGGGTTGTTACTTTTCTTCTGACCTGCTTTAGAAATATTTCCCCTCACGTCGTGTCCTGCTAACAAGGATTCCACCAGATAGGAATTTAAGAGAAATCTGCAACTGTGGCAAAACCCATAGCTGGCCAAGTTCCTAGCCTTCACAATAAAAAAAACAAAAAAAACCCAGCACATTTTTGTTTTTCTGTCAGGGTTGAAGAAAGAGGTTGTCTGGAGGTCCATTTTAAAGTGGTTCTACAACATTTAAATATACTAAAAATAGGGTTTTGCATACACTATATTTGTACAATTGTAGCAAAAAGTGTATCTCTAGACCAAACTTTTTTTTTTCACTTTTGGATGGAGTAAGACCTTCTGTCAAGTCTTATTTCTGTCTGTACCCACATTGGGGAGATGTGCTCCTCTATTTATACTGGTGATCTTGGTCACAGACAAAAAAAAAAAAAAAATTACAAAGAACCCCAACATTTTAGAGCTGCCCCCCTCCCCCCCCCCAAAAAAAAAAAAAAAAAAAAAAAAAAAAAAAAAAAAAGGAGGAGAAGGAGAAGAAGGAGAAGGAGAAGAAGGAAGAAGGAGGAAGAAGAAGAAGAAGAAGAAGAAGAAGAAGAAGAAGAAGGAGGAAGAAGAAGAAGAAGAAGAAGGAGGAAGAAGGAAGGGGAAATCTTCCACTAGGAACAACTGTCCAAGTTGAGATTCCCTTTGACAGATGTCCCCTAACCTTCTGTTGCATTTCTAGTACCGGAGTGTCGGGAAATTTCCCCTATAGTACACAGATAGGAAGAAATGACAGGGGTTCTAACCTTTTCTAAAACCAGCCATAACATGGAACGAAAAATTCGACCAGTTCAGCAGCATGTATGGGCACGGAGGTTGTACAGAAGTCGATCTTCTGGTTGACATCTGTACAACTTGCCAGATTTTTCTCCTGCTCGATCAGCGCTGCAGGCTGTAGCTGGTAACACTGATCAGAGTTGTTCTGATGGCAGGTAAGTCCCTCCACTGTCAGACTACAATAGCTCAGCGGGGAGGATACCCCTATCTAAATCCAACGTGTGGATGGGAGAATGGAGTCACTTTTTTTTTTTTGCTCAACTTTCTGGATGAACTGACTCGCCTATGGGCTGACATACACTATCCACAACTAAAAAATGTTTTGGCTGTACATACACCTCAAACTGTTGTGAGTCACTCACTGGAAACAGTGTGACACCTGTGAGAAGTGCTCGTAGCTCAGGTTGAGACACAGTACAGAGCACCTTTCTAAGCAGACTTCATTGCTGCTGTAGACTGAACAAGAGGTTGTAAGTGCTCCCGAGACAACAGGTGTTTGTGCAATGGTCCCTCCCATTGGAACAGGCAGTTGAAATGCATAAATGCCTTGGAGGTAATCTGCTGTCTTAAAAGGCGTACATGAAGACAGAACGATCATTTCAAGAGCTGAACTCAGACTACGGCTTGGCAGAAACTCCCTTCCCACAAAACACACCGCTGGGGTTATGAGATTTAAAGGACCAGCTCTATATAAATAGAAAAACTTATTGTGCCAAGAAGCATCTGAAAAACTTTTATACATAAACTATTGAATGTTTTTCATAAAGGAATGCGTTATTTGCATTATCCAGATACTAACCTCAACTTTCTTGTTTACCTAGGAGATTATCTGGAACTGTGCCATGGGTAAGATGGTCTACAATGCTGGGTTTATATATTTATTTTCTTTGTGTATTAAACAAAAAACTGCTGTCTCATTGGATTTTAGCCTCTGTAGCTGTATAAATAAGAAAAAAAAAAACCACTGCCAAGTATAAAAATTTTTTTTTAAGGCTGCTATGTACAAATAAAAACTGAAGGGTAAAAAAAGAAGACTGCTATGTACAAAAAAAACTGAAGAAGACAACTACTATGTACTAACATCATATCTCCCAATTTGCGGCTTTCCTCTAAATGACTTGGTGTCCATTCACAAAAAAAAAAACAGATCTTAAGACACCCCAGATGAGCCTGCTGGTCCTGTGTATGTATAAGAAAAAAATATTACATTTACTGGAGCCTAAAAATGAAAAAAAAAAAAAAAAAAAAAAAAAAGAAGAAGAGGATACTGCGGCCACAACGGCAAGCCTGAAACAGTTAACTTCACAGAACACCCAAAGTAAATTTTGGTGTTTTTTCCTCCATGATCAAGTACCGTCTGTATACAAATGAAAAGACACCTCACATGCTGATTTTTTTTCTTAGGTTAAATTATGCTATGTTAAAGCACATTTGTGCCATGGTCACCCGTGTGCACATCAGGCAGTGATAAACACCTACTTTTAAAATGGATACGGTCATTGCCGAGTAATCAGCAATGGAAAAATGTGATTTGAAGGATTTTACTGAAGGCCGTAAAAAAAAAAAAAAAAAAAATGCAGTTACAACCATTTTTCTATTTATGGATCAGAATGGAGCTGCATTGTCTTCAATTGCATTCAGCATTCACACAGGTGCATAAACACACTGCGTTCAGGTTTGCAACTAAAAATCTGCTTCCGAGGACATACGTATACACATATACCATTGAGAGATAATAAAAAAAAAAGTTTTTATTTTATTCTCATTAAAAAAACGCATCTATTTACAGATAATTTATGCAGGAACTTTTGTTCCTTGCCAAACGATCAGTACATTTTTTATGGCCATGTGAGTGTAGTCTAAATCTTTAACACTTTATTAATGCAACATATAGGGAGCTGTATTTCTTAACAACGCTCTATAGTTGGCCATAGAAAGTTATCAATATGGCAGCGCATGAAGAAAAAAGTCAGGTTACAAAAGTCTAGCTTCCTGTCAATGTGATGTTCTACAGGGGAAACATTCTCTTCCATATACAGGATCTATATATATTTTCTCAGGCATGGCGCTTGTAACACACAAGTTTGTTTTGCCATTGTTGTCTGAGGTTTATTGCAATTAAATGATCCACCACTGAGAATCTGTAAACCTTTTACAGCCACTAAAACTGATGGACTGGGAGCTTTTATTCTACATTGGTGCAAGTTGCCACATATGACATCCATCCAAGGAGTGAGTCAGAAGATGGGCTGGGAGGACCGGATCCTTTATAAGTGGAGTAGGTGTAGCTGTGGTCTAATCACATCTATCTGCCGGTGTTGGGTCAGGATATGTGGATGGGGGAAAGTCCCCTCTCTGCCCATACAGCCTCCGCAGAATTCACACACCAAGCCGAGTGGAGGGTGGCTTCTCGCTGAAAGGAGCCCTTCAACTCCCAGCTTGTGTTTGTATCAGTTTCTAAGGATTTGGGGGACAGAGGACTGATGGCAGACACTAATTGTTCAACTACAATTCTTTTCACCATGACCAACGCCTTGCAGGGCTCAGGTTTCATCCACCTTCAACTGTCTTGCTGCCTTTTTTCATCAACTTAGAAGCGGAGTTCAAGGAAACTTGATTTTCCTTTAACAAGTTTTTAATATGGATTAAAAAAAAAAAAAAATCAGCACCAAGAAATAGTGAAGGAGATCTAAAAGGAATCAGACTTAATGATACATCAATAAAAATGTAAAGGTGAATGGCTAATAAGGCAGACAGTGGCCTTGTAACCTTAACAGATTTTCTAAAATAAATCAAATAATGTATTAATAATAATAATAATAATAATAATAATGAATAATTATAATTAAAAAAAAAAAAAAGTACATATTTCTCAGCAAACAATATTAATGTAGAGTCTTGAGGAAAGAAGGGATGGGGCACATAATGACACTTTAATACATCAAGGGAGTGAACAAGTTTCAAGAGGGATGTATTTTCAATATGAAGAGAAGATCAAGAAAACAGGGACATGACCTCAAACTAGCAGGAAGAAAGTTCAAAACTAATCTTGGAAAGTATTATTTTACTAAAAGAGTAGTTGATGCTTGGAATAGACTTCCAGCAGAGGTGGTATGTCAGTCAACAGTAAATGGATTCAAACATGCTCGGGACAAACATAAATCTACTGTAAACTCAGACTAAAAACGCAACCAGAAAAAAAACAAAAACAAAAAAACACAAAACAAAAACGGAGCCAACTGGATGGACCACTTGGTCTTCTTTTTGATGTCACAAATCTAGGTTACACATATAAAGCACACTAACGAAATTATATATATATATATATATATATATATATATATATATATATATATATGGCCCAGGGGCAGTAGGGGGCCCCATGAGATGCCCCTGGTACCTTTTTCATAGGCTTTTTTGATTTTGGGCAAGGACACAGGGGCCCCATGATCCCCTATTGCCCGGGGGCCCCATGAGTTGTCAGTCCCCCCTGTACATTCATATACACACACACACTATATTATATATCTATCTATACACATACACACAATTAGGCTGACTTACTAAAGGTGTCAAGAAAAGGAGAACATACAGTTCAATCATCCAATCATGTGCAGATGAAATAAATAATCACTACACCATGGAAGGGAACCATCAACTCCTTTAGGAAATCAATGTCTAATAAAAAGGATCACACTTGGCCAACCCTGTTTAGAAGCTATTGTTGCAATATGGAAATCTACAACCCTACAGGAACACTTGTTGATGGAGATCAGGAGTCAGGTGTAATACAATGTAGCAGTGTGTAAATTCAGAAACATGGTCAAACTTTGATGACCAGCAAAAAAAATACTAAAAAAAAAAAAAAACCTTGTAGAACCAGCAAGAGGTCTAGATACATTCTTCTGCCACATCAACCCTCCAATCCTTCTTCATGTCTGTATAAAAAGAACTCCACCAGCTGCCACCATGTGTCACATCCAGAGACGTTAGGAAGAGACCTACATTACCCCTACTGTGCAGGATCCACCAGAGTCTACCAACCATCATTGAGGAAGCTCCACCAGACACTTGCTGGGACCCCCACCTGACTATTACACAACACTGAGCCAAGTACTAGAGGCGATCGAGGCTTAGGAACAAACGTCTCACCTATGGAACATTGGATCTGGTCCATCAATACTACTAATACCACTACTACAAATAATAAAAATAATACCACTACTAATAATAAATACTACTACTAATGTGAATATATTTCATAAAATGTGTTTTTTTTAGGACTTAATGGGAGATGCACCTGTGTGTGTTTTATACACACAATGATATATAGTATTATATTTATATTGATTACACACACCTGTGCAGAAGGATCACAGTATAATAAATAGTAAATATATCCACAAAAGTTAGATATGCACCTGTGCAGAGAGATTGCCCTCTAATACATATAAATATATACACACACACATCCACACACCTTTGCAGACAGATGTCCCATATACAGTCTAGGAACCCCCCTTCCTATGTCCCGATCTCTCCTCCAGCTCAGGGCTCCGCTCCTCGCCCCCCCCCCCCCAGCTGATGACCCCCTGCTCCTAGGGGCCCCCCGATGTTGATGAGTGAGGGCCCCCCGGTCCGGGCTGACTTACTTGTCGTAGTCCTGTGTCATGTCGGTGAACTGGACTTTCTAGTTGGGACAGATCTGTCTCCTGGGTCTGGGGAGCCCGGGCGCACAAACGGGTTTAGTCGGCTTTTCTCGCTTTTTGAGCTTGGCTGTGATTGAGAGGGAGGTTTAGGTGCTCGGAAGGCTGCGATTGGCCGTTCACTTCCCCCTGCCGGGGGGCGGGGAGGTAGCGCCGCGCTCTGATTGGGCGGGCCGGGCAGGTAGAAGGGTGAGCCGTTGCAGGGAGGACTGGTCTTGGGGTAGAAGGTGTCAGAAAGTTGCAGAGAGATCGGGGTGATCGGGGATGGAGGGAAGTCTGGGGTACCTGTGATATCATGGAGCTCCCTATCCCAAGGAAGGACAGCACAGCCGGCCCCTGCAATCATCTGCTCCTGGGGATGACTACTCCGCCTGGCATCACATGGCCCCTGGCTTGGAATGGTGGCTCTCCTCCTGGGTGCCATGGCATCAGGAGTATTATTACAATGCTGGCATCATGACTGTCACTGCTCCTGGATCACAGCTCAGCACAAGGGGATGAATGGAAGGATCTGCTCCTTGTGTCTTCTGCAGGACTGGCACTGCCATCAGAGGACCACCACTGTATTCTGAGAACTGTATTCACATCATACATGTTCATTCCTTTGCTTTTTTATTTCTCTTGGATTGATTTCTGTTTTCCCACCATTACATGCAGACCAAGCTGTCCAGGGGTGACAGTGATCAAGGGTGGCACAGATTGTGATCATGCTGGGGCTGCTTACTGCAATCACTTTGTCTTCACCTGTCAAAGCTCCTGCCATTGCTGATCTCTTCTATTGGAACTGCTAGCTGTCTGTCACCCTGACATCCTAGTTATAAGACTTTAAAGTAGTATTAAACCCACAAGAACATATTTATTATATTGCAGCTTAACAATTCTTAGATGTGATGGCTGCTTTAGTTTTCTTTTTTAGGCTTTCTTTCTTTTATTTTTACTTGATGGTCCTGCCATCAAAAGAACAAACTGTCCTGCAGGTAGAGGGTTGAGACTAACCATTTACAGGTGTACTTACAATGATCAGCTTTTATTTATGTAAAACCTTTTTACCAAACAGAGCAAAACTGTTGGTGTAACTGCTTATAAAATATTAGCTGGAATTCAGCTTCAATTTATTGGTGCATATAAATCTGCTAGTCCATCTTACACTATCCTACCCTCAGACTAACAATGCTGCTGTCCAAAGGTGCCCCCTGTGCTTCTTCATCTAGAGTGGGGGCACTCTAATACAGAAGGTGTGTTACTGGTCAGATTACCAGGTGAAAACGGAGGGGGAAAAGCCTAAAAAAAAAAAACTAATGCAACCAACACATCTAATGATTGGTAAACTACACTATATCACAGCTTTGGTTTGGGGTTTAATACCAATTTTAATTCTTTTTTTTTTCGTGCTTTTCTCACTGTTACATGCAAACCAAGCTGTCCAGGGCTGGCAGCTATCAAGGGTGCTACCTACTATGACCATGCTGGGGGTGCCTACTGCAGTCATCATGTATTCATATGTCAGAGAGGCTGCCATTGCTGATTTCTTCTTTCTTTCAGCTGCCTAGCTGACACACTGGTTCCAATACGTTTCCAGTCACTGCTATAAATATGCAGATGTGGGATTCTGGCTGATTAGTAGATTTTGTCCTGGTCAATCACTGAGAAAGTACAGAAGCCTTTGGGTTCACATATCTGCCAGATGAGGAGCATTTCCAGTAGGGTCAGGAATGACCTTATCTAATGGTGGCCATACACACTTCAATTTTTTTTATCCAATCTCCCTGCAATTCAATCAAATCTATTGAATCTACAAAAATATTGAATAGCTATAACTTCCCTTCCAGTTGATTTAGACTCAGTTACAATTGGAATAGATCAATCTAAGTCAATCGGACACGGCGGAAATGATTGATTATTTGCATAGACCAGAAGCACTGAAATGCTTTAATTGTTATGATCAGATTTTGATAGATTAGATTACATGGTGGATATAGAGACATGAACGATAATTTATAACTGTAAATTAAGACTTTATCTTAAGGGCTCGTTCACACTTGACTTATTTCTAACTCTTGCCAAATGCCCCTATAGCGTTTGATAGGTGGTAGACAGGCATTTGGGAAGCATTTTTAACACTCCTCAAACGCTTCCCAAATGCTCCCCAAACGCCCCATGCACAGTTTTGAGGTGTTTGATAGGCGTTTGCCAAGCGTTAAAACCGCACCACAAATGCCTATAATGAAGTTAAATGGTATTAACGCTCCGCAAAAAGCTTGCAAACACCTGCCAGGCATTTGAGGAGCAGCACTGTAGACTTGAATGGGAGGCTTCAACTCCTCCTGACTAGACATGAGGCGCCAGTTTTGCCATGACGCAATGCTAACGCTGCAGTGTGAACAGCACTGTGTGCTGCCATGTGCAGAATTTTCATAGGCGTTTGAGCATTAAAAACACTTCCCAAAGTCTGTCTGATGCCTCCTGACAAAGCTAGTGTGAACGTAGCCTAAGTGTTGATGGAAATGCACTTTCTGTATGTGGCATATCAGTCAAATGAGTTGTTGACTATAACTCGATTATTCCAGTCATAAGAGATTGATCAGAAAATAAATTGATCATTTATTACATCATGTATGTCACGATAAGGGTTTTTTTTTTTTTACATTTTATTTCAATTATTTAAAAAAACCTGTTGCTGCACCCCTGGTAATGATTTTGTTTGCCCCATCCTGTCAATGTTTGGTGTCCAACCTGGTCTGCATGTAAATATGGAGAAAAAGATAAAGGCAGAAGGATTTAGCAAAGGAATGCTATGATTACTACTGTCAAGTTTCAGTATAAAGAGGAATTTCATCTCCTTTTCTTTGTTTTTTCAAACCCCTCTTACCTGGTTTTCTGGGTTATACTGATTAAACATACTCTCACCCCCAGCGAATCCAGAGATGTTCTAGAGTGATCTTCTGCTCTTACCCAAACTCATGCTGCCATCTTGGTCTCTGATGTCATCAAGAGTTGTCTGTCTCTCCCCGATTCTTCCAGCTGGTCCTTGATGGTATACATACACCACAGCACATCACTGGGTGCAGGGGCGGACTGACAACTCATGGGGCCCCCGGGCAATAGGGGCTCATGGGGCCCCTGTGTCCTTGCCCAAACTCAAAAAAGCCCATCTCATGAGGCCCCCTACTGACCCCGGGCAGTGCCCAAGGTTCCAAATGGTCAGTCCGCCCCTGCTGGGGGGAGTCTGCAAGATCCAGGAAAAGACAGCACCATGCGGCAGTGCGTGTGTATTTTTGATTGCTGACCCAAAGCCTTCTCTGTTGAGAATGGAGGGGTAGGATTTTTTTGTTGAGATTGGAGGGGTAGGATTCATGTTAAGGAAAGAGGGTATGAGGCATGAAGGTCCCCTTTACCAAAGTTATCAGAATACAATACTAACTGATGTCTAAAAGGTATGGGGCCTCATTTCAGGAAGCTGTATATTTATATGTAGCAGCAGTAGTCACTTGTGTTGTACCAGGCTAATACGAGGATCTGTTCTGGAATTCATTGGCGTTTCCTGAAGGATTAGAGAATGTTTACTTATACAAGTGAAGAGCCCTTAGTACCCTTAGTAAAGGAAAGCTTTGCCTTATCCAGTGGAAGGGAAACTAATAAATAATCAGGGTTCCTGCTTGCATGTCATTGGATGGTTGGTGTAGATGCAGCTTCACCTTATTGTTTTAAGCCAGCCATAGATAGACTGAATCTCAGCAGCGACTGGCCAAGATTTAATGCATCTATGGGCTGGCTGGTTGTACTGAAGTGGATACATAAATCAATTTAATCACAACCAACCTGTCAGATTTTTTTTTTTTTTTTTCGCATGTGATTACTGCTGGCAGCTATAGCCATAAGTAGCGATCACTGTGTTCTGCAGGCAGGGAAAGGTCCCTGTCAGCAGAACACAATATCCCCTGCTGTGGTTGCAGGAAAGAAAAATGCTTAATCTATGGCTTACTTTAACTAGTTGCCAACCACAGGTAGCCGAATGACGGCTGCAGTGCGGCTGGCCAATTCTGGGAGGCCATCATATGACATCCTCCCAGAACACGCTCTCCTGTGATCTCCGTGATCGCTGTGTCCTATGCACACAGCTGATTTTGTGATGTGGTAAAAGGCCAATCACAGCGGCCTTTTACCACGTGATCAGCCGTGTCCAATGACACACTGATCAACAGGAAATGCAATTGCCAGTTCTCGGCTGCACTTTCCTCACGCTGTCAGAGCGTGAGGAAAGTACTACTGAGAACCGGCAGTTGTCAGAGCAGGGTTCGGCACCGATCACCAGGGCACTGATGATCAGTGCCCTGATGATCAGTCGCCCACCTGTGCCCAGCAGTTCCACCCACCTGTGCCCAGCAGTGCCACCCAATACCCATAAGTGCCGCCCAGCAATGGCGCCAGTCAGTGCCGCCCAGCAGTGCCGTCAGTCAGTGCTGCCAGTCAGTGCCCAGCAGTGCCACCAGTCAGTGCCAACTATCAGTGCCCATCATCAGTGCCAGCTCATCAGTGCTGCCTATCTGTGCCACCTCATCAGTGCTCCCTATCTGTGCCACCTCATTAGTGCTGCCTATCTGTGTCACCTCATTAGTGCAGCTTGTCAGTGTAGCCTCATCAACGCACATCAGTGAAGGAGAAAAATTACGTTTGCAAAATGGTATAATAGAAACAAAAGAAACGTTTTTTTTTTCAAATTGTTTGCTCTTTTTTTGTTTGTAGCGCAAAAAGTAAAACACCCAGCAGTGAGTAAATACCACCAAAAGAAAGCTCTATTTGTGAGAAAAAAATGATACAAATTTCATATGGGTACAATGTTGCATGACCATGTAATTGTCATTCAAAATGTGACAGCGCTGAAAGCTGAAAATTGGCCTGGTAAGGAAGGGGGTATTAGTGCCCAGAAGGCAAGTGGTTAACAAAGGGAGAACTCTCCTTTAGAAGATCAACTCTATAGATTTCTTTGGATTTGAAGATCCTCTCTGGCATCTATAACCACACACACCTGGGCTATCATGGGACAGTATATTTCCACTGGTCATCAAGCTCTTTTAATTGGGAGGCTAAACCAGGCATCTGGCTACAGCTGCACTCTGTGCTATGGCCACATACAGATTGGAAGACTAGCTCCATCTAGTTTGTGTGTGGCCAGAACTGCCAGCCCTGGATGCAAACTGTCAGCTGGTATAAGTGGTTACATGTGATTAGTGGTGGCGCCATCCATTGATCTGTACAGTGCACAAATCTGGCCACAGCTGTTTGTGGCTAGTTTCTCTGCTGGTAATAATCACAAATTCTCACCAGCAGCCACCCATGTGAATGATGTCTTTATGCAACTCTTGAACATGTAGCTTGGACCTGTTAGCAGTCAATATATTTGTTTTTCTAGTTTCTGTCAAGTTTTATTGATCCTTGTTGCGAAGATTCCCCCCTCACTTCACCAGGACAAGGAATTAGAGGGATTGGGTGGCATTGGGACAGTAAATCACAGAGCAATACAAACTATACAGATATTCCAACCCCTCTATGCTCTACTAAACACTGCAATTTGGTTGTTGTCTGTGTCCCCAGCTGTGAAATATCCCATCACTACCTGTCTTTATGACTCTTTAGTTGTTAGGCAGGAAATATCCCTAACTGTCCTACATCTACATACAGCAATAAAAACTTGACAGAGGCTCTATACCCTCCCTACTACCTAATAATTTGATGTGGTCGTTGGCTCTGCTTTGCCCCCCCACCCACCCAGAAATTCCACTCTTTCCTGTCCTTGTGACTCTCTGGCATATATAAATCTATAACAGAGGTTCTACACCTTCCCTGCTGTATATAAAACCTACATTTTGCCTGAAATTAAGCTTTAATGTAAACCTGTCATGAGAGATGCACTGCCACTACTGTCCTCTCTTCAAAAATCCTATTTGCCTGGCCGTCATACCAACCTTCTGGTTTGAGAATTTCAAGCCATTGGCCATGAACGAGTATGCAGAATTCTGACTTCTGACTTTCCTGTTCTTTATATTTATTCCACTCCAGTGGCATGGAGAGAATTGAAGCCAGAGGGTCCACATGATAGCCAAGCAACTTGCATTTTGTAAAGTAGTTCAGCAATGATAATATAAATGTATTTCAAATGGAAAGCAGAAATGGATTTCTTTCAGCAGTTGAATAAAAAGATATTGATCTTGGAACATATTTTTGAGTTGGCTTGGCTTATACACAAAACAAAAACTCTGATCTTTGGATCAGACTACAATATAATGTTTATAGGAGCCCCTGACCCACCAGTAGGCAGCTATGTGGACTATTTGGTTGGACAGGTAAGAAATCGCCCACAATTGATCAACACTGAAATAAATGTCTTCAGCAGTGTCTGTGAGCCACTTATATCTTCTCCCTCCAATTACATTTACAGGAACAAATATTCCTGGCTATAGACCTGCTGGACAATCATGATACTGGAGAGTGATTGGACTATGCATGTGGAAAAAGTGAAGATCATCCACTTTTTTTTTTCTGGACTATTGAAACCATACAATTCAACTTTCTGGGATGCAAAAGCGAGATATTGTCTAGTACAAAGTAACCCTTTTTTAAAAAGCGAGAATCCCATACAATAAATGCAGCGCAATGTGGATCCCTGACAATGAAAAAAAAAAAGACACAAAGCAATCTGGGTTTTTTTACGAACACATGCAAAGGATAAGGCAAACACATATATCTTTGACACTTACGTTTTTTATAAAAATAGAAAAGGTTTTTTATTTGCACGGATCTCAATTCCACATAAAAAATGCATTTATGAAAATATACATTGTACAGTCCCTTGTTAATGCCGAGGACAAGAACTTTTAGCTCACATTCATGGCAAGGCATCCTAAATAACAAGTTAAATAAACCAGAAATTGATAGGTGCCTGACCATAGAATTAAAATTCATGTACCTGGGTCAGCCCAGCACATAGCACAGGTACATGGGTTGAAACATTGTTTTAATGTTTTTACAGATCTATTTGGTAAACCACCCTACAAACATTCACATTATTTGTAGCAAGTGTGGATATGATCTTCGTTATTAATGAGACATAACTGTTCTGATGAAGTAGAAATGTTCCACGAAACGCGCTGACATTCTGGATGTCTAAACAAGTTTGTGTTTTACTAAGAGCTATATTAAAATATTCAGGATGGTTAAATTTACATATATGTGATTTTATATACAGTGTATATTTTCACTTTTTAATGAGAAATTGAGATTTGTGCAAATAAAAAGCTTTTCTATCTAGTACAAATTATGCAGGCAAAGGACCTCAGTTATACCGATCAGGAAGAATAATTCTCAAATATAATAACTGGATATACTCACAAGTGCATTTTTCACCTTTACTGTTGCTTTATGCTGGCCTTTCAAAATCTAAAAATGCAATCATATGGAGGTAGAAAAAAAAATTTGATGTAGTATAAACATTTGGTCATTAAATAGTACATTTGTTTACAGAAATCCAAAAATTAAACAAAAAAAAGGGTCAACTAAGGAGGCAAGAAGGACAGAGAGATTTGGCTCCACAAGAGGGATTTTCCCTCTGTAAGTATAATTGAGAGCTATGATCTGTTTGTGTTGTCCAGTTGTCTCCAAAAGCCCTAAGATCTATCTAATAGCCCAGAGGCTAGCGGACACCTATAGTCCGTTATTTTAGCTCCCTATGGCTCCAGACTCCAGAAAGGTATAACAGAAATTCATGCAAATGTTACCTGTCAACACTGTTGTTAGGTGGACAAAATTCCTTGAGGGCAAGGTGGTTTTGTTTTAGATATCCCAACTATCTGTCCACATAGAAAACCAGTTGTGAATATCCATTGATCTTTGTTATGGGGGAAAGTTTGATGTGAAACTAAGAGAAGAAATAAACACTGAGACATCTCATGCTAGTGGTGAAATGAAATATCTCCCAACCTCGGACAGTGTGTACAATGTGTAGAGTATTGGCTCTATCCATAACTCAAATATTTCTCACTTTACAAATAATTCTACTGAAAATCATACCTTTCTATAGATAATGTGGACTCTCTGAGATAGCATGGTAGTGTAGTAAATCATACCAGCAGTCCCATTCAGTCCTGTCCCTAGAATTCCTTGTGCATCTAAAAATGTTCCTGGTTTCTCATTTATTGGACACAGATTGGGGACTGAGAGAGAAGGAAGCCTGTGTTCCTTATGATTTTGTTACCCTGGCTAGGGATTTGGTAAGAGGAGAATTTTTCCAATTGCAAATAAGAAGCCTTCTGGATGTAATTTCTAAGGTTGATTTAAGATGATTAAAGTGTTTAACACGGGTGGGGGTTCTTGTTTTGTGTGTGTTGCAGAACAGTATGAAAGACATCTGTACTAGTTTATCCAGATGGAATGGCAACTTCATTAAATAATAATATAGTATGGGGGGCTCAAGTGAGGCCCCTGACAAATTAACAGAGTTTTCAGCCACTGAGACAAGAGATGATCAGAGACTGTTGACATGACACAAGAGATGGTTAGAGACTGTGGACATGATGCAAGATATGGTTAGAGACTGTGGTCATGACATAAGCGATGGTAAGAGACTTTGGGCACGATCCAAGAGATGGTAAGAGACTGTGGGTATGATATAAGAGATGGTAAGAGACTGTGGGTATGATACAAGAGATGGTAAGAGACTGTGGGTATGATACAAGAGATGGTAGGAGACTGTGGGCATGATACAAGAGATAAAAAGAGATATAAACGAGCGCACCTATAAGAAAAATAGCCGCTGAACATAAGGTAACCAAACACCCTAGAGAACAGTATATCATAAAAATGCAGCGCTATGAGTAAATGAGGAACTGATACATATATCAATACAATAAGTAAAGGAATTAGTCCATGCAGCAGTTAATAATAAAGTGACTTCAAGTGCTCTCCTTTAATTCGTATTTTCCTGATATTCAGGCGTTGTGCGGAATGGTGCAGAAGAAATGCGCACTCACCTGAACGCACAGATAATTGAGCGTTTGTTAAACATATGTTCCCCTCTGGATCGTTAGGAAAAGGTCTGTAATGCGATAACCTCCCTCCAGGATTCCTGGGTGCTCCTGTCTGTTCCCTCAATAGGTGGCTTGCGGACTTCTCCTTACAGCACGCCCCTTGTCCAGTAGATGGATGAGTGGCTGAAAATTGATACTCCCCAGGGGAGTCAAGACAAGGACATACCCATAGTGTAGTAGGTGATATAAAAATTTATTAGCATACCAAGCTACTCGATGGTGTACAGCAGTAAGTGTAAACGAATTATGGACTAACCGTCCAGATTGAAAGATGGCCGCCGGAGCTCCACGATCCAAGGAGGAGCCAAGAACGCCGTGACGTCACGCTGTCGGAGCATCGTGGAGCTCCGGCGGCCATCTTTCAATCTGGACGGTTAGTCCATAATTCGTTTACACTTACTGCTGTACACCATCGAGTAGCTTGGTATGCTAATAAATTTTTATATCACCTACTACACTATGGGTATGTCCTTGTCTTGACTCCCCTGGGGAGTATCAATTTTCAGCCACTCATCCATCTACTGGACAAGGGGCGTGCTGTAAGGAGAAGTCCGCAAGCCACCTATTGAGGGAACAGACAGGAGCACCCAGGAATCCTGGAGGGAGGTTATCGCATTACAGACCTTTTCCTAACGATCCAGAGGGGAACATATGTTTAACAAACGCTCAATTATCTGTGCGTTCTGGTGAGTGCGCATTTCTTCTGCACCATTCCGCACAACGCCTGAATATCAGGAAAATACGAATTAAAGGAGAGCACTTGAAGTCACTTTATTATTAACTGCTGCATGGACTAATTCCTTTACTTATTGTATTGATATATGTATCAGTTCCTCATTTACTCATAGCGCTGCATTTTTATGATATAATGATACAAGAGATGCCTAGAGAATGGGACATCATAAAAGAGATGGTTAGAGACTGTGGGCATGATCCAAGAGATGGTAAGAGACTGTGGGTATGATATAAGAGATGGTAAGAGACTGTGGATATGATACAAGAGATGGTAAGAGACTGTGGGTATGATATAAGAGATGGTAAGAGACTGTGTGTATGATACAAGAGATGGTAGGAGACTGAGGGCAAGTGATGGCAGGAGACTGTGGGCATGATACAAGAGATCATTAGAGACTGTTGACATGACACAAGAGATGCCTAGAGAATGGGACATCATAAAAGAGATGGTTAGAGACTGTGGCCATGATACAAGAGGTGGTGAGAGACTGCCAGTATCATACAAGAAATGGTAAAAGAAAATGGGCACTATACAAAAAATGATCAAAATGTCAGACATATTACAAGGATAGTCAGAGACTGCCGACATCATACAAGAGATGGACAGAGACTACAGGCATCTTACAAGAAATGGTCAGAGACTATGGACATGATGCAAGAGATGAACAAAAACTGCAGACATAATACAAGAAAAGGTCAGGGACTGCAAACATGCTGCAGGAGATTGATGTTGGAGACCGGCAATATCCTTCAAGAAACAATCAGACTGGAGACACATTACATGAGCTTGCTAGAGATCTTTGCTAAAACAGGGCAATAGGGAACCATAGACTAGTGTTTGCAAGGTACCCACACAGAAGTTGTCAAAAGGCCGCATGTTGGGCACAGGGCTGTAGACCTAGCCCAACATTTGCCCCTTCAATCCAACATACTACTATATACTATATACTACTATACGGTTACTATCAGCACTTTGCTAGGAATTGAGCCATCAGGACCCAAGTGCACATATGCCTAGGGTCATATATGCCATGCAGATATCTTTGAGGAAAGAGAACCCCTTGTTGTTTTATTTTAAACATACAGTTGGTTTTTTTTAGGGTCCAATGGTAGCCTTATAACATGACAGGAGCACTGACAGATTATTTGCTCAGAGCAGGGGAAAATCAATTGTGCTCTCTAAGGCACTTTTTTGCTTTTTCACCAAGTGAAATCAGGTATTTAAATCAGGTAACGAATTTACAAAAGTAAAATCGGGAAGTAGAGCAGGCAGGCAGACTGAATCTTCAAAATGCTGTTCATTTATTAGGAGTGATTATTCTTCAGTGATAAGTGTAGTGACACAAAGTGTCCAAATTGAATTCAGGGTGCTAAGGTGTGACTAGTACAACATGGATTCTGATTGAGAACTGACATTTACAGTAACCTTGTCAATTTCCTAAACAATCTAATGGCAGGTCCATGTAATAGAAGATCTAATACACTAACCTCTTCAGGAGCCCTAGTCTTCTACCTTCCAGAGGTGGACTGACAACTCATGGGGCCCCCGGGCAATAGGGGATCATGGGCCCCTGTGTCCTTGCCCACACTCAAATCACACCCAAAAAAGCCTATGAAAGGTACCAGGGACATCTCATGGGGCCCCCTACTGACCCTGGGCCCTCGGGCAGTGCCCGAGTTCCCCAATGGTCAGTCCGCTCCTGCTACCTTCCCTCTGTTCCAGTGCTGCAGTAAGTCATACTCTCCAGCGTTCGACACTTCAGGGAGTGTCAGTTGTTTCTGTCCCCTGCCTTGTGCTGTAGTTCCATCCTCTGTACCTTATGTCCCCATTGTGTCCTATAGTGATATGAGGACCAGAGGAAGGAACCACAGCACATGGCAGGAGACAAGCATTTGACACTCCCGGACGTGTTGAATGCTGCAGTGTCTGATTGAAGTACTAGTGAAGGAAAGAAAGCGGGACATGGAGACCCATGTTAGGGTCTCCTGTTCCTTGCTAATGGGATTACTGGTGCAACACCCCTTACTAATAAGACATTGCAATTTAAATATCCCTAACTAAGAAACTAATGGGGTTTTGAAGGCACCATACCACAAAATTGATATAGTCAAATATTGTAACAATTACAACTTTATTGATAAAATAGCATGTAGACACATACATTACGCTTAAAAAGCATAAAGATGCTTATAACAAACACAATTGACAAACAACATTACAAAATCTGGCCTGGAATAGTGCAGATAACATAATTGGCATAATCATTCCAAGTTGATACTTTGTTGGTTTTCCAACGCGTTTCACGGGGCACAGCCCGCTTCTTCAGGGAGACAAAGTATATAATTCTGAAATTGCACAAAATGAATCAAAAAAGAATCAACAGACATAAGTATATAGCATATATAGCATAGACTCAGTTAACATTTACCCATTGGTAACATCAGTGACTGTGGTTGGATCTAATGCTCATGTTTTCTCATTGGCCTTCCACAGAGTCACTGTGCTATATACTTATGTCTGTTAATTCTTTTTTGGCTCATTTTGTGCAATTTCAGAATAATATACTTTGTCTTCCTGAAGAAGCAGGCTGTGTCCTGTGAAACGCGTTGGAGAAACCAACAAAGTATCAACTTGGAATGATTATGCCAATGATGTTACCTGTGCTATTCAAGGCCAGATTTTGTAATGTTGTTTGTCAATTGTGTTTGTTATAAGAATCTTTATGCTTAAGAGTAATGTATGTGTCCACATATTATTCATCACAATTTTGATCTAATTTTATCAATAAAGTGGTAATTATTACAATATTTGACTGTATCATTTGTGTGGTACCTTCAAAACCCCATTAGTTTCTTAGTTAGGGAGATTTAAATTGCAGTGTCTGATTAAAGCTGTAGCGCTTTCACGGGGGGGGGGGGGATATCATAGCTTTCTATTGCATGGATCTCCCTGTTAGATTTTATTTTTCAGGCAACTGACAAGGTAGCTTTAGGAAAAAAAAAAGTTGTATCCACACACAAGGGAAAATATTGCCGATAGACACACGGAAAGCAATAAAAGCCTGACACAAGTTCTATCCCTACCCACTCTATGCAATATAAGCAATGAAAAAGATTGTTAGTTCCACTGCCTGAAATTTTGCCTAGAAAAGGGAAAGAACCTCTCACCACCCATACTTTGTATCTGCACAAGCAAGAAGACAAAGATAGCAAAAATGTCAGGTTTTAACCAATCCAAAATGAAAAAATTAGCTTAGGCTTTAAATTGACTTAATCCGTAGATTCCAAACCTATCGAATTTCCACTGGACAAAAATACAAATGAATTCTGATGTCTGCAAAATTATAAAGTGTTTCACAACAACGTGATATTATTTTAGAATTTCTTTAAAACCATCCATTACCTATTCTATTCCTACTTGTATATATCACCTTCATACTGTATGTTATTACTGTATACATTCTGTCAGGTGAAACTGTTGTCATCGGGACAGCAAGTGAGGGAAAAATTCTCTAATGGAGGCCCAGAAAACAATAGAAAATCAGCAGTGGTCTCAATCTTTTCCTACTCTATCCATAATTGAAAAAAAAAAAATTTTTGGCAGAACTTACAATCAAATAGGAAAGTATCCTCAATGGGAACAAAACAATTTTTAAAACCTGGCAGATGTTTTAATTCACCCCCACTCTGTTTAAAGCTGAAAAAAGGTTTGGCAAAAAGTAGACATAAAGCTGAATTCCAGGTATGATCATTTTTTCACTTACATTAGACCAGCTTCAACCAATATAAGTACATATGTGACATACCTCTGGATCCCCTCTAGAAGCTGGAAAACACTGTAGTAGTTACCGCTACAGTGATCTTTACTAGCCCCTGGATCCCATGCTGAGTGGCTGCATGGGCGCCATTCAGAAAACATTTTGCATTTTCTCAATAAATGCAAAGCAGAGCCACGATGTCACAATCTCCACCTCATCCACTAAGAGAACATCTTGCATTCATTGAGAAAATGTTTTGTGAATAGTGTCCATGATGAGTGGGCAACCTCCTTTGTTCAGTAAGCAGCAGGGCAGCTGCTTGGCATGGGACCCAGAAGCTAGTGGAGATCACTGTAGTAGCGGTGCCTGTTACAGTGATTTCCAGCTTCCACAGGGATCCCACAGGTATGGCAATTTTTACATACTCTGTTTCCCCGAAAATAAGACCTACCCAAAAATAAGACCTAGTACTGTTTTTGGGAATTGCTGAAGTATAAGACCTACCCTGAAAATAAGAACTAGTTGTGATCAGCTGTTCCACCACCTCCGGCACTGGCCCTGTGTACATCAATATCTACTGTCTCTTATAAACACAGAAGTGAGGATTTTGTGTCTGCAAGTGACAGTCCCTCTTGTGACAGCTCCATCTGCTCCCACAGAACCCCCCTACCTCTGTACTCCACTGTGGGACAGGGAAGGAATGGATATCGGAGGGTGCAGTGTGTTTAGGGGTGGGGGCGGGGCATCTCATCCTGCAGCCTAATGCATGGAGGCCAATGCCCCAGGGGTGATCACTGGCCAGTGAGGAAGAGACAGAGTGGTGAGTGCGCTTGGTGCACTGTGTGGGAAGATGGGACCCGAAGCTCACTTCCGCATCCCCTGTCTGTAACTCACGCCTGCACCCTGTCTGTAACTCACCCCTTCACCCTGTCTGTGGCTCATCTCTGCACCCTGTCTGAAACTCACCTGTCAATTCACATCTGCAAAACCTGACTGTTGTGAAACACTTTATAATTTTGCAACTGTCATCTGTCATCAGCTGGCCCTCTCTTTAGTAACCCTCATCCACAACTGCCTGCAGCTCACCTCTGCACCCCATCCACACCTGGACATTAAAAAAAAATAAGACCTACCCCAAAAATAAGACCTAGTGTGTTTTTTTTTGAGCCAAAAAAAATATAAGACAGTGTCTTATTTTCGGGGAAACACGGGTACTTACATTGGCCTAAGTTGGACCAATGAAAAAAAATTGCCATACCTGAAATTAGCTTTCAATTGTTAATTTGTAAGTACAATAACCCATAGCAGCTAGATTTCACTCTGTAGAGGTTCATCCAAAACAAAGTAGATTCCCATTAGTTGTGATCCATTGCACATAAGGCTTAGAACTGAATAAGTCATAAGTGAAGAGGACAACGCTGTCAACCAATAAAACAAGGCTCACTTACCAGCAGGCAGGTGACTCTTCAGGCATTCCATTGTGAAGATACTGTGCTAGTGTATCATCAGTAAAAGCCAGTTTTTCATGTTTGACTTCATACTTTTCACTATACCCAATGACAGTAACATAATTAACCCTAATGTTGATTGATACACAAAAAACTGTCTGTCATCTCATTAGTGATTGTGTTGCTGCTCTGTCACTTTGATGTGTATCGCCTTCTGCACCTGAGCCATAAGGAACTTGCAATTCTGCCATTTTGACACTATATAAAGCTATACATACGATATGTAATAATTGCATGTGACGTACTCAAAAGTCATAATCTTGTACTGTATGGCTAGTGGTTCAACCAATCCCAAACATACTAGAAAATCTACAGTATTTTGGCAGATAGGTTGTGTCCTTTGAACAGTGGGACTGGCCCTTCTCTGGCTTGTTAGATATTTCAAAATCATGAGAATTAATATGGAGCTGCCTCCAATCTCATTTGTAGCTATAACAAATTTGCAAATAATTCCACAGGTGTTAAACAGGATTGAGGTCAGACCACTTGAGTTTCTCCAAAAACTCATTAAACCATGTCTTTATAGGCCTGTTTGCAAAAGGTCAGAGTAATGCTGGGACAGAAAAGGTGCTTCCCCACATTGATGCCACTAGATTTGAAGAGTAAAACTGCCTTAATCTGCCTGTCTCAATCTTTTTACCATAAAGGCAACTACAGCTCACCTTACATTAGTGTGATGGTTACTGGGAAGAATGTTCCTTAAATTTGTGGTCATTGGGAAAAATGCCCCCTTACAGGTGGATAAAAAAAGATCATTGTTGTCAGTGGTCACACATTTGACAGTAAGAAGCTGCTCATTGCTCAAGGAACCCCTAGCAACCTCTGGGGAAACCCTAGGGTTCCATGGAACCCTGGTTGAAAAAGGACAGTTTAAAATGTCTTTGTACTTTAGCATTAACAGTACTCTTCACTGGAAACACCTGAACTTTATCATTTGAAGGAGTGTCCACATCTGTTTGGCTGCATAGTGTAGCTACAATTGGCATAGAAATGAATCACCCCCTTTAAAATAATCACATTATGTTGAAAGCCTGAAATGAAAACAGACACATTTTTGTTTTATCCAGCTGTATTTACGTATCCAAGTGAAAGATATAACACCAACATGTAAGAACAATATAAAACAAAAATCAAAAACAGAATCAGAAAGTTGGAAAAGGGATTACCCCCCTCCTTTAAAATTATTTGTAAACTCAGTCAGGTGTAGCTAATCACCTTCTCAATGGCATACAAAGCCATTTGACTTTCAACTGTGATCAGCTGTAGTCATTTTGATTAGCTCAGCATGAAAATAGCTTTCCTGGAGCATTTCAGTCTCCGATAGTGCAACTGAAGCAAACAATCAACTATGGGAAGCAAGTCACTGTCAAAAGATCTCCGGGATAAAATTGTGGACAGGCACAAGTCAGGAGATAGATACAAAAAAAATCCAAAGGCTTTATCAATGCCTAGATACACAGTGAAATCTATTATTAAGCAGTGGAAAGCATTTGGTATAACACAGACCCTCCTTGGATCAGGATGTTGCTCCAAACAGGATGAAAGAGCCAGGAGGAAACTGGTCAGAGAGGCTACAAAGAGGCCTACAGCAACTCTGAAGCAGTTGCAGGAATTTATGACAAAGAGTGGTCATTGTGTGCATGTGACAACAATATCACAAATTCTTCACAAATGTGTCTTGTATGGGAAGGGTGCAAGAAAAAAGCCACTCCTCAAGAAATGTCACATGAAGTCATGACAGCTTTGCTAAAACGCACCTTGGAGATTCTGAGGCCACATGGAATAAGATGTTATGGTCAGAGGACACTAAAATTTAATTATTTGGCCTCAACACCAAATGATATGTGTGTTAGAAATCCAATCCAGTTCACCATCCAAATAGCACCATTCCTACAGTAAAGCATGGAGGTGGTAATATCCTGTTATGGGGGTGTTTCTCTGCAGCAGGGACTGGAGCACTTGTCAGGATAGAAGGAAAAAAAGGATGGGACAAAATACCGTCAAATTCTTGATGAAAATCTTTTGTCCTCTTTTGTGCCAGAAAGTTGTTATAGGGAAGAAGGTTCACCTTACAACATGACAATGACTCAAAGCACACAGCAAAAATGACCACACAGTGGTTGAAGGAGAAAAGGTGAATATCCTTGCATGGCCTAGTCAGAGCCCAGACTTAAACCCCATTGAAAATCTGTGGAATGATTTGAAGACTGCAGTCCACAAACGGTCACCATCAAATTTATTTGAACTTGAGCAGTTCTGCAAAGAAGAGTGCGCAAATATTGCAAACTCTAGATAGTTAGTAGAGACATATGCCAACAGACTGAAGGCTGTAATTAAAGCAAAAGGTGGTTCAACAAAATACTGACACAAGGGGGGTAATCCTTTTTCCAACTCAGTGATTCTGTTTTTGATTTTTTGTTTTTAAGTTCTGACATGTTGGTGTTATTTCCTTTACTTGGATGTTATAAGTTGCACTGCATAAATACAGCCTGATAAAACAAAAACTGTGTCTGTCTTCATTTCAGCCATTCAACAAAATGTGATTATTTTAAAGGGGGTGATTCTTTTCTATGCCAACTGTAGCTACGCTATGCAGCCAAACAGAAGTGGACACTCCTCAAAATGATAAAGTTCAGGTGTTTCCAGTGAAGAGTACTGTTAATGCTAAAGTACAAAGACATTTTAAACTGTCCTCTTTCACCCAACAAAATGTGATTATTTTAAAGGGGGGGGGTGATTCTTTTCTGTACCCGCTGTATGTATGGGCATGCCTTTCATCAACTGCTTGAAGCACTGAACATCTAAATATACAGTAGGTCAGAGTCAAACCATTCACCTGCTGAGTGCTATTTGAGCAACCAATCTCCCAAACAAACTCTGACTTTAAAAAATATATATGCTGACAATCTGCACTTATATAATTCTACTTGTAAAGTCAACCAACCAGTGCCCCCCCACCCCACCCTGATTATACACTTCAGTTTTCCTCCCACGTTTGTGGTGGGACTGGGTGCACTCTTAAGAAGCTTTGTGTCTACCTGGAAGTCTGCCCTTAAGAAAAGATAAAACTTTGTGACTTTCTGCAAGCCCCTGGCTACAACCTGCATCTTTTAAGAACGAGGTGCAAAATTCATGCCACGGTGTGTAATAATCTAACGGTGTAAAGCGGATGGTGAGTAGCAATATTTACTGTGCTTTATAAAACTTTATTTCACACAAATTGATATGTCATATGGCTCTGTTTTTTGCTCCCGATTTACCAGAGCAGATCATACTTGATTGATACACATTATCATGACCAGAGACAATATTAATAACCAACTCTAGGCTCTTGCATTAGGACCAGTTACAGGGCACCCCGATCTATCACACAGATATTTACAGACTGTTATGTACCCTATGACCTTGTCTTCCTCCTTCCACATCACAATACACGCCTGAGTAAGTTGTACAGGAATTCCGTATCTATCCATTTAATCAGTGCTGTCCGTGCATGTATCCTTACTCTATGGTGCCACCTGGAACCCCCAACCACAGCACAGCGGTTCACCAGGATACAAGACATAAATCTCACAGGGGACCCCATGCCCACTATTAATGACATAAAAGAAACCTTGCAGAATTGGTATTACTGGTGCGAATTTACATTCACGGCAGAATACATCTCTTTTTTAGCAGTGTACCGGGACTAGGACACACTTAGGCTACCAGTACTGGCGTTTCTTTCATAGCCTGCCCCCCTCTTCCTGAACCTCTACCACCCTCTATACCTTTCCCTTCCTTCCTTGATCTTTGAACCACTTATGTTTTCAAAATAAAAAAAAATGTATGACTCCAGTTTTCCAAAAATTAAAATTGGGAAAATGCAAAGAGTTAACTCGTTGACAAAAGAATTCCTCACACTTTATTTATTTTACCATTCTGCAATAGCAAATTTTAACTTTACATTATTGTACATGTTATTATTAACTACTGTCAGTGCATACATTATACTGTATCTGTAATATCGTTCACATTGTACTCTGAGGATCATGTTTTCCTGAAAATTTCTTCCAAAATAATGAATTTATAAAAAAAATAAGAGCCAGTTCCAGGTTTATGTAATGACATCATGAAATGAAGGCAGGCAGCCTGGAAGTCAGCTTTCTCATTTTTGCATTTTTAGAACACTTTTAGAAGGCCTATCAGTAAAGACTCCTGAGCAAATAAAAACATTCATTTTTGGTTGCTAGTTGAATTTCAGGCCATCAGGAGCAATCCACATAATTCTAGCACATATGTTTATGTAGTGCTCAACCCCATAAGGGACCGTTGGGTTTGATCCCAAGTTTCTTTCCACAGTTAATGTACTAGCATCCAGGCATATAGTTGCAGTTACTCTTCTGGTTCATTACACAGTCTAGGGGTATCCTTTTTCTAATTATTTTTTGAACTTGTATAGTGTGAGGGCAGGGCTGTGGAACAGACAGGTAGGCCTAATAACAAGTAACACACTGGCTGACGACAACCACCACCCACAGACTGAAGTCCCTCAGGGCGCGGAGTCTAAGTCCCAGGCTGCCCTTCACCAGGGCCCATGATGGTGGGGATGGACTTGACGCAGCCAGGAACCAGGTAGCGGCCCCCGAGACACCTCAGTTGCGGTAATGGCCGCCGCCAATGGCGTGTAGCTGGTGGAAAAGACAATAGAGTAGTCAGGCAGGCCGGGTCGACAACAACGGGACAAAACGGTACAGGACAGCAGACGAGAATCACAGGTCACGAGCCGGGTTCAGCAACAGAGGGTCAGATCAAAGGAGAACACAAAGAATAGTCGAGTCACAAGCCGAGTCAGATTCCAGGAGAGTCACGAGAGTCAGAACAGAGTAATAGCAACACCAAAACACAAGTGCAAAGAGCATGTGCGGACCACAGGCTTATATGTCATCAGCCACACCCCTCTGGGGGATGGGCCTCAGAGACCTGAAGGCATAAAGGATTCCCACCATGCTCAGCAGAAATCCAAGATGGATGCCAGCACATGGAGTAACATAACCTCTGGGAAAAGGTAGGACCTTGACATATAGGTACAGTGTAACTGTGGGATACTCCTGTAGGAGAGACTAACAACTTGAGGACACCTCTCCATACCTAAAACTTCCTAGCATAGTACTTGCAGCAGCAAATGATGGACTGAGCTACACAGACACCACTTTTAGAACAATACTGATTCCAGAGGGATAGCAGCAGCACATAATCACTGGGATCTCACACACCAGTCTGTACTAACAAATGTCCTTCGATATTTGGATGCCAGGCATGTCTCCTGTGGGCTCTCCAAACCAGATCCCCAAAGAAATCCCTCAATCAGTTCCTGAAAAGTTTAGTTTAATAGGCCCCCCAGCTAGCACAGCTGGTACCTCGATGAGCAAATTAAGAACCACAGCTGGACTGCTCAGAAGGGCAGCAGTCCTTCAAGCTGGTATCTTCTCCTCCTGGACAAGAACCATTCTGCTCTAGGCCTCAAACTATTTATGCACTCTCCCAGTCACCTACTGTGCACTCTCCATCAGGGATTGGCTGGGACCACATAAATATTCAGGCTGCTTATTTGAATCTCCCAGCCCACCGCATTCAAGAACCCTCCAGAAGTTAGGGGGAACCAGTCAAACCTGCAACCAGTGACACACAGAACAGCCCAAAATAATCACAAGCTGCTCAACTGACAGCTGACTAACCCACAGTAGCGCTAAAGAACTAACTTTACCTAGCCTAGCTAGCAGCCTAACTAGGAGAGTGCTACACCTAGAACATTAAAAAAAAAAAAAGAAAACGGTGGAAAATACACTCAAAGATGTAAAAATGAGAAATAACGAAACCAAAATCCTTGACTGGACCTTCCCTTTAAGAACACAGTTTCATTTTAACATAGTACACAATGGCAAATCCCTGATAATCTGCTAGGAATTGTTCTGTCTCTCTGCTGTACAATGTCAAGACGTGCATGGGCAGGACCAGGTCGGATCATATGAAAACCTGTCACTGTAAATTCTGTATGTGGACACCTTTATATCCACTGATTTAGTAACAAGCAGACTTCAGAAAATACCCAAGTACATAATGTCCATTCTGTTACTGTCAATCTCATTAATGGCAGATTGAATCATTCTCTCGAATACTGAATCCAAGCAATTATAGCTAAAAATTCTATGGTTAGCAAACTGCCATTTGATACACAAATACATTTACTTATTATGTTGAATATGAACTAATTGCAGGCTAGTGGATATCCTCCTAATCTACCAAACATACTGTAGTCTCTGACCCTAGTCTGAAGGCAGGCACCCTCCTTTTTTTTTCTCAGTAGTATCAGCACATCAGCGCTGGCATATAAACTATTATCCTAGGGTAAGAGAGCCATGACCTATGGACCTCTGGCTGTATTATTAAAAGCCCAAAAGGTCCTGAGCATCTAGCAGGTGCTTCAAAAGAGGGGAAATAAATGGGATCCCTCCTCAATCAGCCTGGGCTCATTGGGTCACTTTACTTCACCGATGCCTCAGCATGCTGTATGTTCAATTTGTTGACAGGTTGAATAAGGAAATCCAGGGGCCTTTTATCTCTTTTTTTTCAGTGTCATCCTGTTAATTAAAATCCAATAACTGGACCATTGGATTCTGGAAGATTTTCCTGATTCAATTCCCAAGTTCTGATTGGGTAACGGTTTCATTACGATTGAAGGAAACATTATCACTTACCGGTTTACAGTGCTAGAGATGAGAAATCTATCTGCAAATCCAAAAACAAACAATTTCTAAAGATGAACTCCAGGCACAGATATCAAGTATATAATTGTAAAAAGAAGCTACCTCTGGGCAGGTGTGTGAATTGTGCAGGGCCCTTTTATTTGCATTACGATTCATAATTTTCAATATATACCAGAGACTACAGCTGACTCTGCACTTCAGGCACCAGGACTGAAAGCTATGGCTCTCTTACTGCAAAGGGAGCCTGTTGTTCTCTTCACTTATCCTTTCACAGAATATCTTTTATTATTATCCCAGAATACAAGGTGTTCTCTGAATGGACAATAACTGTGGTTTTCATACAGTTTAGGAACCTGTCATTTAACAGCCCCATTTGCTCTCCTTCACTTGTCCTTTCACAGGAAGTTTTGCATTTTTATCACTGCATCATCTGAGAATGTACAAGAGGAATAACAGGATCCCTTTATTGTACTGTATATGAACCATAGCTCTTGTCCATTCACAGAACACTTTGAACTCCGTTTTAATTTTGTCACAAGATGACACTTCTTTCAAGTCTATGCACTGAAAATTGAGAAATCATGTGTGGCTCCTATTAGGGTAAAGGAGGGATATGAGCCATATTTTCTATCTTCTGTTCTGTTCTATCCAACCTTCCATTCAAGATAAAGGAAGAAATGGCAGTTTATACAACCAGCTCAACTAGTCATAAAAGGCATTTGAGTATACGATTTATATTCTTCTCTTTTTTTTTTCAATGTGCTGTAATGCTTTTCCTTTTCCTGTATGGAAATGTAATGGTGCAAATGCACTACTTATCTTTTCCACACTCCAGCACTTCTCTGTAATCCTTGTTCTGCCAGTAGTTGCCACCCTACTTTCAGACTGAATGGCGCTCAACATCATCTAAACCTCTGAGGCCAACCTTTTTTGGGCACACCTCGTGGGCTCAGCATCATCTTCCAACCTGGGCATACCGAACTGCACTCACAGGTTATATTGTTGAAAAGTAAAAGTAACATTTTACGGAGCATTAAAGTTTTTCCAAAGCCTGATGCTGGACAGAAAGAAGAATGATACCCTCCTCACTTGGAATTCAAGTTTAGTTTATGACAATTAAGGTATGGGCAGTATGCAGTGTATAGGAAGTAAAAGAACATTTGCTATGTTTCTGCAATTGCTGGCAACTGGGGACTTTGTATAACACCTGGTGACATCATCCTAAATTTAAGGCTCATCTCTGGGTAAACATCAACTCCATCCCACCCAACACTTTTTTTTCTTTATTGCCTTGTAAAAAAAGATATACTCACCTACATCCCCTGTCTGGGTCACTCGCCACTGCAGACTCCTTTTCTGAATCCTGAGAGGACCCCACCACTGGACAGCCAACAGCAAATGGGCAACTGGGGACTTTGTATAACACCTGGTGACATCATCCTAAAGTTAAAGGCTCATTTCTGGGTAAACATCAACCCCTTCCCACCCCATCCAACTCATCCTGCACCTTTTTTTTTCTTTATTGCCTTGTAAAAAAGATTTACTCACCTACATAACCTCTCTGGGTCTCTCGCCACTGCAGACTCCTTTTCTGAATCCTGAGAGTACCCCACCACTGGACAGCCAACAGCAGATGTCCATGTATCACAGTCAAAATGTGCACACCAGAAAAAGGACCCCATCTCCTGTAAACAGAAGAACAGAGAAGTTTCAGGACTGGAGCGTCACATGACCATGGCTTTAAGTGAGGAAAAAGGGCACTTTTTTGTAAGGGGGTAAGAAGAGAAGGATCACAAAGACTGTCTTTGAATGCTTCAAGATTAGGACCTTCTTTCCTATAAATTTAATGTTCTAAATCTTAAATCCCATCAGATAATATTACTAAGTATACCTACTGTATAACAGATATCCCCTGTGCTGCACAATATCTTTACATTGTATTGCTAACAAAAGTTTTAATGGTGTGAAATCCTCCACTATATCCTTGGATCTAGATAAAGCTGGTCATACACTGATCAAAATTTGGTCAGTCTGCCATAGGCTATCCTGAATTTCAGTCAGTGTGTGGGCTCCTCCACACAACATAAGTTCATTGTTTAATTGTCTCCTGTCAAAGGGAAATGTTGGAAAATATTCTGTTGATCGGCAACAGCAGCCAATCAGTGGGGGATTCCGCCGCTCGCTTCCTTTAGCTGCTGTCTTAATGAAAATGAACTGACTGTGTATGGCCAGCTTTGGACTCAACTTTCATGAATGAGAAACTTTCTCATATGCTCTTGGATAAACAGAAAGCATTTGGGAAAGTTTGGGATTAGATATTGACAGAGCTAATTGGCGGGTGGGTCGGGGACTGGATGGGGCTAAGTGAGGACTTGAGACCAGTACCATTTGCTTCCCATCCTCCTCTATTTTTTTTTTCTAGGACTTCCTTCCCTCTTCTAGGTCTGGAAGATCCTCTTTTCATCCCTTTTCTTTCTTTCAGAGGCAAGAGGCCCTAATATCACTTAGTAGTACTCCTAGAAATCTTTTGGGGGCTACTCCAACAACATAAGCAATAGAAAGAAAGGAGAGAAGAATACACTTTTTTCTGGAGTACTTTATGTGGTATTCACTTGTAAAGTTTACAATGTAATAAGGTCTTCATTATAATGTTGAAATAGATATTACGTTTAAGTTCCAAACAACTTCTGAAAATGGAACACTGTCATTTCATTTGTAGCTGTAATAATTAGGGCAGAAATAAAAACATCACAAAGAACCACAAAAGAGTAATACAGTCAGGCTCTGTGCAGCTTAACGTGGTTGGGATGGACTACATGCAGGGAGCAGGGTGGAGGATCTAATTTGTTATGGGTTTTAGGTAGATTATGGAGCTTTCTTAGCATTGTAATACTTTTAATTGAGACCAATCAGAGAGTTGACTGTGAAATCCTTTACATGAAGCCAGACTCAGTTTCTTTACAGTCCCACTGAAGAGAGAAAAAAATCTTCCTTGTGATCCAAGTTAGTTTGTGTATCACTGCAGATAACAAAATGAATAAAGAATATGTAAATCCAATCACTAACATTTCATAAGTAACCTAAATATATTTTTGTAAATGAAAAAAAATGTTTTAATTATTTTTCAATTTGCAGCTTTCATGCACATATTTTTTGCAGGAAAAACACAGGAACTCAGCAAAGCATTATACTTGCAATCTGTGGACCGCAGGTGCAATGTCAGGGTCCTGTGGATTTTTCCTCCAGCTCCCTGTCCATAAGGCTTCATGCACACAGGACGCTTTAAAAACGCTCCTCCTCTTGGCAGCAGCCGAGTCAAAGGCTTACCAAAGTGTCTAGCGCTTCTACAAGCATTTAGGCTCGTTTACAAGGGTCATTCGCTTGGGTGTTAATTCATTTCATTGGCCATAATAATAATTTATTCTGGCCATTGAAATGAATGAACATTCAAGTGCTAAACGAGCCTAGTGTTAACATGTACTTACATGCATCGTTTTTTGGGGGGGGTTTTGCCAAAACGTTGCTGCCCTGGGTTTTTTTTCCTGCTGGTAAATGCTACTGTGAGCTTCTAAAAGTCTATGTGTGCATGGACACCTAGCTGAACAGAGGACTGTTGGGAAGCAATAAAAGAAAAAGCAAGAAGAAAAAACTGCCTGACGCCCCTAAAAGTGGTTGAAAAAAACACCCTGTGTGCATGAGGCCTAAGGAGATACAGGCTTTCAGTTGGAGAGCTAAAGGAAGTGTCAAAGCTCTATGAGTGTGGATGTGGGGCATAGCCCATTGGTAGCATGTTAGATCCTAAATACAGGTGTCACATGTAACATGGTGCTAAAGATTGGGTTAGCCTTTACATACCTGGTGACACTAGCTTGAAGACCCTTGTCAGGCATTTGCTGATATAGCACGATAAAGGACTCTTATGCAGGCCATACATGGGTCAAATTCCGAACAAATTTTCTTTAACCACTTGCTGTCCGGCCCATATATATAAACAGCCGGACAGGAGCAGTATGTTTATAAACGACCTCCCCGCTCCCTGTTTGTGTGCGCTCCCTGGGAGCACGCAGCACTGCGATCCGGTGCCCGCTGTGTCTGGAGGACACAGCGGAACACCAATCGTTGTACGGGACCTCTGTATGAGGTCCCGATCATGTGATCACTGATTGGCCAATCAGTGATCACATGAAGAGTAGTAAGCAAGATGTCACTTCTGACATCATTGTTTACTACGTGTGAAATCTGTGAATGATCACAGAGGTCACATGATACAAGGCTATTCACAACAGCCTTGTGCCATGTGACAAGCTGTGACCAATCACAGCTTACACAGTATTTCTCAATGGCTGCAGGAATGCAGCCAGAGAGGATAAATTATTGCTTTTACAGCCTTTATGGGAGTAAAAGCAATCAGTGTAAAAAAAAAAAATCTTCATCACCCCCCACAAGTAGTACAGTGTCACTAAGGTGTCACTGCTAGGGTGACAGTATGTTAAAAAAAAATAATAATATAAAAAAATAAAATTAAAATAAAAAACAAAACAAATTTGAAAATGATATATTTAGGTTATTTTTTTTTTTACTAAAAAGATAATTGAATACATTTTGACCAATATTTATGAAGAAAGATTATTTATTTGCAAAATTTTATAAGAAAAACACTTTTCAAAATTTTTGGACTTTTTGATTTATATAGCAAAAACAAAATAAAAATCCCATTGGTGAATAAATACCACCAAAATAAAGTTGTATCTGTCTCAGAAAAATGCTAAAAAATAAATATGGGTACAGTGTTGCATGACCACGCAATTGTCTTCAAAGTGAGATAGCACTGAAAGCTGAAAATTATCCTGGACAGGAAGAGGGTGAAAGTGTCTGGACTTGAAGTGATTAAAAAAAAAATCGGAAATTTCTCTCTCTAAATGGGAGTTGGATCTGGGAAGGTACTTTACCCTGGCTCAAAAGGGGAACATTTTTCTTCTTGCTCACAAGTCTTCCTTGGCCACTAAAGTTCAGGAGACCAACTACAAACTCTTGACGCATTGGTACCGGGTTCCATCTACTCTTCCACGCATCTCTCCGCAGCTCCCTAATGCATGTTGGCGCTGTGGTGCGAGGAGTGGTACTCTCTTCCATGTCTTCTGGTAGTGCCCGAGGCTCCAACCTTTCTGGCGTGGGGTGACAGGCATCATCAAACAACTTACCTCTGTAGACCTGCAGAATGACCCGGCGGGCTGCCTGTTGCACCTCACGGAGAGACCAGTTAAGAAATACAAGGCTTTCCTCATTATCTAACTACTAAATGCAGCTAAGGCGTGTATTCCATGCTGTTGGAAAAGTGACCACCGTCCTCCTCTTGTCCTTTGGTTCTATAAGGTAAAAAAGCTCAGAGACATGGAGAATCTCACCGCCACCCTATACGACAGAGAGGAGTTTTTTCGGGACACCTGGCGCCCTTGGCAATACTTCGTGTTTATGGACTTATACCTGAATGCCTCTTCCCGAGCTCCCTGAGTATTCCCCCTATCAATGACCCGATTTAATTGCCCCGGAAGGGACAGGGCCTCACTGCCTTTTCTCATGTATTCCCTTTATCTTTTCCCACTATTCTTACTGGTTACCTCATGGTTTCTCTGTCTAGCTCCACTTTTTTTTTTTGTGTTTCCCTAAGAATTGTCAGTAGATCCCTTTTCACCAGCTCAATTTTAAGCCTACCCCTACCCCTACCCCTTAGTTCCCAACCCTTCTCCCGTATCCAGCTGACCTACTCACTTTGATGTTCATTTTATACCTCATTGCCTCGTTGCCCTTGTGGTTACGGTCAGTGACCATGTACTTTGTCTATTGCCACAATATCTTTTTGATGTATGGTCTAATATTTGACTACTGTAGTTGCATTGCCATGGTCACGGACAGACCTTCTCCCTCCCAAAACCTGACTGTTTGCTCTCAATTTCTAATATCTTTGCACCATGCCTATGGCTGATTTATGTACAAGGATGATTGTATTTTGCATCTTCTTTTATGTTTGCATTATGGTGAACCTTCTGTTCGGTTCCCCTTGCTTTGTTAAAACCTTACAGTTCTGCTCAAACGTTTGCATACCCTGGCAGAAATTGTGAAATTGTGGCATTGATATTGAAAATATGACTGATCATGCAAAAAAATGCTCTTTTATTGAAGGATGATGATCATATGAAGCCATTTCTTATCAAATAGTTGTTTGGTTCCTTTTTAAATCATAATGATAACAGAAATCACCCAAATGGTCATGATCAAAATTTTACATACCCTGGAATGTTTGGCCTTGGTACACACACAAGGTGACACACACACAGGTTAAAATGCCAATTAGAGGTTAATGTCCCACATCTGTGGCTTTTTAAATTGCAATTAGTGTCAGTGTATAAATAGTCAATGAGTTTATTAGCTCTTACATGGTAGCACTGACTAGGCTAGATACTGAGCCATGGGCATCAGAAAAGAACTGCCAAATGTCCTGCGTAACAAGGGAATGGAACTTTATAAAGATGGACATGGAGATGTCCAAAGCCTTGAATATGCCAATCAGTACTGTTAAATAACCTATTAAGAAGTGGAAAGTTCAGGGATCTCTTGATACCAAGCCAAGGTCAGGTAGACCAAGAAAGATTGCAGCCATAACTGACAGAAGAATTATCCGGGACTCAAAGAAAAACCCACAGGCAACCTCAAAAGATACACAGGTTGCTCTGGAAAAATATGGTGTGGATATTTTTAAGGCGTACAATACGGTTATACTTGAACAAAAATGAGCTGTTTGGTCGAGGTGTCAGAAAGAAGCTTTTACTGCATCAATGCCACAAAAAAGCCCAGTTACAATATGCCTGACAACACCTTGACATGCCTAACCAGGCCTTTTTGTGGCATTGATGCAGTAAAGGCTTCTTTCTGGCACCTCGACCATGCAGCTCATTTTTGTTCAAGTGTCACCATATTGTGCTCCTTCAAAACAACCACACTGTCTTTTTCCAGAGCAGCCTGTATTTCTTTTGCGGTTGCCTGTGGGTTTTTCTTTGAATCCCGTTATGGCTGCAATCTTTTTTGGTCTACCTGGCCGTGACGTGGTCTCAAGAGATCCCCAAACTTTCCACTTCTTAATAAGTGAGTTAACAGTACTGATTGGCATATTCAAGGCTTTGGACATCTTTTTATGTCCTTTTCCATCTTTATAAAGTTCTGTTACCTTGTTACACAGGACTTTTGACAGTTCTTTTCTGATCCCCATGGCTCAGTATCTAGCCTAGTCAGTGCTTCCATGTAAGAGCTAACAAACTCATTGACTATTTATACACTGACAATAATTGCAATTTAAAAAGCCACAGATGTGGGACATTAACCTCTAATTAGCATTTTAACCCGTGTGTGTCACCTTGTGTGTCTGTACCAAGGCCAAACATTCCAGGGGATGGAAACTTATGATCCGGGACATTTGGGTGATTTCTGTTATCATTATGATTTAAAGAGGAGCCAAACAACTATTTGATAATAAATGGCTTCATATAATCTTCATCCTTCAATAAAAGAGCATTTTTTGGCATGATCAGTCATATTTTCAATATCGATGCCAAAATTTCACAAGTTCTGCCAGGGTATGCAAACTTTTGAGCACAACTGTAAATAAAGAATTTAAAAAAAACAAAAAAACAAAATAGGAAATTTTGTGTGCTTTGTAATCCGATGACGCCACCATTGATTTCGAAATTCAACCAAATAAGCCTTCAATTTCTCCTCAAGTTGCTACAGAAAAGAATTTTTGTGGCCAAGAATTTTCTTTTCTTTCCAGGTCACAGCTTTATATTTCTTGCACGATTCTCCTATCATTGATTCGAAATTCGTTTGTTTTTCAATAAAATTTTCAACATGCCCGATCACTCAAATTCAATGGTCACAAGAAAATTGACCATTTCTGTGACCTACTAATGGTGCAAAATTTGAACAAAAATTGTTAGAAAAGATTTTCAAAAGAAAATTCTTTTGAAATTCGAACCATGTATGGCCGGGTTTAGTCTCCTGCCATTTAGTCATATATGTGCCTACTGGTAGAGATTATGGCCTTCCTGGCATGGTCCATCGTTATCACCATCAGAGAGCTGCTCCAGAACAGTAAAGTGCAGCTGCTGCTGGAGCGAATTCATCTAGACAGAAAGTGTCGGAAAAAAGCTGCAGACAATCAACTGCACCAAGATGCAAAAATAGGATAAATTATGTTTAAACATTGAAGAAACACGGCAGATTTATATTATAAACAGTGCATTAGGAAAATACATTTTACCCAGTTACAGTTTAATTACTGTGCTACTTTAATTAACAAATGCGATTGTTAATACCAATTGATGTCAAAGATGCATAGTAAGCCATGGAATGACACCTTTCATCAGTTTAGGACAGTCAGAGCAATAAAAGGTGACTGCAGTTGGGTTCCTCTGGGTTATTGAACTTTGCATGATCCTCTGTCTTAATGTGAACTTGTCACATACCTGAGCAAGACAAAATGATCAGAGGGAGAAAAACACATAAGTGGAGGTTGCCTTCAATGAAAACTGCTATTCAAATCAAATCACATCATCCAGAAATATAGCCAGCCAGGTTATGCAGATTTTTACTTTTCCAGTTAAGAAGCATATAAAAATGTAATGTATGGCAGCTTGCTAGTCCTCAGGCTCCATGCACACTGGGCGTTTTAACCCCTTCAGGCCGGCCGCACGCAAATGTGCGGCCTCCTGGCATCTGGGCCTAGACGCCGAGTGGCCGCACATTTGCGTTCATGTAACAAAAAACATATGTGTCCTGCGCGCTCCCAGCACACAAGGTACTCACGGAAAGGTCTCGATCCGCTCTTTCGATCGGGACCTTTCCTGATCATGTAACCGGCCGTGACATGAAGGGGTTAATAACACTGGTAGTGTTAGCTGTATAAGGTCATGTTTAAAACGTGTTTCTATGTTTGCTTTTTTTTTTGCTCAAAAAAAAAGTCCAAAAATGCCTGTTTGCTGCATTTTTCAGCGTTAGAGCTTTTTTACAGCTAAAAAACTCCTCTAGAAACCCACTAGTTATGGGGTATTTTTCCAGCCAAAACACACCCCTGCCAAAAACGCTGATTACAGCCTATGTGTGCATGGACACACAGGATAACATGCTGGGGAGTTTACTGGCTGTAGAAAAAAGCTTTTGGGGAGAGCCTGGCTACAACTGGGGAATCCCAATACTATTGTGACACGCAAAGTCTATTGAAAGGCAAGACTTTATGTTCAGGTTTGGACAGCATGGAGGAGGGTTGGACCCTCTATCCAGTTTTACTGCTGTGTCCCTGATATGGAGATTCACGCTTAATTTGCCATCAGAAAAGTGAGCGGAAATCTGATGGTAACTTTTTTTTTCCACTTGCAACTGTCCAAAAGGGATGTTGCCTTCACTTTAGAGATAATTCCTCTTATTTCCTGTTGCATCTCCAGAAAGGAATATGATATCACAATAATAAGTCATAACATCTTCACTGAAAATGTACTATAATTTCTACATAAGAACAACTAAACAATGCTTTAAGTGAAAAATGTATACATATTTTATTAAAAGTGATTTTTAATGTAAAAAATCTTAAATATGACTGGTACCCCAACATATTCGACATTATTATTACTTTACCCCCACGAAGGGCAAAGCAAGAAATAGACATGTGCGGTTATGTCTAAATCGAAAATTTGCACAAATCTTTTGTTATTTGAAGATTCGGATGTATCCATATTTCCAAAAAACAATAGAAACAAATTTAAACAAATCCAAAATAACAAAACAAAATTTTGTCCAAATTTCGATTCAAATTGAAAAGAAGAATAGAATAGAAAATAAAGTAATGGAATAAAATAGAATAGAAAAAAATAACAGAATAGAAAATAAAAGATTAGAATAAAATAGAAAAGAATAGAATAGAAAAACAATAGAATAGAAAGAATATAATCAACTTTCGAAATTTGAATTTTGAACAGAATACATCTGAATAGAAGAGAAAAGAATAGAAGAGAAAAAAATAATGGAAAAATTAGAATAACATCAAAAGAATAGAATAGAAAAGAACAGAAAATGACAGAAAGGAACAAAACAGAATAGACGAAAAAGAATATAACCATCTTCTGAAATTCAAATAGAATAGAATAGAAAAGGATATAACCCTTTTCCGAAATTCGAACGTCAAATATAATACATCTGCATGCCAATTAAAATTTTTAAAATTCGGAAAATTTAAATTGAATTCAAAAATGAATAAACAAAACAAAACTAAATGAAATCCAAAATGAATTTAACTAAATAAAATGTTTTAAAGAACAAATTGAAATGAAACCAATTTTCTTTTAGCTGCACATGTCTAGCCAGAGTTTTACATCAATTGCAGCCCCATCACTAGCACATATTTACAGATCTTCTCATATTGTGACCAACTGATCAGCTGCTGGGAGAAATGTAAAATACCTATTACTTCCGGGTATAGGGGAAATTGTCACCCCATCCCCTTCCACTATTGTGACAAAATGGCAATTAGCTTCTTGGTGCTGCCACATGGGGCTTACAGGACAATAACTCTTCTCTCCTGGCAGCCAAACAAAGCAATGTGGCACCAAAGGAACGTTAGTATAAGTTGCTAATGGGATGCCAATAAAGTGTACCTGCTGCTTTGCCCTACATAATTATTTTGCATTTTCAAAAAGGGGGTCAACAGTGACATCCTATGAATTTCTCCTGTGGCAAGAAGTCCAGTAATCACCAGAAATTCTTTGATCAGCCCACTCTTAGCAGAAATGGGGCTGCATTGGTGTACCCAACACATTCTTCATTGTACATGTATAAAACCACACCGTACTCATCACCCTATGAAGTACCTTTCTACTATAATGGGTGTGTTATGCTTCAATTACTGTTGAGGTTTAATTAACAATACATTTCCATATCAGCCAAGTGTTTTCCTAGATGCTGCACCCTGCTGAGGTGTTGCCTGTAAATGACTTGTATTACTCAGAAATATTCTAATGAATTTTAATATTCATTACCTCTCTGAACAATTACCTGATTTCAGTGAGGATTGCCTTTAAAAAGGACCTCATCAATCACTGCTGCTAAGCCTATGAGGACTTTATTGCTGATTATAGTTTAATATTCATTGATTTTTTTTGAATTGTATGACTTTATTCTGCTTTACTAATGTCAGCTCTATATAAACACCCAATGTATCATATTTAAATAATGGCAGCCTAACTCCAAGGGAGATTTCAGTAAGGTTAAGATGATTTGAGAGCACTCCTCTATCTTGCACAAGGTCGGCTATTGTTTTTGCCAATGCTGCATAGATAAATTGATGCCATATATTGTCTGTGCCCAGGTTGTGGAAAACCAGGATGTTTATGTAGGTTAGAAGGCAACCTCTGAAAAACAAACGGCCACTTTTTCAAGGGACCAAAAGTAATTGGACAGTTGAAACAAAAGCTGTTTCATGGCCAGGTGTGGGCTACTTCTTCCTTATTTCTTCATCAATTAAGCAGGTAAAAGGTCTGGAGTTGATTCTATGTGTGGTACTTGCATTTGGAATCTATTGTTGTGAACCTACATCATGCGTTCAAAGGAGCAGAACATGCAAGTGCAACAGACCATTTTAAGGCTTCCAAAATTAAACAAATCCATCAGAGAGATAGCAGCAACATTAGGAGTGGCCAAATCAACAGTTTGGTACATTCTGAGGAAAGAAGAAAGCACTGGTGAGCTCAGCAACATAAAAAGGCATGGACATCCACGGAAGACAAGAGTGGTGGTTGATCGCAGGATCCTCTCTATGGTAAAGAAAAACCCATTCACAACATCCAGACAAGTGAAGGACACTCTCCAGGAGGTAGGCGTATCATTGTCAAGTCTACATTCAAGAGAAGACTTTGCGAGAGCAAATACAGAGGGTTCACCACAAGGTACAAACCATTCATAAGCCTGAAGAATAGAAAAGCCAGATTAGACTTTGCCAAAAAACATCTAAAAAAGCCAGACTAGTTCTGGAAAAGCATTCTTTGGACGGATGAAACGAAGATTAATCTGTACCGGAATGATGGGAAGAAAAAAGTGTGGAGAAGGCTTGAATCAGCTCATGATCCAAAGCACACAACGTCATCTGTAAAACATAGTGAAGGCAGTGTGATGGCATGGGCATGCATGGCTTCCAGTGGCACTGGAAAATTGGTTTTTATTGATGATGTAACAGAAGCAGCCGGATGAATTCTGCAGTATTTAGAGATATACTGTCAGCCCAGATTCAGCCAAATGCAGCAAAGTTGATTGGACGGTGCTTCACAGTACAGATGGACAATGATCCAAAACACACTGCAAAAGCAACCCAGGAGCTTTTGAAGGAAAAGAAGTGGAATAATCTGCAATGGCCGAGTCAATCACCTGATCTCAGCCCAATTGAGCATACATTTCACTTGATGAAGGCAAAACTAAAGGCAGAAAGACCCACAAAGAACAACTGAAGACAGCTGCAGTTAGAGCCTGGCAAAGCATCAGAAAGGAGGAAACCCAGTCTTTGGTAATGTCCATGGGTTCCAGACTTCAGGCAGTCATTGCCAGTAAAGGATTCTCAACAAAATATTACAAATGAACATTTTATTTATGATTATATTCAACTGTCCAATTACTTTTGGTCCCTTGGAAAAGGGGGGGGGTGGCTATTAAGAGCTGTAATTCTTAAACCCTTCCTCCAATTTGGTAACAGCTGAGTTGTAGTGAGTATGTGTCTGTAATGTTCCTTGTAAAATCTCCATAACAAACCATTGGGTAAGCTAACCTATAATATTGCAAATAACATTTGGACAAGGTCAGAGTATTTAGAACCCTATCTAAAAACCAGCCCATCTATTCTTCATGCTGAGTTGCAAAATCCAATTTCTTCCTGACATAACACTAGGTTAAGGTGTTACTAAACCCACAACAGTAAAAATCAGTCTGTATATGCCATAAAGCATGCTTGTTATACTCACTGTGGAACCTAAGGGGTTAATCCTCTGCATTGTGTAAAAAGGCTGTTTGATCCTGTCTTCTCTGTTCCTCCCCTTTTTCAAGCGACCACCTCTTATTTCCTGATCAGACAGACTGAACCGTAGGCATGCACATATTACTAGAGAGGTTTTTTTTCTTGGGAGAGGCCAATCCGTACTGGTCGGACAGAGGTCAGGGGTTTTGCATTCTCCTATAGTAGAAAGAAAACTCCTCCTACAAGCTATAGCTAGTGCTGGGCTGAACACTGATAGAAGTCACAAGACTGCTCTAACTGCCGATAAGAAAACGTATTTAGCAGTTTATATTTACGAAAATAATTGCACTTCCATGTTCTGTATACTATGGGAGACCAGATATAGTGGATGCAGGGTCTTGGGTTTAGTAACACTTTAAAGTGTATTTTCAGCATTTTATTTTTTTTTTGTGGACTATGAGAAGGCCAGAACCCCACTGCATTTTTATTGATGTTTGTGTCTCTTTTGCAGCTTTTCCCTCACTTTGTGTCTGGTGAGACCATTGTCGCCATTACCACATTGGATGGGATATTTCTTTATGGAGACCAAGAAAACCCTGAAAACCCAACAGGGTTCTCATTCTCCCCCACCAAACCCAATCGTAAAGTGGAAGTGAAGGCAAAACCTAAGTCTAAACCTACTCCTGCCCCCATTCTAGGGCTATTCCATCTAAGTCACCTGTCACACTGCTGCAATTTAAATTTGCGTGATTTGTGTGCAATTTTAGGTGCGATTTCTGAAGAGTTTATTGCTACTTGTGAAAATTTTCAACAATTTCTTGCAATTTGCAGTGCGATTTCCATTATATTCAATTTATGGAAAATTGCTACAAAACTGCAGAAAAAGTAATGCAAGAACTACTTTAGAAATCGCACCGCAGCAAATCGCAAATGTTAAGACACCAACATTCACATTCATTAGATGCGATTTCAATTCCCAAATCGCACCTGAAATCACACCGATATGACCGGGCACTAACTCTGTAAAGAAATTATCTGTATACTTATCTATTCTAAAGCCACTCTACTCCGGTCTCCAGAGGCTACTGTGTACAGGAGTGATTGTCGACAACAGTTGGAAATGCCTGGAAGATGACGTCACCCATAGCCTTAAGCAGGCCATACATGGATCGAATTCCGAACGATTTTTCGATCACAAAACGCAAACATCGTTCGTTCTGTAATCCAATGGTGCCAACAATAAATTTTAAAATCGGTCGTTTTTCAACATGCTCGATAAACAAAATGGGGAGGAACCACGAAAATCGGCTGGTGCCCTTGCCTCACTAACAGATCGCAAATTGGCCGATTATTCTTAGGTCCGATTTTCTAACGAAACATAGTTAAAAAATCAACCCATGTATGGCTGGCCTTACTATGAGGCATTTGTTGACTGCTACCCCTCCGCCGACAGCTGATCATGGGACCAGACTGCAGCAGCTTCAGAATATGCAGAATATGTAAGTGTAAAGATCTTTTCTTTAAAGGGTTAGATAGAAACACCTTACAATGAGGGAGTAGGTTTAGCCTTAGTTAGGTTTTGTCTGAACTTCCCTTTAGCCTTGGTTCACATCGATGCAGTTTGCTTTTGATCCGTTTTATAATGCTTTTTGCATTGTGCTTTCCATTTTTTTTACACATGCATTTTTGCAGCGTTTTGCGTTTTTTTTAGCTTTTTTTGTTGTTGCTTTTTAAAAAGTCCCTGATCCTTTCCAAAAATGCCGCAGCTCAAAAAAAGCATAGATGTGAAGATGTTCCATAGGGAACCATGTTAAATGGACTGTAGTGCATTTCTGTAAGAAGCACTAAAAAACACATTGGTGTGAACCAGAGCCTAAAAGTTTTAGCTGGACTTACACTTTAAGGGGACCCTGTCACCAACTTAAAATTTTTATGCAAAAGCACAACAAATATTTTAAATACCTGCAGTGTTTTATTTTCCATAAACCTGCAATATACCTTTTTATTTCATAGAAAGTTTGACTATTCCAGAAGTGTCAATTCCCTAGCACAGCCCCCTCCCTTGCACATCATAGGTGTTTCCTCTGCTAGTAATGTCTAATCACACTCTATGCTGGTCCAGCTCTTCTGGCCCTCCCTTCCTTACATACCTTGTTATGTATATTAATTTAGCCTGCTCAGCCATTGTTCTGTGAAACACTATGGTTCTCCAAGGGGTTGCTAAGGATTCCTTGAGCAATGAGACCGCTCTGCCTCTATCCACAGACACAAATGATCTTTTTAGCTATCTGTAAGGAAGGGAGGGATTTTTCTAAGTGTCCACAAATGTAGGGAGCATTCTTCCCAGTGACCAGCACACATACATACCGTGAGCTGTAGAAAGAGAAATTATTAGCGAGGGTTCCCTGAGCCTAGAAAGTTATTTCAAGGGTTCCTCCGTGTTAAAAAGTTTGAGAAAGATTGCTGTAGAGTGTCACTTTGGTTTCAGCTCAAAGTCTGCTCACATCCAAGATGGCGGCACCCAGCAGTCAGCTCAAAGTCTGCTCACATCCAAGATGGCGGCACCCAGCAGTCAGCTCAAAGTCTGCTCACATCCAAGATGGCGGCACCCAGCAGTCAGCTCAAAGTCTGCTCACATCCAAGATGGCGGCACCCAGCAGTCAGCTCAAAGTCTGCTCACATCCAAGATGGCGGCACCCAGCAGTCAGCTCAAAGTCTGCTCACATCCAATATGGTGGCACCCAGCAGGGCTTTTGGATGTCTGCACATGGGAGGTTTTTTTTTTGTTTTTTACAGGTAAACATACATATAAAGTGTTAAATGTACATATTGTATAGTCTTATGGGCCATTTTTTGGTTGGAATGAGTGATCTAATGATGGGGTGAACTGACCTACTCTGGAAAACTATTAAAAATTTGAATCTAAAATCGTTTATTTGACCCCATCCTATAACTGTGCACTGCCATGATGCTGTAGTATGTAACCAGCTTGTAGTTTCTACAACACTGTAGACAGAGCCGATACAAACAGGAGGGATATTTTCCAAAGACTGCCTAAGCACTAAAGGGAATTACTTTTAAATGGAGTATTTTAAAGGGAGTTGTCTATAATTGCTTTTATACTCTGTCCACACACACCTTCTTCCATCAGCATCACCATCCCATGTTGATGAAACAACTGGGTGTTTGTCTTTTATTTCTGATCTGGGAGAGATCAGACTTTAATGAAGGACAGTCACCAGCCAGGTAAGGTGGAGCTGCTATCATTAGACAGAAAGCTATGGTGGATTGCCCTCAGGCAAGGGTGTCCTCCTTAACCCACACAGCTTGAACAAACTCCCATTAATTAGAATAAGACTCTATCATGTAAGAGTGATCAGCAAGAGAATATCACAACAAATTCATTTGGTATGTCAATGTAATGCAATTCAATGGCCACACACTCAACATGGAAGGCCATTGAGATAAGAAGTATATTAACAAGTAAGGAATAGAATGAGTTTCGTGCTGGCTTGTGGCTTTCCCACACTTTCACATTAAAGGTCTATTCACACCCACAGGTTTTGTTGTGTATTAAAGCAGCCATATATAGCTCAATTCTCATTCATTCAGCCTGTGGGCTGAACAATAGAAGATCAATGGATTTCCCAATCCATACTAACAACTTGGATGAAGGAATCTCCACTGGCGGCTATTGTACTCTAGTCTGGCATGCAGTCACTTTTCCGCTGATCATTTTCCACCCAACTCTGTCAATTTTTAAATTGGCTTTTGTAGAGGCCACTAGAGCTTGCAGGGACATCCATGGCTAAAATGTAACTTTATTCCTACCAAATTCGAGCCATGTACAGTATAGTGTGCATTGTGGAAAAGTAATCTGAACACTATTCAAGAATATGCTCCAAATTCTTTGTTGCTGTGATCGCTCTCCATGTTCACTGTATGTTGGAACGCAGCCACCCTCCTGAGATGGACTCAGGGATTTATAGTGTGCATAGAGCAGTGCACAGGACTGCATCTAATGTGCACTACTTGTTCCAAACAGAAGTGAGGATTTCCTTTAGTGTCACTTTACCCTAAGTTTCGGTTTTTTACATAGCATTTTGCAGAAATGCACTGCAGCCCATTTAACATGATTTCCTATGGGACAGGTTCACATCTCCACATTTTCACCTGCTGCGTTTTTTGGAAAGGGTCAGGGACTTTTTTTAACGCAAAAAGTTGCATTTTTGGTTCTATAGACTTCAATGGATATGCTGCAGATAAGCATGTAGTGCGGTTATGGTGCGTTTTTGATTATTTTTTTTTATTATGCCTAACAACAGGATTAAAAAAAAGCAGCAGAAATGCAGGTGCAAAAACACAATGCAGAAACGGATCAAACGTAAACTGCATAGGTGTGAACCTAGCCTAGCTACCCATTCTATATAAACATACCCTAATGGAACAAAAAACACCTTGCACCTTTTATTTCAATGTGGTGCATCGCAATGCAGTGTTGGGTTGCTATTCTAAATCAATAGCCGTACAACCCATCACCATTGCAGTAACAGGTGGTAAGACATGCCCTTTGCCACGAGTTACCTCAATGCATACATGAGAACGAAGAGTTCAGCCTGGGTTCACACTAATGCGGTGCAGAATTCCGCACCACATCACAATCGCACCCCCCTCCGTTCATGCAAACCACTGCAGGTGTGTATGTTAAGTTAACCATTTGCACTCCTGAGGATTTACCCCCCCTTCCTGACCAGGCCATTTTTTTGCGTTATGGCGCTGCTCTACTTTAACTGAAAATTATGCGGTCATGTAACGCTGCACCCAAACAAAATTTACGTCCTTTTTTTCCCCACAAATTGAGCTTTCGGTGATATTTTATTGCCTGTGTGTTTATTTTTTGCACTATAATTTTTTGCGACTGACAATTGAGAAAAAAAAATATTTTTGACTGTTTGCTATTAAACATGTCCAGTAAAAAAATAAAAACAAATCAAATTTCATCATAAATTTAGGCCAAAATGTATTCTGCTACATGTCTTTGCTAAAAAAAAAATGTGTAAATTAATTGGTTTACGTGAAAGTTATAGTGTTTACAAATGGTGGTATTTATACTGGGATTTTTTTTATTTTTACTAGTAATGGCGGTGATCAGCGACTTATAGCGGGACTGTGGCGGCCATTCTGACACTGGGGGGAACTGACTTGGTGTCACGGACATCCCCAATGACACCAATACAGAGATCAGTGCTAAAAAAAAAAAAAAAAAAAAGCACTGACACTGTACTATTGGCACTGGGCAGGAAGAGGTTAACATGAGGGGCGATCAAAGGGTTCACTGTGTGCAGGGAGTGTTTTTCTTTGGTGCAATGTCAGTGTGCTTCACTGTAATCACATTGCTTTGGATGGCTGTGCTGTGCGCAGCCATCAAAAGCAGTGTCCCCGAGCTGACAGGGAGAACTGATAGTAAACAAAACAGTTCTCCTCCCCATCGGAGATCCCTGGAAATCACTGGGCGCCAGCGAGTAATCACCAGCCGGGACCCGGTGATTGACAGCCACGCTCCTACCCGGAAATGCAAAATAACATATATATATACACGTGATTGTGCGCACCCATGCCGCCCTGTAGCAGTGTTTCTGGGGAAGTGGTTAACAAATCGGTTCGCAAAACACGGTGAGATGTGCAGAATCGGATCTCATGGGTGTGAATACCCAATGCAATCCGATTCTAGTGAGGACAAAAAAAAAAAAAGGGTCCTGCACCTTTTTGGTGTGGATGCAGTGCGATTTGAGCCATACAAAATGTATGGCGCAAATCATACTGCACAAAATTGGCATGTGATTTACACAGGAATGTGGTGTGGTTCCTGTGCAAATCACATGCAATATGCCGCACCGCAGAAGTGTGAATCCAGACTAAAGGTGTGGCATGAAAATGTCCCAATTCCAGAAAAATAGTTGACAGATCTATGTATTCTGAGGTTCATGTAGCAGCAGAACTGAACTACCATATATCTCTTTGTTTATCATTTCTTAAGGTGTACTCATGGACATACACAATGCAGACTTGAACAACCGAAAAGGTCGCCTTCGGCAATGTGGCCATTCATCTCTCCCTTAAACCTTCAATTTAGGTAGAACATGATCGCTATCCTGACATATACAGATGCCTAAACTATGATAAAACAACACAAATAGAATCATTTCTTACAGCAATAACAAGACAATGGAGAGGAATCAGCCACAGCAACAATGCAAAATGAATTCATATTGCTCAGGGTTGTTGGACTTTGCACATTGCATTGGGATTGAGGAGGAGGAGCACAGGCTGTTCACTCCTGTACATACTCAACGTTCATTTAGCTCATTGTACAAGGTTCATCTGCATTCACTTTAATCATCCAATCTTGTGCTAGCAAAAGTCCTGTTTTTGGATTTTCCCTACACATAATTAGGCATTCAAAGTGAACATAGCTTTACCTTTTTTTCTAGCCAACGCCAGTGGTGTCCCTAGGTGGGTGCATGGGGTGCGCGCCGCGTGACACCTATCTCACAGGGTGACACCAAAATGTTTTACAGCAAGCCGACAATCCTTGCAAGATGGATTGGATCTGCGGTAACACATGGTGTCACCCCTCCAGAGGTGGCCGGTCCTTGTGCACACACAGCCTGGCTCTTGCTCCCCGTGTCCCCGCTGCACCCCCCCGGACCAGTGTTGCAAGATCAGTTAACCCTGTATAGATTGCAAGCCGATGATACCCACAAGATTATTATTATTATTATACAGTATTTATAAAGCGCCAATGGTTTGCTCAGCGCTGTACATTACAAAGGGGGACAGAACATGTGACAGAACAATACCAATACAATGCAAAACATGAGGGAATCGAGGGCCCTGCTCTTTCGAGCTTACAATCTAGGAATGGATTGGATCTGCGGATTGGAGAGCATAGGGACGCCCCTGGCTAACACTCATCATGAACATATGCTTTGCTAAGTGAATGGTCTCCTATTCTTATTAAATCAATCCTGTTGTCTCATGTTATCCTTTGTTTATTTTTTTACTTACTATGTAAAACTTTCTATGCACACTATATATTAGGTTACACACTTTCCTTCATGACACTCAAAATTACTTTTAGGCTTTGCTTTATCACCAGGATACAGTGAGAAGTGAATTGTAAGATGCTTTAGTAGTTCTACTCAAAAGGCATGCTAAAGTGAACTCCCAAGTGATATTAAAAAGTGATGATATTGTTTGAAAGATCACTTTAGCAATGCCTTAGAGTGAACCTGCTACTTAATTCTGCAAAACATAAAGGTCCTTCCTAAAGACAAAAACTCTAAGATGTCTGCTACTGTAATATTTTTACTAACAGAAATGTTTCTGTGCCGATCTCTCATTTAGTTTGTTTGTTAATGGGGCTTGGACCCGCCTGTTCTTCAAGGCTGAACCCTGCCATCTGTCTTTTCACTGACCAATGAGAATGCCTCAGTGGTAAGCTTGGCCACTCCTATTGGACGGCGAGATGGCAGTTTTTGGGGATTAGCCTTGATGTCAGACCCCATTAACAAAGTGAAAGGAAATCAGAAAGTACAGGGTTTTTAAAGAATTCAAATGGACTACAGCAGGGCTTGAAATTTCCACTTGCCTGCTCACCAATGGCGAGTGGAAATTATGGTGGGGGCAAGTGTGTCCCCCAGGGCCGTCTTGCTGATCAGGCTCGGAGCACAGGCCAGATCTGTCATTGGCTCTGGGAGCCGTCAGACTGCTCAATAGCTGAGCGCAGTGAGAGCAAAGGAAGGAGTGTGTGCTGTGCTCTCTGCCTCCCCCTAGAGTGCAGTAACCGGCTCTGTGAGTGAACAACGAAGTACTGCAACTTTTTATGGGGGGGGGGGTATGTGTACATGTGTGTGTGTACATGTGTGTATCTGTACATGTGTCTGCGTATATGTACATGTATGTGTGTACGTACATGTGTTTGTTTGTATGTACGTACACGTGTATGTACATGTGTCTGTGTATGTACATGTATCTGTGTGCATGCGTGTCTGTACGTGCCTGTGTGTGTATACATGTGTCTGTGTGTGTGTGTACAGGTGTCTCTGTTTGTGTGTGTTTGTTGGTGGCGAGTAACTCTTAAGGCCTGGCTAGTAGCTCAGGACTTGAAGTTTTAAGCCCTGGACTACAGGCTCAATGTAAGTGCAAGCTCAGCTTGATGTATACAGCCTAAAGAGTTAAGCTGGCAATACACTAAGTGAATTCCTAACAAACCATCCAAAATTTGCTTAGTTGGTTGGCTAGGTCAGAACCTTCCCACCCAACATCCTTCCACTGAAAAACTAAAGGAGCCAAGAAGAAAATCGTTGGTCTATCCATTTAGGTGCAGCCGCTGTTTGGGTATTATGACAGCTGCTGCCACTGCAGATTTGTCCATCCGCACTATATAGTGTGGATGGAGGAATCTATTCAATTTTTTTTTCCGTTCAGCCTGCAGCGTATAGCCAGATCTACACTGTTTTCACAAGTCAACTCATTTTCTTTCAATTTTTTTCTCTCTCAAGTGGTATAGAGACCAGTTTCTTGAATCTGCTCAGATGGTGTGCATTGAATCAAAGTAAAGATCTGCACAGGAGATAAGATCTAAAGACACCAACATAGGTACTGATTACAGGACAATTTAGTTTGTTTTACAGTTAATCTGTTAATGATCCAGCTCTGCATCTACCTCACTTTTGACAAATATCTTCTCTGTTATTAAATGACTGAATAGAATGTGCAGGACACAAGGGAACCATATCAAATGTTTTAAGTGTCCTCCTTGTGAACCCATTTTCAGCTAGTTCCTTTTCCTCCATACACGTGGATGGAAGATCTCCACTGCAGACTATTGCATTCAGACATCTGAAGCACCTGCGGTTGCCTAAATACTTTAGGTCCTCATGCACACTGGACGTTTTTACAGCGACTGATTTTGGCTTGTGACATTTTTTTTTCTACAGTCAGTAAACCCCCCAGCATGTTATCCTTTGTGTCCATGTACACACAGACTGTAATCAATGTTTTTTGGCTGGGAAAAAAACCCAGGACTAGTGGGATTCTAGAGGAGTTTTAGAGCTGTAACAATGCTCTAATGCTGAAAAACGCAATAAAACGTTGCAAACCGGAGTTTGGGACTTTTGACCCCAAGAAAACACAAAAAAAGCCGCTAAACGCTAATAAAAGCTGAAAAACTCAAGTTTTTAACGTGACTTTACCCAGCTAACGTTACTAGAGTTATCAAAACGTCCAGTGTGCATGAGGACTAACAGTAACTGCAACTGAATGGATGACGTCGCTGTTTGGCTGACAATTTTCCACTCAGCTCCTTTGATTTGCAATGGAGTTTTGTTGACCTGGCTGGTGCTAGCAGGAACTAGAATAAAATATGAGTCGTGTATGGCAAGCTTAAGACCATGGCTTTTACTGTGCGCTAAAGATCTCAAAGGGAACCTATATTCGTTTTCGGTCAATATTAGCTTAACTAAGTGTATAGGTTTTGCCCACTGGACCGCCAGAAGGTTTTGCCCTCTTCATGACCAGGGCAGTATTTTGCTATTCAGCACTGTGCTACTTTAACTGGCAGTTGCTCAGTCATGCAACACTGTACCCAAATGACATTTAGATAATTTTTTTCACACAAATAGAGCTTCCTTTTGGTGTTATTTAATCACCACTGGGTTTTTTATTTTTTGCTATACAAACTAAAATAGTTTTTTTTTTTTTTAAACCCATGTTTTTTATCTTCTGTTATGAAATTTTGCACACAAATAATCTTTCTTCATAAATGTAGTCTGCTACATTTCTTTGGTAAAAATAACCCAAATCAGTCTACAAACTATGGTATATATTTTAAAAATTGATCAGCTCTGATGTACTGACTGCCTAGCCCATCTCTTTAGAACTTAAAAAGCCAGGACAGTACAAATGTCCCCCTTTAGGAAAGTAGACATTCCAATGGGGGGGGGGGGGGGGGTATTTGCAGCTCTGTATAGAAACCAGTCAGCTTGCAAGATTTTTTTGGCAAAGCTTAATTGAACAAGCTGAAGTTAGAAGCAGATTGGCTACAATGCACAGCTGCACCAGATTTTGCACTGTCCAGGTTTAAGTAAATCAATCCCTATGTAAAAAAAATAAATTATTTTTTATTCCATTTTTTTTAACATTTTCCTTTTGTTTTACAATTTTCTTACATACTGTCATCAGTGTAGTTCAGTGTCACACTTTTTTTTTTGTTTACACTGTGATTGCTTGTTCATCACTGTAACAGCAATCGTTTGAACTGTCATGAATGGTTTTCATTCATGACTCATTCTTTACTATTGCCAAGCTGTGATTGGTCTACAGCTATCACATGGCACAGGGTGCTGTGATTGGTCCAGGTACCATGTGATAGCTGTCAGCCAATCACAGCATCACAATAGTAAGCAAGCTGTCATGAATGAAAGCCATTCATGACAGTTTTGCTTAAATGCTATCATACGGTTGCTATGACTGGTCATAACAATCACGATACCCTGGACGTTTGCAGTGGCCAGGTACCAAGCACTGTACTGTAGCCAGTGCGTTTGAGCACAGCGATATATACAGGTACATCACGGTGCCTGGGGAAGCTGGCCGTCAGCAGTAAATGTACTGGTGGCGGTCGGCAAGTACTAAACTGATGTTTTATAGCGTTTTTTTTTTTTTTACAATACTGTATGTGTACAATTTTTATTTACATTAAAACATTGAATACAGGATACCCCAATGGCACATTATTCCCAAAGCTTTATGGGATTTCTAAAGGGATAGCACAGCAAAAGTGATTTTCTTTCAAACTGTCACAGAATTAAATGATTTCTGGAGCTGTCTGAACGGAGGTAAAGAGTTGAATCACTACAATGACTCATTAATTGTGTGTAAAGCCATTCAGTTCAATGGACGTTTTTAACAAAGCAGAGGCTAACATCTAAAAAGTTTGCTGGAGCTCCATCTGCTGGCTGCATAAAAAATTCAAATGTATCTTTTATTTTTTTAAAACTTAAAGTGAATGTAAACTTCAACAATACACTTCTCTTATTAGCTCCCTTGTGACCGAATACCTTCCCTTTGCTTTTTGCCTATCAGTTAACTGACTGCTATCAGCATTGCTCCCTGCTGTATTATAAAACACCCACTCCTTTAATGGATAATGTGGGTGAGGGTGTTATGTAGCCCGAACACACTCCCTGTCTTGGGATAACAATGCTGCCCGGTACAGCTCTAACCCTAGGACTGGCGATGTGTTAAAGGCAGGATTACCAGGATAAAATAAAGGAAAAAAGTGTGCAAAAGAAAACAAATGCAACTGCCGCATCTACTGGCAGGTAAGCTGCACTACTATCAAATTTTTGTTCTTAGATTTAGATAAGCTTTACCAAAAATTATTACTGAAAACTTTCTTTAGCCTTCATTTAAATAAAATATGGGATATACCAAACCACAGTACATTGCTCCTTTTTACTAGGTGGAAAAACTATGTTGCAGAGTTTGTTCTGTGTATTATACTGTAGAGAAGTCAGATGGCATTACCTATAGAAAGGAAGTCCACATTAGGGGCACAGGAACTTCTGCTGACCTAATCATTTGATAGCAAACAATCAGAAGGCATTTTTATGGACAAATAGGCAAACTGGATGTCTTAAAAAAAACTTTTAAAGTGTGGTTTGTGGGCTGTGGTACTTTCCACGGTCTCCCATAATACATCAGTTTTACACCTCACGATTTATTTTTTGGAATGTCTAAATGTTTAAACTTAATGCAATCTCCATGCTTCAATGCTCTTGATTAAAACAAGCTGAAAAGCCTTTGGAATATGCTCCTTTAACCAAACTACCTAGGATGCAGTCATAAGACAATGAAAAAGGCTGCTATAAAAAAAGATGTTATAGCAGATTAAATGACAACCAGGTTCTCATTGTGCAGCATTACAACCTTCTAGCCGCCAGCGTCCTAACAACCAACAACATCATTGGTTGATAAAGAGGACATCAGGTGCCTACAGGTTATCCTTGTTTGCCCCTCCCTTGCTTCTGTCAGCACTGGGGTCACATTAGTTGAGAGAAACTTTGCAATACTAGTCATTACCAGTGTGCAAATGTGTATTTGCTTTGGAAAAATATATTATATTGGGTGTCTGTCAGGGATCCAGGTATGACCAGAAATGTGTGGGAACGCAGGCGTAGTCAGGACTGGAGAGGTGGAATGGTCAGGACTGGCCTTATGGTTCTGTTAACAACTGCCTGGTGGTACCTCTAGTGGTCCACAGGATAGGATTCCCCAAAGCGCGGAGTCTAAGTCCCAGTCTGCTTGTTCACCAGGGCCCCTGATGGTGGGGATGGACTTGGAGCAGACGGGAACCAGGTCGCGGCCCCTGAGTACACCTGCCTGTGGTAGAGGAATCCGCCAGAGGTATATGCAGGTAGAGAGCCTGACGTGAAGAGGCAGAAGGTGTAAGCAGGGATGGATGGCAGAGTACTGAGCGTGGTCAAACGGGCCGGGTCGGTAACAGTGGGGTCAGCGTGGTACTAGGCATCAGGCAGAAGAGTAGTCGGCTCACTCGCCGGGGTCGGTAACAGGAGTTCAGATCAGATTAGGGATGTCCAGGAGAGTAGTCAAACAAGCCAGGGATCAGAGCAGAAGAAGTCAGCAGAGGTCAGGATCAGGCAGGGTCAGCAACAAATCAGATAGGCAGATGAACAGGAACACAGGGTACAGGGGCTCATGGGAAACAATACACCAAGGCACTGACTGCAGGCCTGGTCCTGCTTTATTACACCTCCTGCAATCAGCCTCAGGTGATGACCTGATTGCAGGAGTGAGACACTGGCTGCTGAGAGCACCCGCTAGCCAGCACTGGTACTGCAGCCCACAAGGCAGGTAAGCCTCAGCACTACCAGAGATGAGACCAATTCCTGACAGTGTCCTACATGTGTGGATGTTGCAGGGTTATGTAAAACTATTAGTTTACTTTTTTCATTTTAGAATAGGGTGCCGCATAATTGTGCAGAATCTTAAAGGGTGCCTTGACTGACAAAAGGTTGAAAAACATTGTTCTATAGAAATTATTATCCTTACCAGCTTTATTTTAATTAAATTAAAAAATAAATTGCTTTTGGATGCTTTATAAAACACATTCTATTTCTTTTGTTCCAGGAACTCCAATATTTCCTTTTCTTGCTGCTCCAGTATAAGGTTCTCTCATGACTGTTGCTACAACAAGTAAAAATCTATCTCTGCTGGATGAAAGTGACCCATATTCCCGAATGCCTGGTATTTTAATTATCTATGAGAATATCAAATTGTATGAAAGGGCAAAGTAAAAGAAAAAAAAAAACAACATATGCAACACATGCACATATAACTATATGTTTTCACCGTAGACCCTGCAATTACAGAAAAATACTTTTTTATCTTCCGGAAATGCACTCAGCTTCTAAGTCCTGCTGTGGGCTGACAACTAACAGCGTTTATGTGAACTGAATGGGATTCCTCTGCCCGATGTCTTTTGCTAGGCCTCTCAGGATGAGGTATGGTGGTACAGTGGCTAGCATTGCTCTCTTGCAGGGATTATTATCCCTTTATGTTCCTGACTGTAAAAGTGTCTTCCAGATGGAAAATCACTGATATGTTCCTGGTTCTACATAAACAACCCAGTTTCGGTAGATACATTTTGTTTAACTGTAAGCTCTGGTGGAACAGAAATTAATGGGAATGGGCTGTGAGGGTTCAGGGGAGTCAGCATGGAGTTTAGAAACCCCAAAACAATTAATAAACTCCATCTGCACATGGCTTAATATGTTTTACAACTACGTAGCTATACAATGCTTTAGAGACATCCTTCCAAAATTGATATCTAGTAGTCATCTGCATGAAATATCTTTTGGCTGGGATATGATTACATTTTTGTTTTATTTGAAAGCCTCTAAGTTTTCAGCTGTAGCAAAGGAATTTTCTAACGATATGGATGTACAGTAGATGAAACATAATTTATGGTTCGGCTCTGCTAGACCACAGTCTAGGTGGCATGAGGAAAAGAAACTAGGAATATGGAACACAAACTGATGGTCAGAAGCAAAACATATTGAGTTCAAACACTACTCAGTGGCCTTAACAGTGGACAGCCATTCCATAGGAATGAACAGAGATTCTTTTAAGAGCCTGGCTGGAAGACATTCTGTTGAGAGGCTGCACAGCAAAGATCTTTAGAAAACAAGGACAGGCAAGTGAAATGGATTTTTGTGGGGTGTCCCTAGGGTCAAGGGAGACAACTTTTTTTTTTATTATTTTGTTCAAATCATTTTTGTATTTGAGCATGACATTTGAGTACAGAGTAACCAAGGTAGGAGCAGTAATTAAATAACACAAATTAAGCATGGCGACAGATTGCCTATTCAGCAGAACAATAAATCTGTTCCAATCCAGGATTGGTGGAGGCAGTGTGAGGGTCATACAAAGCTAGAGGGAAACTTTTAAAGCATAACTGTACTAAAAGTAGTTATTCTTTATTTGCTAATGTGTGGAAGTACTTCCTAAGCGTGTTTTCAAAACAATTCTATATACTTTAAAAGGGAAAGATGTACCCTCATTGACCCAAAAAATCATGCAGATAAGGAGTCTGTTACTCTGGTTACAATTGCAGCATGGTTGTTTCAGGGCAAAAGGGAAAAAAGCCAGCAAGGAAACAGGCATTAGTCCATCCAGCAGTGACATTTCAGTTATAGGTAAGCTCTGGTTAACAAAAGTCTTCCCTGCTCATGTTTTATTCTTTGTTCTTTCCTTTCACTTTACCAGCAACACTTTTAATAATCTAGCATAATCAAAAATACAATAGATGTTGTGTGATCATTTGCAATTGTCATGGAAGCTGTGAGCACCTGGGAACTCAAGGTCAGAGTTCTCACCTCTTGTGTCTTGTATATGAATAAAATAAACCATTACCTGGTTTAAAGCTGAGCACCAGACGAGCCAGAGATGTTTTACCCAATCTATGTTTGTCCCCAGTGACCACTGTCATTGACACAGAAAGTGATAGGAAATGTAAAGCTTTACAGTCGTCACTCGAAAAAGAGGTAAGAGTAAATTTACCAATAGGACAACTGTTCAGGTGACATCTTCTTGAGAATGGAATTCCCCTCAAACTGTAGAGACTGCAGGTATGTGGGTGACCCCTGTGACTGAGGAACCCAGCTGAAGTTTCCACTACATGCACACTCCCGTTTAGAACTACAGCCTTATGTACTGCTGCTCCCAGTGACACACATTCAGGAAGAGCACTAGGAACACAGAGCCACAGCCAAGCCTCTACTCCTCCACAGTGGTGATTGAAAGAGGCTTCCAAGTCAGTCATAGCCATATGGTTTTATGTATCTCATTGAAAAGGCTACATGAAAGGTTGTAGTTCTTATTGGCAGTGCGCATGTAATGGAGACTCTAGAGGTCCCAGCAAGCACAGAAGCACTACACATCTGGAGTCAGGCAGCATGGTCCAGATTCAGTATGAGAAAGAAGCTCAGAGGAGAAAAATTAGAAAAACAATAGCAAGGTCATGCAAGTTCTGTTTTTAACATAAGTTAGCAAAATAAAAAATTTGACTCAAATAGCATTTTAAGTTATAAAATATGAATTTGAATAAACTTGATGAAGCAGAGAAAGTACTCACTGAGCATCTATAAAGAACCCTAGAAGGAGACATACTGCTGGCTGAGGAACTCTGCCATACATACAGTGCCTTGAAAAAGTATTCATACCCCTTGAAATTTTCCCCATGTTGTCATGTTACAACCAAAAACGTAAATGTATTTTAATCGGTATTTTATGTGATAGGGCAACACAAAGTGGCAGATAATTGTGAAGTGGAAGGAAAATGATAAATGGTTTTCAAAATGTTTTACAAATAAATATCTAAAAAGTGTGCCGTGCATTTGTATTCAGCCCCCTTTACTCTGGTACCCCCAACTAAAATCTAGTGGAACCAATTGCCTTCAGAAGTCACCTAATTAGTAAATAGAGTCCACCTGTGTGTAATTTAATCTCAGTATAAACACAACTGTTCTGTGAAGCCCTCAGAGGTTTGTTAGAGAACATTAAACAGCATCATGAAGGCCAAGGAACACACCAGACAGGTCAGGGATAAAATTGTGGAGAAGTTTAAAGCAGGTTTAGGTTATAAAAAAAATCCCTCAAGCTTCGAACATCTCACGGAGCACTGTTCAATCCATCATCTGAAAAGGGAAAGGAGTATGGCACAACTGCAAGCCTACGAAGACATGACCGTCCACCTAAACTGACAGGCCGGGCAAGAAGAGTGTTAATCAGAGAAGCAGCCAAGACACCCATGGTAACTTTGGAGGAGCTGTAGAGATTCACAGCTCAGGTAGGAGAATCTCTCCACAGGACAACTATTAGTTGTGCACTCCACAATTCTGGCCTTTATGGAAGAGTGGCAAGAAGAAAGCCATTGTCGAAAGAAAGCCATAAGAAGTCCTGTTTGCAGTTTGTGAGAAGCCATATGGGGGACACAGCAAACATGTGGAAGAAGGTGCTCTGGTCAGATGAGACCATTATTGAACTTTTTGGCCTAAAAGAAAAACCCTATGTGTGGAGGAAAACGAACACTGCACATCACCCTGAACACACCATCATGTTGTGGGGATGCTTTTTTTCAGCAGAGATAGTGAAGTTGGTCAGAGTTGATGGGAAAATGGATGGAACCAAATACAGGGCAATCTTAGAAGAAAACCTGTTAAGAGTCTGCAAAAGACTTGAGACTGGGGCGGACATTCACCTTCCAGCAGGACAATGCTAAATATACAGCCAGAGCTACAATGGAATGGTTAAAATCAAAGCATATTCATGTGATAGAATGACCCAGTCAAAGTCCAGACCTGAATCCAATTGAGAATCTGTGGCAAGACTTGAAAATTGCTGTTCACAGACGCTCTCCATCCAATCTGACAGAGCTTGAGCTATTTAGCAAAGAAGAATGGGCAATAATTTCACTCTCTAGATGTGCAAAGCTGGTAGAGACATCCCTAAAAATAATTATTATTATTATACAGTATTTATATAGAGCCAAAGGGTTTGCTTAGCGCTGTACAGTAGCAAGGGGGACAGGACATGAGACAAGACAGTAACAATACAATACACGACGGGTTCGAGGGCCCTGCTCTTTCGAGCTTACAATCTACAATTGCAGCTGTAAGTGCAGCAAAAGGTGGTTCTACGAAGTATTGACTCCGGGGGGCTGAATACAAATGCACATCACACTTTTCACATATTTATTTGTGAAAACTTTTGAAAACCATTTATCATTTTCCTTCCACTTCACAATTATGTGTCACTTTGTGTTGGTCTATCACATAAAAATCCCAATAAAATACATTTACGTTTTTGGTTTTAAGATGACAAATGTAGAAAATTTCAAGGGGTATGCTTCAAGGCACTGTAGTCTAAACAAACATGCACAAGTAATGCCAGCTATATTGAATTCCGTAAGAATTTTCTTTAAAAAAACGAAAATCTTGTACGTTTTGTAATCCGAAGGCGCCACCATGGATTTCTAAATTCAACCAACCAAGCCTTTAATTTCACCTCATGTTGCTACAGAAAAGAACTTTCAGAGCCAAGAATTTTCTTTTCTTTCTAGGTCACAGCTCATACTCATTTCTTTTTCAATGACATTTCTCGCACGATTCTCCCATCATTGATTAGAAATCTGTTCGTTTTTCAAAAAAATTCCCAACATACCTGATCACTCAAATTCGATGGTCTCTCAAAAATCAGCCATTGCTATGGCCCACTAATGATGCAAAATGAAAACATAAATTCATAGTAAAGATTTTCGAAAGAAAATTTGTTTGGAATTCGACCCATGTATGGCCGGCTTAAGATGGTACATAGTCTAAATGTTCACAGCTGTTTCATTACTACTGATGATTATGGCATGATCAAGGCATAAGCAAGGGATGAATAAATCAGCAAAGCTTTACATAAATATTTCTTTATTTACATAAAATAACAATATTTTAAACATGTCATGTTTGTCACTTTTTGGCCTTTTTCTTCGGTTTCTTCTTGTTGAGGTCTTTGAATAGATTCACCTCCACCAAGCCCACCTCCTGATGGATGATGGATTTTTCAACTCCCAGTACAAGGGTGAAAAGGGACAGGACAAAATCATAGCTTCTAGGGAATTTTGTTTTGTCATATAATTTCCAGTGATTACAGAATCTGCTGTAAAAAAAAAAAAAGAAAAATGGAAACAATCAACATCTCACGTCATTGAGCACCGCATGAGCAAATAACACAGGAACCTATAGCATCATGTCACAATGTCTGGGCTAACACTAGTAAGCAACTCCGGCATTGTACAGCAATGTCAGTGCCTTTTCTAAGCTCAGTACACATTCTGATTAGGTAAAATCTAAAACAATTTTCTGTGTCTCCAACTGTGCTGCTTTGGCTGCAGTGCTAATTAAGCCCTGGTTCAAACTGATGCAGTGCGGAATTTGCAGCATTTTCCATGTGAATTCCGCACTGCATCAGAATCGCACCCTGTACATGCGAACTGCTGCAGGTGTGTATGTTAAATTAACAACACCCCAAAAGCGGTCCGGAAAACGTGGTGCGATACATAGGTGTGAATATCCATGCTATCCGATTCTAGTGCGGACCCAAAAAAGGGTCCTGCACCTTTCTGGTGCCGATGCGATTAGAGCCACGCCACATATATGTGACCCAGGCTAAAACTTAACATAACCATGTCACAAACCTAGAATATTGTGAAATGAAAACAAAAAGAAATCTACTATTAACAGGTTCTAAAGCAGAATTCTACAAAATGAGACGCAAGCGCTGTAACAAACGATCCTCTAAGTCCTTATTATGCTGTCAGCGCATAAAAAAAATAGGCCATGTGCAATTTTTCTTTTTAGCTCCGGGCAATGCAGTAAATCATATGTATACAGTATGTGTACAATGGTATGTTATAAAGCCGGCATTTTGCAACATTATGTACATTGAAGCACAATTCACTTTGCTTTGCAATGCACATCTACAGGAGGTTATAGTAATGTGTTTTATTTATAATTCAGATCATGACATGCATTATGGTATAAACAAGCCCAGAGTTTTTGCACATGAGTGTTTACAAATTTCATCTGACGTGAGCTTATGGCTGCCAACCCCCCAGATTTATCAAGAGAATAAGAAATGTGGATGTATTAAAGAGAAATGTCAGTTTAAAATAAAAACTTGTATTTGCATATCAGCAGATCACGTCTAAACATACAGTGCCTTGAAGAAGCGTTCACATACCCTTGAAATTTTCCACACTTTTCAGAAATTATATTATTTGTAAAGAATGTTGACAACCATTTATAATTTTCCTTCCACTTCACAATTAGGTGCCACTTTGTGTTCGTCTATCACATAAAATCCCAATAAAATACATTTACATTTTTGGTTGTAACATGAAAAAATGTGGAAAATTTCAAGGGGTATGAATACTTTTTCAAGGCACTGTACCATGCAAATTGTATGTTCGCTGTTAAATTTCCAAAATTTGCCCCTTCCTAACCAATGATATCACCAAGCTACTAATTCCCTCCCATGTTATCTTTTGCCTCAACTCTACACAGACTATCCTCCTTTCAATCTATCATGAATCCCACTGCCAGATTCACCTTGCCAACTGCTCAGTTTTTGCCATGCCTGTCTACCAATCCCTCCAGTGGCTTCCACTCGCTCATTGGATAAAATTCACCATACCAAGCGATCCAAAACTATATCACCAACCTAATCTCAAAATATCACTCAAATTGTCCCCTTGGTTCCTCCCAAGATCTCCTGCTCTCTAGCTCCCTTGTCGCCTCCTGGACTCGTCTAGAGCTCCTCCCATCCTCTAGAACTCCCTACCCTAAAATGTCTGGCTATTTCCCAACTTGTCTGTCTTTAGGCCATCCGTAAAAACTCACCTCTTCAGGAAAGTCTTTTCCACCTCTATCCAAAATTATTAAATTGTAATTCTCAAAAGACTCCACACAGTTGTTACATTTTGTTCACTTGCCCTTTCCTTTTAGACTGAAAGCTAACACAAGCAGGGCCCCCTAAACCTCTTGTACATAATTGTACTTTAAAAAAAAAAAAAACACAGGTAAAAGTGCAGTTAAAGCGCTGTGAAAACATTGTGTCATATAAATCCTGTATAATAATTTGTCTCTTGGGTAGTAAAATATGGTTACCATAGTTACCACTCCATATAGAATTTTATTACCAAACTGTTTCTTATATAGACCTACTACTAAAAATGAAACACTAATGCCATCATGGGGTTGGCATTATTGGGTTGTATCAATTTAAAGCCCAACTAAAGGCAAGAAATACTCACCTATGTTCCAACGGCTCAAAGCCCACGAGGTCCCTTTCCGGCTTGATTGGCTGGGATCATGTCGCACCTGTGCATGCACAGGAGTCATTCATCCTGGCACACTGGCACTGTGGCTGAAGTGTAAGGGGAGCTGCACCTGTGTACATTCTGCAGAGAATTGAGAGTAGGCAGGTACATTTATTTTATTACAGAAGCAACATTGCATATGTCTTCTGCAATAAAAAGCCTGTTTGCAATTTTTTATTTTTTTGCACTTACTTCCACTTTAAGGCTATGTGTCCTTTAAACTTTTCAATCATCTATTTTTTTTTCTTGGTGGCTGTCCATGAACAAATAGATTTTGTGTTGGCCACCCTGAATGTGTTTGCAACATGACTTTGAAGAATTGTTAAGAATCATGTTTTCAGGTCAGCATTTTGTTCTGATCATTGAGGTTTGCTCTATTCAGGGACAATCTACACCTGTATTTAATTCTATAGCTTCCGAAATGCATGACAAGCAAAGCATTGTTGTGCAGCATAGGCACTTGAGATTAATTTGTGAAGCTTCCACCACTCCTTTTCAGAGGGAGTTGAAAAGATCTTGGTAATAAACACAAAACATTTAACAATAGGACAAGCCTATAAATGGCTCCTATTTTAAGGGCAACTTCAAGTGTATCTAAGGTCCCATTCACACATGTGATTAGGGGCATACAGTGGACTCCTGGTGGCAGCTGCAGACGTGCAGCCTGTACAATTAGGGTGGAAGTGGCTACATCTGTCCACATGTGATCACAAATGGAGTGGGTAGCTGTGATTAGAAACGGATGATCACCCCTGGATGCAAGCCATACGTTACCTCTCCATACATGATAACATGCAGACAGCCATGGACAAATGCAGCTGCTGTCAGCACATTATTCATGTGTACAGATTGTTCATATAAACCTGTGATATCTGCCGCAGGAAATCTTTGTATGTCCCTAATCGCATGTGTAAATAGGGTCTAAACCTAGGAACAAAAATGTCATATATTGCAGCTTACCAGTCTTTGGATGTGTTGGCTACATTAGTTTTCTTTTTTCTCTCCTTTTTTTGCATCTGGTGATCTTATCAGTAACACATTTAGGGTCCTAGGGTGACAATGCGCACTCCCTATACTGTATCTGATGGAGTTTGAAAGCTGTGTTTTAGGTGGAATGAAGCCTTCAATCCTGTGACCAGGTCTCACTGGAGACCTGCAAGATCTGCGAGTGTACAGGTGTACACCACTCCTTATAAGTCAGGAGCTGGCCATAGCTCACGGCCTTTGTTTGGAGATAGGTGTGTGCTTCAGCCAGGAGAGGTGATCCACTCAGGAGACAAAAGTCTATGCTGGAGAGATTACCTACACACAGGACTGAGAGAGCTGGGACAGCTGAGTGAGTCTGCAGGACTGAGGGAATTGAAGCAACTAGCAAGTCCAGGGGACTGGATGGCTTCTGTATGTCTCAGACAAGTGAGAGAGAGCCCAGGGTGTCAGGGGAACCCCTATCTAGGTGCCAAGAGTGTGCCTCTGCAGCAGGGTGCTGCAATCTAGAAGGCTGACTCATTTTGGAGAGCCACAGAGCTAGGTCTGAGGGACCAGGGCCAAGAGCAGCCATGCTGCTGACAAGAGAGCAAGGTGGCTCTGCATTTTTCTTGACAGTTATCTCTTTAAAATCTCCTGTATGGGCAACTTTGTTTGAGCTTTAACTTTTTTCCTTTTAATAAACGTGGGCCAGAAAGCCCTTGAACCACAGTTCAGACTGACAACACATTAAAAACACTCACCACCACTGAGCGTAATCATCCCATATCACACTATAGAGGAGCAGGGTTGTCAGGGTGGAAGTGTGTTAGAACTAGAGAACGCCTCCACTTTTCTTTCCAAAATATATAGGGAGGTATTCTGTAATTCATAAACAGACATCAGGCAGGGATGGGAACATTGGGATTTCAGTGTAGTAATATCAGCCCATTACAGGAAGTATGGAGCTCACGTCTGCAAAGTTGAGCAGAACAAATAATACTTTAAGTATTAGGAAACAGTTCTTGACAACATGAGTACATAGGTGTATCATCACCCCCCAGACTATACTGCAACATTTGGATTCTATGCCAATGTGCTTCATTGTGAGCAGGACATCCAGATGTAGTGTATCCAGATAAGTTGATTTTGCCTTTGGTTTGATATTGGAACAATGGGGTGTCTTTACACCTTTTCCCCCCTCTAGAGATTTCTGGGGTAGGCATTTAGCTATGCAGCTGTGTGTCACGTAAGGATCTTGGACGTTCTTATTGCTACAAAATCCACATTAAAATTATTTGACTCTCCCTGTCTACTTCTTTAATATGTATCCTCATTAAACCATGTATTCAGCATTCTTACAGAAAAGAAGCCCTATATGAGTCTGTATGTTTTAGCGTCATGGAGAACAGGTTTTCAGGTATTTGATACTGTAAATGACTGTACTATTATTATTATACAGGATTTATTTAGCTCCAACAGTTTGCTCAGCGCTTTACAATATAACGGGAGACAATACAGTTCAATACAAGAGGGTTAGGAGGGCTCTGCTCCTTGGAGCTTACAATCTAAGAGGAAGGGGCTAGTGGTACAAAAGGTAATAACTGTGGGGGATGGACAGGTAGGAGGAATAGACGATTCCATTATTAGCTGAGGGCAGGATAGGCTAAGATCGCCTAAAAGTGAGCAGAGTAGCCAATAGTCTGATAAATTGGGGTAGAGAGTTCCAGAGGATGGGGGAGGCTCTGGAGAAGTCCTGGAGACGAGCATGGGAGGAGGAGACAAGGGAGGTCATGCGAGGAGCGGAGAGTACGGTTTGGGTAATATTTGGAGACAAGATTGGTGATGTAATTTGGGGCTGAGTTATAAATGGCTTTATATGTTGTTAATGTTTTGAATTTTATCCGTTGGGCAATGGGAAGCCAATGGAGGGATTGGCAGAGAGGGTTGGCAGATACAGAACGTTTGGTAAGGTGGAGGAGTCTGGCAGCAGCATTTAGGATAGACTGAAGAGGGGATAGCCTGCGATGAGGTAGGCCAATGAGGGAGTTACAATAGTTAAGGCGAGAGATAACAAGAGCGTGAATAAGTTGCTTAGTGGTTTCAGAGGTTAAGAACAGGCGTATCTTGGAGATGTTGTGGAGGTAAATGACTGTACTACTATTATGAAGTTTCAATGAATACGGACTTCAGTCTTCTGCATGGGAAATCGATAAAAAGATTGTCAGATGGTAGCCAAGAAGGTAGCCAACACATTTCGGGAGTAAAACAATGACCCTTCATCAGGGCTTGGATGAAATATATGAAAACTTCCCACAGGAAGCTACATGACTTTTACAAGCACACCTCCATTTTGATCACTAATGCACCTTCTTTGACATAGAAAACTTTTAAGGAGCCTTTATGTTTAGCGTCCTACAGATAGCTTTTCCATTTTTCATCTAAGTGGGATTGTATGTTGGCTACCATTGATCTTCCTGATGTCTCAATTTTATCAACATCAACGGATGATGGACTCTTAAGCTGGCCACAGATGGATTGAATTTTGGATGGTTTAGCAGGGACCAGCTGACATTCAATCCACGTATGGGCAGGTTGGTTGTACTGAGGTAGAGCCATTGATCGACTTTAGTACAACCAGCCTGTTGAAATTTTTGCATGTGATTACTGTCGCCGGCAATAGCCAATAACAGTAATCGTGTTCTGCCGGCAGGGAAGGCTCCCCAGCAGCAGAACACAATAGTGTTTCCGGAGGGATTCCCCCATCAACACTGGCTGTTGTTGCAGGAAAGAAAAATGCATTGTCTACGGCTTGCTTTAAGAAGACCGCCTGCCACTTTTTTGTTGGCCTTAGTGGACGCCATTATCTGGTTTTGGGGTGCCCAGTTTGTGGCAGAGCTGATGAGGTTCAGTTATCAAGCTCAATGTTCCCTGACAGATAAAAGATTAAAGTCCAGCACCTCACATCCATCTTTTCTTGGATCAGTTTCCTCCTTGTCAGTAAAGAGCATCAGACAATAGAGTGAACACTTTTTGTGCATTCTGTAAATCATGGGAGGAAAAAAAGAAACAAGAAAAAAAAAAAAAAGGAAAAAGACAAGAAAACACAACACTGTTTAGTCCTAGGAAGCTGGTGTGCTCCTGTCATTGAAAAGGAGATGAGTGGTCCCTAGAGTGGAACATTCATTTCCTATGAAATAAATTCCTGTCTTTACACAGCTCTCATTCCAATCAGACAGGGCAATGGTCTTGTCTTCACAGTAAACCATAGGGATGGCCACACACATACCGTTTTTTTGAGTCAACTATTCAATACTTTTTTTAAAGTATGTATGTTTGCGCAATCATTTAAGACTAAACGTTTTTTGTGTGACTTCATAAACCTACGCAAGCAGATAAACGAGAATTAGTGCCATTTTTCCTATCAAGACCGTGAATTAATAAAACTCATCAGCAGCATAATCAGTTGAAAAAGATGTGGAATCTTGAATGATACATAATAATGATTTGCATTTGTTAAATTGTCATCAGATTGCATTAAAACTGGGCACATGTGTGGCGAACCTTAAAGCCAATCAGAATCTAAGTGTTGTTTGAACTTCCTGACATCTAATTGCTGTTCGTTACAGCCTTTTTACTTCACTATCTGCACTGACTTATTTCATAAGCTTGTCTTCCTATCTAAAAAAAACATTTACAATTAAAATTTGCTAAGGAACAGATATTTCTAGCAAATTCAGAAATATTGGACTGATATTTCCCCAAATACCAGCATACAAAACTCAAATCCAACTAGAAAACAAAAAAATGAATACAAAACAGAAAACACAGAAAAACACAGAAAATACAAAACAGAAAACAGAAATAGAAAACAGAAAACAAAAAAAGAATACACATAAAAATGTCCTCGTTAACCACTTGCCTACTGGGCCCTTTTTCCCCCTTGAATGACAATTGCCCGGTCATGCAACATTGTACCCATATGAAATTTGTATCATTTTTTTGCACGCAAATAGAGATTTCTTTTGGTAGTATTTAATTGCCACTGGGGTTTGATTTTTGGCACCATAAACCAAAAAAGAACAAAAAATGTTCTATTTGTTTCTATTATAGAATTGTTCAACCAGGTAATATTTCACCTTCACTGATGTGCATTGATGAGGCTGCACTAATGGAGTGGCATGGATGGGCAGCACTGATGAGTTGAAACTGGTGGGCATTGATGAGGAGGCACTGATATGCAGCAATGATGGGCAGGCACTGACTGACAGCACTGACTGGCACTGCTGGGCACTGATGGGTGCAACTGCTGGGCAGCACTGATGGGTGGCACTGCTGATCAGGAAACTGATAATCAGTGCCCTGAACATCATTGCAGATGTCCTCTGTGACATTTGCCGGTTATCGGCAGTACTTTCCTCGCACTGTGACAGCGTAAGGAAAGTGCTGCTTATAACCAGCAACTGTACTTACTTTGTGATCTGCTGTGTCATTGGACACAGCTGATCACGTGGTAAAAGGCCATTATGATTGGCCTTTTACCTAGTCAGGGATTAGCTGTGTCCATAGGATGCATTGATCACTGACAGCGACGCGTTCGTGCCACGTTCTGGGAGGACGTCATAGGACTCCCTCCCAGAACTGGAATACTGCGCTGTAGCCGTCATTCGGCTATAGTGCAGTTGTAAAGTGGTTAAGCACAATGGTTTGAACAAGAGAAATCCATAGATTGCCCTAAGCAGTGTAGATGGATGTATCTCCCACTGTCTGCTATTGTATTCTGACAACTTGCACCTGAGGCTGTTTGGCAAACTTTTTTTTTTATCTGCCTGGCTTCTTCAATTTTTCAACTTTTGTTGAGCTAGGCGGTGTCCACTGGGCCACCCACCACTCGAAATTCCTCTGAATGGGACGAAATTTAGGCCACGTATGGCCAAGCTTAACCAATAGCATTTTAAAGAAATGTATATACAGTCATAGCCATTTCTGTCAGATAATGAACCACTCACTTTGTCCAGAAAATTGTTGTAATTACAAATGTTTAGGCATTCTCAGGTTTATTTCTTTTGTTTGTATTGGTATTCCACAAAAAAGTGCAGAAAGAAAAAGCCAAATCTGACACATTCCAGGCAAAACCCCAAAAATGGACTGGAAAAAATTATTGGCACCTTCGCAAAATTGTAAGAAACAATTGCATTCCAAGTTTGTGATGCTGCTGTAACTTCTAAATAAATTCACCCGTATCAATTAACAGATCTTAATGTTCCTGTGTCCGCTGTGCGCAACATTGTCACGAATCTTACAGCCTACAGTATGTCACTGTAGCTAATCTCCCTGGACGTGGACGAAAAAGAAAAACTTGATCAAAGATTGCAACAAAGGAATGTTCAAATAGTAGATAAAGAACCTCGGTCAACTTCCAGACAAATTCAAGCTGACCTTCAGGCACAGAGTACAACGGTGTCAGCTTGCACTATACATTGCAATCTGAATGAAAAGGGGCGCTATGGTAAGAGACTCGGGAGGACCACATTGCTGACACAGAAAACATAAAAAAGCCAAATTGGAGTTTGCGAGACAAAATCCTTTTGGGAGAATGTGCTGTGGACAGATGAAAAACAATTACAGCTTTTTGGTAAAGCCCATCATTCTACTGTTTTCAGAAAAAAAATGAGGCTTTTAAAGCAAAAAGCATACAGTCCCTACAGTCAAACATGGCAGAGGTTCACTGATGTTTAGGATTGTTTATGCTGCTTCAGGCACTGGATGGCTTGACCGTGTGCATGGCATTATGAAATATGAAGACAACCAAAGAATTCTGGGGTGCAATGTAGGGCCCAGTGTCAGAGAGTTGGGCCTCCATCAGAAGTCATGAGTCTTATAGCAGGACAATGACCCAAAGAACATGTCAAAAAGCACCCAGAAATGGATTCAGACACTGAAGCACTGGAGAGTAATGAACTGGTCCAGATCTCAATCTCATAGAGCACCTGTGGAGAGATCTCAAAACAGCAGTTGGGAAAAGGAACCCTTCCAATCTGAGTGACCTGGAGCATTTGGCAAAAGAAGAAGAGTGGTCCAAAATTCCAGTAGAGAGGTCTAAGAAACTCATTGATGGTTACAGGAAGCAATCGATTTCAGTTATTTTTTTCCAAGGGGTTTGCTACCAAATATTAAATTGAAGGTGCCAATAATTTTGTCCAGTCCATTTTTGGGGAATTGCATGGAATGTAACAGATTTGGATTTTTGTTTCTTCACTTTTTTGTGTCATACCAATACAAACAACAGTAATAAACATGAAAATACTTAAACATTTATAATTGCAACAATTTTCTTGGCGAAATGATGCATTATTTGACAGAAATACAGAGGTGCCAATATTTTTGGCCATGATAGTATATCCTTTTCATAAGATAATGTGATCTTAGATTAATAAAAATCTAAATTCCATTTTACATTCCACTTACATTGCACTTTCCAGGAATTTTTCTTATGCTTATGCACAAATCACACAGGCACAGCATATCTCAAAACTGGTTTACTCTGCAGTATTTGCCTATTACTACACCAATTAAGCAGAGCGTGGTAATGCATGTTTAAAATGAAAACTAAAACATAATGTATATCAAGTATAGCCAGTTTTCTCCAGTGAACATTTTATTGGTGTGATTGTTCATTGAAAGTCAGCCATGTGTAGAGAGCTGTCAGGGTATTCACAATACAACACAACGCTCTTAACTGTAAATGATCTTGTGAATTTATTTCCTTTTCTGACTCATTCTATGTGGGATTATACTTTTCATGAACTTACAATAGTTTTTGCTTCTTAAAATCATAAATGCAAACTTGGCTTTAGGGCAAAGGAACAGGTTTATTTTCATGTCAGCTCCACCATGAGCACCTTTCCAATAGCTCACCACTATGTTCTGCCACTGGGGACGAATACAAATACTAGGTAATTCTGGGTATGGAGCAACATGTAACTCATGGCCCAATAACATCATGTGACAATGCTGCTGTGTGCCAATTGGTTGCTCAGGCACAGATGCTTCTACTTTGGGGCAAGGAGAGTCCTATGCACTGTGAGAGCTTATACAGAGATATAAGCAGGGATTTTTTTTCCAGTTGGAATGTGCCAGCACGCAGTACCGGTACCTCTAGTAGGCACAGGTCCTGGCTGGGAGTGTTTGCCCCCTTCCCTTAAGCTGTGCCCCTTTCAGACCTCTGGTTAGCAGGGATTCACTATGACAGACAGAGGAGCTGATCGCTGCTGTAATGTACATAAACCTCAATCCGGGGTTAGAAGAACTCACGTCCTCTGCCTGGCTCTGACATCATTTAATGCAAAGTACTGTGTTCCTCTGCCCCAGATGCTTGTTTACGTATGACAGCAGCTTAGGTGGCTGTCACTGCAACCACTGCAGGTCCTCCGCACTGACAGGGAGTCTAAATGGGACAATAAACTAAGGGACAAATAACTCTCCTCAACCGGGTGACTGTCAGGCTAAGCCATCACTGAAATGAATGGCAGATCTGCTCTGATGAAGGTCTGAATTGGCCGGGATCATTCTATTAAGGCAAAAAATTATTTCTGCTAGTACACATCCCATGCTGTATGTTCTCTAATCCACACCGTCTCATTCCATATCCCATGCTATACATTCCCCTATTCTGCACTACCTCATTAAGTGTTCTTGCATGGCAAGACCACTCTCTGTTATCTCACATATATATTCTTATTATTACAGCCAAATTTACCACCCTAACTCTGCTGACACAGAAACATAAAGCCAAATTGGACTATACCGAAGCGTGCGGATTGTTCCCGATTGGTGTGCTATTACTTTGTGGAACGTTTCACCGAATGGTTCACGAAATATCTGCGTTTTTGTGGTGAAATTGGTCCCATAGGAATGGATGGCGATATGTTCAAAACTAGAGTGGGAGCTGCCAAAAGCTAGAGTGTGAGCAGAAAAATCAGGACATGATTTCTAAACTGCCATCACTCCCTCATTTTCAAGCCCACCTACACAAATCTTATATCAAAACGTTCAGCTATCCCTGCTGCTGCTAAAAATGTCCACAGCTAAGCCATAGTCCTGATAGTTTTCACAATATGACCATTTGTTTGAAGCTCACCCCGCCCATTGACATTCATTGAAACTCCACTCTAGCCACCTCAAATCTGAAGGGCAATTTCTAAACTGCAACTGTGCCTTCATTTTTAATATTTCAGAGACATACTATGCATCAAAATGTAGGTCTGGGTCTTGTGATTCTCACAATATAAAGCTCTTCACTGTAGGATTTATAATTTTTAAACGACAACCGTTTGAAGATGGCAACTGCCAGTGAAGTGAGCAAGTTGGAGCAGTTTGTTTTTAACCGCTCTTTTCTGCCCTTGCTGTAGAGTGAGTTGCCATAGGAACCCAGGTGTGTGAGCAGGCAGCAGAGTGACGAGCCACTCCACCCAGTTACTCCACCCACTCCAGTTGTAGACTACTGGTGGAGGCAAGAACATTTCACACAATTTCCCCAGAAATTGTAGCTTTTCTAGTTCTATTTACTATGCCGTGCATTTCCTATTCAGCACTGCCTCATTCTATATGCCATGCTTTACGCTCCTATTCCACACCCCCTTCATTCCATATACCATGCTGTATTATCGCTAATCCACACACCCTCATTCTATATCCCATGCAGTACATTTCTATTCTGTTCCTATCTGCAACACCTCATATGCCATTTGGATGATGTTCTTTCTCCTGCACATTCCCTCATTCCACATGTCATGCTGTACACTCCCAATTATCTATGCCATGCTGTACCTGTCCCTATTTCACACAACCTCATTCCTCACGAAAAGCTGTACATTCCTATTTTTCATCAACTAATGCCATATGCCATGCTGTACGTTCCCTATTCTACACCACCTCATTCCACATGCCATGCTGTGCATTTCTTTTCCACACCACCCAATGCCATGCTGTGCATTCCTATTCCACACCACCCAATGCCATACATTCCTTATTCTATACCACCTCATTCCACATGCCAAGCTGTACATTCCTTATTCTACACCATCTCATTCCACATGCCATGCTGTGCATTCCTATTCCACACCACCCAATGCCATGCTGTACATTCCTTATTCTACACCACCTCATTCCACATACCAAGCTGTACATTCCCTATTCTACACCACCCAAAGCCATATGCCATGCTGCACATTCCTTATTCTACACCACCTCATTCTACATGCCATGCTGTGCATTCCTATTCCACACCACCCAAATGCCATACATTCCTTATTCTATACCACCTCATTCCACATGCCATGCTGTGCATTCCTATTCCGCACCACCTAATGCCATGCTGTGCATTCCTATTCTGCAACTGCTAATGCCAAATAACATGCTGTACGTTCCCTATTCCGCACCACTTTATTCCACATGCTATGCTGTACATTCCATATTCTGCCCTCATTCCATATTCTGCATCTCATTCCCTGTACCACACTGCCTCATCATTCCATACGCCCTGCTGTACATTCCTTATTCTGGAATGCCTCATTTCATATGCCAAGCTTTACATTCCCTATTCCACTCCACCTCATTCCATATGCAGTGCTGTATATACCTTATTCTGAAACGCCACGTTCCATATGCCACGCTTTACTTTCCCTATTCCACTCCACCTCATTCCATATGCTGTGATGTACATTCCCTATTCTGTATTGTTGCTGCTGGGGGATTTTTTGCTGCTGCTGGACAAGTTATTTTTTCTGCTGGGGAATGTGTTGCTGCTGATGGGGGGATATCTATGTGATGTATAGTGATGCTGCTGAGGGATTTATTGTTGCGATCAGATTTATTGATGCTGCTAATATTTATTCTTTAAAAGGGGGTGGTGTTTGGAGGTGGGTTGGAGTCAAAAGCCAAACAGAGCGGTAGGGAAGCAAAACAAAACAAAAATTTGAGCAGAAAAAAAAAACCGCACTGCCTTCCTAAAACAGAAAAGTATAGTCTTTTCAACTACTACTTTTTGGATACATGTGTAGAAGAGATGAGCTTCCTGGAAAAACAAACATTATTGATATTGGTTACCCTCCTAAGAACCTTGTTTCTATGTATAGTTTGTAATGTTTGTGCAGGGGGACCTATATTTGGTCATCACAAATTCAGATTTTGCTAACCTGCCTTGCTGTACTACACAGCAGTTCTACTTTACTTCTCCTTCTCCCAATACAAATCTATGTACTAGCTAAGTCTTTTAACCACTTGCCCTTCAAAGGAATTCCCCCCCCCCCCCCCTTCCTAACCTGGCCATTATTTACGTTACAGCGCTGCGTTAATTTAACTGACAATTGCGTGATCATGCAGCGCTGCACGCAAATTAAATTTATGTCCTTTCTTTCCCATGAATAGAGCTTTCTTTTGGTGGCATTTGATTGCCTGTGTGTTTTTAATTTTTTGCACTATAAAAAAAAAATTGAGAAAAAAAAAGTAAAAAAAAAAAAAACTTAAAAAAATCTAATTTCGTCATAAATTTAGGCCAAAATGTATTCTGTGACATGTCTTTGCTAAAAAAAAAAAAAATCCAAATACATGTAAATTAATTGATTTACGTGAAAGTTATAGCGTTTACAAATGGCGGTATATATACTGGGATCTTTTTTTTTTTTAATTTTTTACTAGTAATGGCGGCGATCAGCGACTTATAGCGGGACTGCGGCGGCATTCTGACACTGGAGGGAACTGACTTGGTGTCACTGACATCCCCAGTGACATCAATACAGTGATCAGTGCTAATAAAAAGCACTGACACTGTACTAATGGCACTGGGCAGGACGGGGTTAACATGTGGGGCGATCAAAGGGTTAACTGTGTGGTGTTTTACTAGGGGCTGTCTCTGTGTGCTTCACTGTAAGTACACTGCTTTGCATGGCTGTGCACAGCCATGCAAAGCAGTGAGCATGAGCTGACGGGAGAGAACTGTTTTGTTTGCAAACAGTTTTTCCCCTGTTGGAGATGTTTGGCAATCACGGGCACCGGCGAGTAATCACTGGCTGCTACATGGTGATTGACAGCCCCCTACCGGGAAATTCAAAATCACATATATACACACATACATACGTGTGTGTGTGTGTGTATATATGTATATATATATATATATATATATATATATATATATATATATATATATATATATATATACATACATACACACACATGATTTTGGGCAGTATATCTGCTATAGGGCGGTGGGAATGCGGTTAAACAAAGCATTCCCTGTATGACATTTTTTTTTCTGCAGGTAAACGCATCTCAATCTTAAGTCTGTGTTCATGCACACACAGGCTTTTATAGGTGTATTAGATGAGGAGTGTTTACTGGAAGGAAAAAACAAAATTGCCGTTCCATTCAGGAGAGGAGCTTTTATGCAGAAAAAACACTTGATTCCTCTAAACACGCCTAAAGGTTAGACACGTTTAGTGTTTGAGCATTCATTCATTTCAATGGCCAGAATAAATTATTTGGCCAATGAAATCCATTAACGCTCAAGAACTTGAAGCGCCTAAACGCGTGCAAAACGCAATTTTAGGCACTATTTTTAAGCAGCTTTTCTAATGCCAAGCAAAAAGGTGTTCAGGAAAGCTGAGCAAATGCTCAGTGTGCATGAGACCTTAAAGACACAAATTAAAGCAACTATGTATTGATTAATTTATCCTAAGTAAAAAAATTTTAAATGCAAGCAGTGCAAGTGCTTACATTTGACCAGATATCTACCTCTTGCAACCTCTGTACAGCACAGCTCAAATCAGGGGTGGGAGAAGCAAGCACAAGGAGCCAATCAGATAAGCTGCAGTGCAAGGAGCATGTTGATAGGAGGAACGAGCAAAGTAACAGAACAATGCGCACATCAGCGTATGGTTCCTCTTTTCACTGTTCCGTCACAGTGTGGAGGAAGGGAGTAGACCTGTAATTGTCAGTGCTCCTTTAGACTTGTGGTTGGGGTAGAGTTAAAAACACTTGGTTGAGCTGTGGTTTTAGTGCCCATCTCCAACTACCTCCCCTAAACTGCAAAGGTGGTGGAAAGGAGGGTTCACATGCTGCAGTTGCAATGCTTTGCTTCATGCCCACGACACAAACTTTCACAATAATCCCACCAAACATAACCCCTTTAAGCGAATACTGAAGCACCACAAATGCCCTACTACCATGTGCGCTGCATGTAGCTGCGGCCCAGTGGTGCAGCAATTACAGGATTAAAACAAGCAGCAAGGAGATATCCTCTTCCCCACCTGTCAAACCTTTTTGAAAAGTGATCCAAGCATGAATCCACTTTCAGATATGCAGTGGTTTTGATGCAAGTCTAAACGTAAGCTGGGTATACATGTAAAGTTTTTTTTTTTTTTCAGTTCAACCAAACTCACAGATTCCAGCATCCACACAAATGGCTGTGAATGCTGGAATTTCTCCAGCTGCACTTTTGTATTCTGACACCAGGGCTTGCACCCTGTCAGAATACATTGATCAGCGTTGCAGCCATTGACTGCAAGCGATGATCAAATGCTGATTTTCCAGCATGACCAGTCTGATGCCTGGCTTTTATTGAACAGACAGGGCTGCACATGGATGAAATTCATCTGATTCCTGCTTTCAATACCCAGCTTTAGCCTCACTGAACTCTAGATGAGAGCAATCAGGTCTCCTAATCTGGCAGACAGGACTGTGTGATATGGCAGAGCTCCATAAATCTCTGGATTAAATGGACAGAAAAACAAATGCTTTGGTGTAAAGCAACTCTTTTATATCTATTTCATATGTGTTTAGTGATTTGCCTGGAGTTCAGTTTTAAACAAATAGTGCATTATACATGAGATCTCTTACTTCAATCTTCCTCCTCCTCAAGCAGACCCAGGTGATACAATTTGCATAATTATCTCCAACTTAATCAAATTTTGTCTTGTTAGACGTGTAAGCATTCAGAAATGCTTTTGAAATGATCTAGTGCTCAAATATTTTCATGAAACACTTCTCTTCCTTTTTAATGGAGAAGAAAACAATACAGTTACAATTTCTCCACATACCCACTTTAAAATAACAATTTTACTTTCAGCCCCATTCTTCACCATGTGGCCCTTGCACAGCACAGCCTTTGCTAAACAGACATCCCAGCTGGGCCCCCTTGCTTAGTGCACATGTGAGAGCTGTCACATCCCCTTTTCCTCTTTCTTATCACCTGTTCCCAGTTTGGCACAATGGTTCATATTTGGTGTCATTGCCATAAGACACCTAAAATTTGAATCAGAATATATAACTTAATTTGCATTATTTTTCAAACAAAACTCTCAGGGGCCCCTATGAAGCCTTGCACCTAACGTTACAGGTTACACTCATATTCAGGGTGTAAAGTATAACATGTTACAATTGCAAGTGCCCCCCCGCCCGATCTCCCATTGTGTCAGCTAGCGGGGGATCTTCTGACCCCCCCCCCCCTGCTAGCTATCACAATCTGAAAAAGTGTGTTTTTCACAGCTGTGTGAACTAGAAAACTACAAGCTGTTGAGCACTGTGGTAATTCATTCTCTCTTCCTGTCAGTGTCTATCTGCTTGCCTGTACTAGCGCACAGATACACTGACATGTCTGCAGGAATCTGCTGATCACGGGTGCAATGCTTTGCAGCAGTGGTTTCTAAACTATGGCCCTTTGCTTGCCTTTATCTTGTCCTTGAGGCACTATGCCTTCCACTGACACCAACAGTGGGGCACTATTCATTCCACTGACACCAACAATGGGACACTATTATTTCCACTGACACCAACAGTGGGGCACTATTCGTTCCACTGACACCAACAGTGGGGCACTATTCGTTCCACTGATACCAACAGTGGGGCACTATTCGTTCCACTGATACCAACAGTGGGGCACTATTCCTTTCACTGACACCAACAATGGGGCACTATTCCTTTCACTGACACCAACAGTGAGGCACTATTCCTTCCACTGACACCAACAATGGGACACTATTATTTCCACTGACACCAACAATGGGACACTATTATTTCCACTGACACCAACAGTGGGGCACTATTCCTTTCACTGACACCAACAGTGGGGCAGTATTCCTTTCACTGATACCAACAATGGGGCACTATTCCTTTCACTGACACCAACAATGGGGCACTATTCCTTCTACTGACACCAACAATGGGACACTATTCCTTTCACTGACACCAACAATGGGGCACTATTCCTTTCACTGACACCAACAATGGGGCACTATTCCTTTCACTAACACCAACAATGGGGCACTATTCCTTTCACTGACACCAACAGTGAGGCACTATTCCTTCCACTGACACCAACAATGGGACACTATTATTTCCACTGACACCAACAGTGGGACACTATTCCTTTCACTGACACCAACAGTGGGGCACTATTCCTTTCACTGACACCAGCAGTGAGGCACTATTCCTTCCACTGACACCAACAGTGGGACACTATTCCTTTCACTGACACCAACAGTGGGGCACTATTCCTTTCACTGACACCAACAGTGGGGCACTATTCCTTTCACTGACACCAGCAGTGGGGCACTATTCCTTTCACTGACACCAGCAGTGGGGCACTATTAATTCCACTGACACCAAATATTTCTCCAACCAATGCCAAAAGTAGGGCATTGTTTACTCCTATGCCCCCCCCCCCTACAGTCCAAAGGACACTAAACTGGCCCTTTCTTTAGAACGTTTGGAGACCCCTGCTTTACAGGCTCTGAGTAAATAAATAAATGCACATTTTATTTTTTTAACCTGCAAAAAGATGTGCATTTATGTGAGCTTTATCAAACCCATCTCCCCATCCACTTCCATACTAAACAGACACGTATTCACAGACACCAAAATGACAATATCTAGAGCCTGTAAGTAGTTTGCCATATTTATTAAGTTTGTTACTCCCAGAATTCAAATTTATAGGGAAGGTCTGCTTTCTCGACAGCCAATGATGCTTTCTTGACAGAAAATGATGATATCAAGGCCCTACTTGCTGAAAAGCACCGCCTTCACTGTGCTTATCAGAACGACCCGTCATCAACAGCTAAGAAAAATGGCTTTAACACTCACAGGACCATACAGAGAAAGCTTCCCAAGATGCAGGACTCCTGGTTGAGTGCCAAAGCAGATGAAATTCAGAAGTTTGCTGATAGAAATGATGCCAAACGGTTCTATGAAGCCCTCAGATCATTGTATGGACCTCAGCCCTTATGGAGCTCTCCTCTACTAGACTCAGATGGTGCAATTCTCATTACTGAGAAGACTCTGATCTTACAGCGTTGGGCTGAGAACATCCAATCTGTACTGAACTGCCCATCTTCCATTACCAACAAGGCAATCAACAGAATGCCCCAGGCCAGGGGTCTGCAACCTTTAAGACATAAAGAGCCACTTGGACCCGTTTCCGAGAGGGAAAAAAAGACTGGGAGCCGCAAAACCATTGCAACATTTAAAACAAATCCGACACTGCATATATTGCGAAAAGCGCTCTGGTCATGAAGGTGGTTTAAGGGCCCAGTAAGCAAAGGGTTAACCAGGGCCACAGTGTATCGTCATAATCACAATCATAGCCTTAGGTCAGTGGTGGGCAACCTTTTTTTTCAACTGAGCCAAATCTCGCCAAAACCACGATTGAAATTTATTTTGAGAGAAACATTTTTAAAACTGAAAATACATCCCCCATATAGTAATTCATCCCCCATAGTAATTCATCCCCCATATAGCAATTCATCCCCCCTATAGTAATTCATCCCCCCTATAGTAATTCATCCCCCCTATAGTAATTCATCCCCCCTATAGTAATTCATCCCCCATATAGTAATTAATTCATCCCCCATAGTAATTCATCCCCCATATAGTAATTCATCCCCCATATAGTAATACATCCCCCATAGTAATTCATCCCCCATATAGTAATTCATCCCCCATATAGTAATTCATCCCCCATATAGTAATTCATCCCCCATAGTAATTCATCCCCCCTATAGTATTTCATCCCCCCTATAGTAATTCATCCCCCATATAGTAATACATCCCCCATATAGTAATTCATCCCCCATATAGTAATTCATCCCCCATATAGTAATTCATTCCCCCTGTGTCAATTCACTTACCTTTGCTCCGCGCGTTCCTCTAGCTGTGTTCCCGCGCCGTTCTGGTCTTCAGGGCGGACTGTGAGAGGAGAGGAGTTCGTCACGCTGCCCCGCCTACATCCTGACAGCCAATGTTTGGAGGAGGGAGGGGAGCGGGCGCCCGGCACATAGAAGAGCTGCATTAAAAGAGCCGCGGCTTGCCGACCCTATTGCCTGTCACCTGGTGGGCAGTGTGCTCCGGAGCCGCAGGAAAGGTGAAAAAGAGCCGCGGGTTGCCGACACCCGCCCCAGGCGGATATCAACCACATAAAAAGCAGGGTGCAGCGCTAAAATATCCACTTATAAAAATTTGTAATATCTGACATAAATGAAATAGACATGTTTTGTCCAAAATATGTCATAAAATCAGAAATGTAATATGATAATAAGTCCAGTGACAATGTGCAGATAAACTGCCACTAAGGAGTGACCAATAAAGTGAATAGTGCCAGACACATCAACCCAACATAGTTCACAATAAAGGTGCATAGGAGATCTCTGATGATCTTCAAAATCCAGTGATTAAATCCAACGATATGGTGATGTGAAAATACTGTGAAAAGATTGCGCACTCACCAGATACGCAATCAAAATGCGCATATAGCGCTGATAACCTCAGCACACTGGAAATCCTTTTGTGGGTCAGGTCTGGTCTGGTACCCCTCACTGCCTGGTACACAATGGCACACTAGAAGAAGCTGCTCTGCAGATGTAGACAGCTCACCAGGAGCCCCAAGAAAACAGGAGGAGGCCAAATAGTGTGATATTCTTTTGACAGGAAACATTTATTCCATATATACCATACAAGACAATTGGGACAAAACCACTGGCCATGTGTAGAGATGAAGATGGCCGCCGGGGCCCTCCTGGCGCCGGCGGCGTGACGTCACAGCGCTGTAGTCCCTCTCTAAGGGGAGGGACTACAGAGCTATCCTAGGAGACAGCGGTGAGGGGAAGTAACATCAGCCACAGCTACCTGAAGCGTCGGAAGCCAGGACTTCTTCAACCACATACAGTTAACAAAATATAATACTGTTCACAATAGATTGCCTTTGAGTTGAATAGTTTTTTTTACAATTTTAACTTTTTTTTTTACTCTCTTGTCAATTTCTTCACAAGATTTAGCAATTTCCTTTTTTAGGCTGGATTTTTAACTCTTTTTGAATAAAATCAAAACTAACCCCCAAAGTAATCTGCTGTACAAAGAAAGAATAATGCTTTTACCTTTTGTTTATAAATATGATCATCATAGAAAAAATATCAATATATCCAAAGCTTAAAATGTATTCTAATCACAAAGTGGGAGGGGGGCGCAAAACATGAGGTAATGACAATGCACATCTCTACTTGGGTAAGTAAATGGAGACATAGTGAAGCTGCCAAGGATGGGCGTGGAACAAGCACAAGACTTGATTCTTGCAGGCATTAGCTTTCACCAACTGCTCGAAGGTTCCTGCTCACGCGGAAGAATTTACCTCTACAACAATGCACCTGTAACAGAACACTGTGTTTACATTTCTCCAACCACCACTGTCACGGTATATTGTAATGACACACACAAGGGTGCACATCAGAAAAGAAAAGCCAGGAACCGAGAAAGTCTGCGGAATTCTGAGCCATCTGGGAATGAGGTGGTAGTAAGCAAGGCACCAGGTCATGACTAATATGGCACTTAGACACAATTACCGTGCAATTTTATAGAAAGGTCTGTGTTACATCAACAATCTACACCTCCATCCAAAAAGATTGCATCTTTATGTGTGTGTAAGTTAATAAATGCAGAGAAATATTTGTACAAAATACAAAGTTAATCATTAAAGGGCATTTATAAGGTTTTAGCTTTTTAGAGATACTTGTAAGATTGAACTAGAGTACATATGAGGGCTCTGCTTCCTGCTTACTAAGGAAACCCTGTCAGGTCTCTGAAAATTTAGAAATTGCACTCCCTCTCTTCCAGCGCGACAGCCTCTGAAAGCCTCCTTGGCATTCAACACTTCTGGGTTCCTTCCTCCAGCACCATGTCATTGCAGGACTCACCAGACATAGGAGTTTAGGGATGGAACGACAGCATACGGGGTGGGGGGCACAAGCAACAAACATTCCCAGAAGCATTGAAAGCTAATGATACTTTCCAAGACTGCACTGGAATGGAGAGGTAGGAGAAATGGATTGCCAGAGAGGTTAGTATATGCTGTCTACTACTGCAGTGTTTCTTAATGTGGAACAGTGACTGAGATTTTTTTATTTCTCCTAAAAATCAAATCTGTCAGTCTTCTCAGTGACTAAAGTGACACTAGGTGGCTAACAGATGGTTAGTGGTTATTTTCAGATATTAGTGGTTATTTTGCATGGATGCTATCCAGACTTCTGGTATATAGATATCCACTGCCAAGAGTCTCCAACTCCTTATATGAAGTACCAGAATACAAATACTTAAAGAACAAGTATGGGATTTAAGAAAAAAAAACAAAACAAAACATGAATACTGACCTCCATGCTGCAACATGAGTCTGATGCACCTGTCCTCCGCCAGCTCTAAGCCCAAGAACGGAGTGAATACAGGACTGCTAATTACTCAGTTCTTGGTCTGCTCTAAGCAGAGAGCGGTGACTATCAGTCATCGCTCTGTGCTCTGCCCCTCCAGCAACGCGCCAAAGAGCAGGTGGGGACAACTGGCTCAAGATTATTCCACAGCCTGGCTCGGCTCTGTGACGTCAGCTGACAGCAGGCTTTAGCTTGTCTAATTCTGGGTCCCAGCAGAGCACAAATAAGTGCACTTCTGTGACATAGAAGAGAAGTATGTCCAAAAAAGCTTTGTCCATACAGGCATCCCTCGGTTTATGAATTTAATTCATTCTGCGGGACTTTTCATATAGCGAAAAAGTTCATAAACCGAAACGTCATTTCCCATAGGAATGCAGTGAGAAGCAATTAATCCATTCCGGAGGTCAGAAAAAAGTAAACGCTACTAAAATACCGCATGAGTTATTTTATCAAGTCTTGTAGTATTTTAGTAGTAACAGCAATGTGTTAATGTTTCAGCTGTCAGTTCCCCACTGACAGCTGAATGTAAAATAATTGCCGGCAATTAAAAAATAAACGGCATGGGGTTCCGCCTCCCATCCATACCAAGCCCTTCGGGTCTGGTATGGATTTTGAGAGGAACTCCCACGCCAAAAAAAAAAAAAAAAAAAAGATGTGGGGGTCCCCCCCAAAATCCATACAAGACCCTTATCCGAGCATGCAGCCCAGCAGGTCAAGAAAGGTGGGGGGGGGGGTGAGCCCCCTGAACCATACCAGGCCACATGCCCTAAACTTGGGGGGGGGGGGGGTGAATTGGGGCAGGGGGGGCTCCCCCCCAAAGCACCTTGTCCCCATGTTGCATTTAAAAATCGTCACTGACATACACTTCGTATTGCGAAAAAAACATTTGTTAAAAAATTAGTACACCAAAGCACTATTTTCAATGGATTTTAATTCGTAAACCGAAAATTACATAAACCAAGGAGTTTGTAAACCGAGGGACACCTGTACTTCTCTTTTAATAGAAACAATATAAATTGTTAAAGTAATTTTAAACATTACTTTCAAGTAAACAGAACAATAATAACTCAAAATGTGTCCTCACGGAAAATAGCATATTTTCAAAACAAAATAATCTTTCCATTTAAACTCATTATGACTTTTTTCCTTCTATTTAGGGCAAAGTGACACTCTCTTGGTAATCCACCCTTGAAACACCTACACTCACCTTCCCTACATTCCCCCCAGTGCTCTGTAGAAGCAATACCCACTACTTCCAAGAATAGGGTATCATGTGACGACCTCCCATGATGTAGTGCTTATGGGCAATTGCTAAGCTGAATCACTAACACAAAGAGGAGTTCATCTTCATCAATCCTTTTTAGCTTCAACAGAAAATGGATAAACCACAAAAGTAAAAGAAGGCAATATTGGTAAAGTAGGTCATTATATTGAACTCTTACTGAGCCTGGTCATACCTGAGCAATAAGCAAGAAGGCTTATTGAGAGATGTACAGAAGACATCTGGCTTTCATCACACATTTTCTAGCGCAGTGACTTGACACAATATTCTATGACTTTGGGTACTGGGAAGCAACAGTGACTCTGCAGAATAAATCTAAGCCAGGATCCCTCAATACCTCAAAAACAACATGTCAGGTGTGCCTGCTAGTACCCTTTGGCCATACAATAGATCACAAGGCACCTAAACTATGTTACTAATACACACAATGTATTGAACCAAAGACTTTACCCTTCCCTAGCACAGTGGGTTGGCTTAGACCGCTCTCTGTTCAGTTGTATCCACATAATGTACTAGCAATTTGATGTACATTTCCATAACCTCCCTTCTTGATATAACAGGAAGCAGAAGGCCTGTGTGATGGACTCCCATAAATTAACATGGCGGACTCGAGAGACCAAACTAGTGAAAGATGCTATATGGCAAACAAGGTTTCAAAATGGACCACATTACACACATTATTAATTTACATAGGACTGCCATCTCCTGCAGTGATTAATCAATATGATCAAATCATTCATATTGTTAAATGAAATACACAGATACATCAGTAGAGTACCACTGAAGAGAAGCAAGCCCTGTGTAGAGGGATCAAGGATCACAAAGCAACTCCATAAGCACTGGTTACATCATGAAAACTGAAGCAACTATGGTAACACAAAGTACATGACTGGTATGTATGTATTTGGGAGGTGCCTCTAGAAAGCACGAAGAGGCAGTGGTGGTGCTTAGCAAGCTACTACAGGACATGATAACTAGCTAGACCATAAAAAGAAGATAGGATAATCCTGGCAGATGTTAAACAGGTCTGAAACTGTTTCTTTGTAGGAGGACCTTCTCTTCTGCAAGATACAGCTGGGTTCCCGTTGAGTCAAGGACATCAGTTTGAAAGGCCAGATTTGCTGGAGTATGATCATCTCCAAATTTTTTCCTTCCGGCTCTAATTTTTTTTCACAAAGGAACCATCAAAAATACAATTTGCCTCTGGTTTTTTTTTTTTATCTTAGTGGCTTAGAGGTTAGCAAGAATGAGTTTAGGTTTGGTCCAAGGTTCAGACCTAACCTGGAAGGCCATGCAACACTAGGGTCCTCTGTTTGAATCCCAACCATTTTACTACCTTCACAGAATTTGCCTGTTCTTCCCATGTTTGGGCTTCTTCTGAATACTCCAACTTCCTCTCACACACCAAAGACATGCTAAAGGTCAATTAGCCCCTGTTTAAATTGTCCCTAGTAGCTAGTATGTGCATGTATGCATGTGAGGTAAGGAGCTTAGATGTAAGCTTTGTGATGCAGATGTACAGTATGTAAAGTGCCGTGTAAATCCCCTGTGCTATATAAATACCTGTAATAAACAGATTCCCCCCCTTATTCTTATTGATCGGCTTCTTGTTCATTTATAAAGTTCATGGTACTGATAAATGTTGTTAGTCATGTTTACCTGATCTTGTTCTGCAATGTTAAATGTCTAGTTAAATGGCGAATAACTACCATCAGCTCTATTAGGAATATTTTAATCTGATATACAATGCAGTTCCGACAAATTTAGACAAAATGCAATACTTGATCATCATATTTTAACTCTGATGACCTTAGTGAAGAATGTAGAGAAACTGGCAAAGCATGATGTACATTGTTGCAGTAATAACACCCTACAGCTATACTGGCCATTTCAAGTCACCAAGCCGATGCTTTATAGAATGTGTTTTGAAAGCATCTTTACTTGTCAACTGTAACTCTGTATAAAACTTTAAAATGGTATTAAACCCCAAAACAAACAAATGTAATAAATTGCAGTGCACCAATACCTAAATGCGATGGCTCCATTCATTTTTTGAGGCTTCTGTAGTTTATTTCACCTGACATTACTGCCAGTAAATGTTATTTTTCATCCTTCTTTAATAGACCAAGCTGTCCAGCAAAAGTGGCTGGGTTGAGACAAACCTGTTAAAAACTGACAGGGGTATTTACAATGGTCAGGTTTTTTATATATCTAAAGGGAAAAATGTTTCTGTAAATGACCAGTGTTAGGTGAAGTTCAGCTTCAATTTGTTAATCAAATCCACTTAAAAGTGGACATCGAAATTCGGCCAGTTCAGCCGTTGAACAGAAGATGATCTACCAATTGATTGACTTCAGTTTAACTGCCCTGTCAGATAAAAGCCGCTTGAACATTGTGTGTTATTTTTCCTAAACTACACGGGGATTTTTTTATGTGGTCAGTTTGGATGGGTACCATGCCCAACTGTGTTCTTTAAATAGGGGGATATGGATCAGCAGTTAAACATTACCATCAGCTCTGGGTGTAAGTGTTATACAATAATATGATAGTGGTGCTAAAATGGTATCCCACTCCTGAGAACACCCATACTTCCCCCTTGGTTCTTTGCTTATTATATCCAGAGTAAGACCAGCAAGGAGGTTGATTACCAGTCTGGTCATGCTTAAAACCTATAGCTATATTCACGCTGATGTTTGTATCTGACAGAAGCTTAAAACCAGTAATCTGCACTTGTAAAATTTAAATAATCTCAGTTTAGATGCATCAGCATTCTGAGGTGTTTTTTCCCCAATACCCCATTCTTAGAGGGAGGTTATACTGCCCCATGCACCTCCTCTTCCTCTTTGTGGGTAGTTTTCTGAGCAAAGAGATAGAGCTGTGCAACAGAAATGGAGTACAGAGCAAAGCAGGTGCTTAACATTGTGTGCTTGCCTGAGAGGAGAAGACTGAATACTGATTCACACCACAATCGCATATGAACGCACAATGTATTCCCACGTGGTGAGGTTTGACAGTCTATTAAGCGCTTCCTCTCCACCCTATGCATTTCCGGGTAGTGGTCGTGTGCCTCCCTACCCACGTCGCCGTGGCGGCTACAGATGTCAGTCACCAGGTCCCGGCTGGAGATTCCCCGCCTGCACCAGGAGATCACAGAGTAACACTGACGGGTGAGAGACCTGTGTGTAAACACAGGTCTCTCTCCTGCCAGCAAGAACATGCTGCTGTGTATTTCTCTGCACAGCAGAGAAATACACAGCAGCATGTTTCCCTAGTAAAACACACACAGCACATGATGTAAAACAGCACACAGTTAACCCTTTGATGGCTCCAGATGTTAACCTCTCCCTGCCCAGTGTCAGTACAGAGTCAGAGCTTTTTATTAGCACTGAACACTATTAGTGTCATTGGGATGTCAGTGGCAGTTAGTCAGTTCCCCCCAGTGTCAGAATGCCTGCTGCAGTCCCACTATAAGTCGCTAATTGCCGCCATTACTAGTATAAAAATGTTTTATTTTAAATTTCAGTATATATACCACTATTTGTAGACACTAACTTTCACGTAAACCAATTAATGTATATGTATTGGGATTTTTTTTTTTTTTTTTTTTTAGCAAAGACATGTAGCAGAATATATTTTTGCCTAAATTTATTATGAAATTTGATTTTTTTTTTACTGGATGTGTTTTATAGCAAAAAGTCAAAAATATTGTTTGTTTTCTTTTTCCAAAATTGTTGCAGAGGTGATCAAACACCAATGAAAGAAAGCTCTATTTGTAGGGGAAAAAGGAACTAAATTTCATATATGTACAGCGCTGCATGACCACGCAATTGTCAGCTAAAGTAACGCAGTGCATTATCGCAAAACATGGCCTGGCCAGGAAGGGGGGTAAATGCTATGGAGGACAAGTGGTTAATTTGAATGGGATGCAAATTGCACTGCAACGCAGAAAAAGTAGTGCATGCACTACCTTTAAAAACCTGCCACACCAAACAGCATAGTACTGCAATTGGCTGCCCACAAATGCACTACATTTGCAATCAGCATTTGGGGGCAGTGCAGGCACTTGCGGTGTGGAAAACGCACACAGAATGCACCTTTCATGCACCACGTTCTGGTGTGAACCAGCCCTAAGGCACAGTGAGGCAAACGAAGCGAAGATGGGTACATTCCCTAACATCCTGGCATTTATCTAGGGGATTTTTTGTCCTGATGTATGAGGAAATCAGAACCTGGATAAATTGGACTTTATCAGAACATCAGTGTCCACCTTTGACAGCTTACTATTGTTAGACCATGTCTATAAGGAATAAATACCAGCATGAGGATGAATGAGAACTAACATGACAACAAATAACAATATTTCAGGAAGAAAACGGGGAATTTTCTGCTGATAACCGCCCCACAGCTACAATATATGCAATGCGTGTTTAGTTGGAGATAGGGAGGAAAAGTGGACCCTGGACACAGCATGTTCCTTCTTTTCCTAAATGCAGCTAAATTTTATGCAACTAAAAGGTTGCTAACCATTATGTGTGAATAACATGATTACTAGAGATGAGCGAATTATTCAAAAATTCGGTTCGGCTGATTCGCCGAATTCGCCGAATAAATTCGCTTCGAGCCGAATATATTCGCTGCGAATTTAACTTATAAAAAGGGTGTTTCTAGGCTTCAGAGAGTCTTTATATTAGTGCAGAACACTGTACCTTTAATTTAAATGCCCTTGGAGTCTGCTGGGGAAGAGAAATAATACTGTCAGTCAGTATGACATGCAGATGAGTGCCGTCGATCTTAGAATCACCGCACACTTCACTCATTTGGGCAGTCATGGGGCCAAAACCAGAGTGTGGAGCCACAGTGTGGCGGTGGAGGCAGCAGCAATGGGAGGCCATACAGCACCCTATGACAAAATGGAACCCACCAGCAGTGTGAGGAGACCTGAAAGTGGCACATGGCAGAGTGTGGCGATGGAGACAGCAGCAATGGGAGGCGGTACAGGGACCCATGACACACTCTGGACCTGGCAGCAGCATGAGGAGGCGGTACAGGGGCCCATGACAGATTACGGGCCTGGCAGCAGCATGAGGAGTTGGTACGGGGGCCCATGGCAGATTACGGGCCTGGCAGCAGCAATGGGAGGCCGTACAGGGACCCATGACACACTCTGGACCTGGCAGCAGCATGAGGAGGCGGTACAGGGGCCCATGACAGATTACGGGCCTGGCAGCAGCATTTGGAGTCGGTACGGGGGCCCATGACACACTCTGGACCTGGCAGCAGCATGAGGAGGCGGTACAGGGGCGCATGACAGATTACGAGCCTGGCAGCAGCAACTTGGACAGGAGGACGTTCAGTTTCTGCACCGTCTGGTGCGTGCTCGCAAACTGTTGTCTCTTGGAAACGGATTCCAAGAAAGACTGCTGACGGAATCCGTGAAGAGGAGTAGCAGGAGAAGGAGCATCTGAACGAGCGGAATATGCCAACAAGCGACAACAGGGGCCCATGACAGATTACGGGCCTGGCAGCAGCATGAGGAGTCGGTACGGGGGCCCATGGCAGATTACGGGCCTGGCAGCAGCAATGGGATGCCATACAGCACCCTATGACAAAATGGAACCCACCAGCAGTGTGAGGAGACCTGAAAGTGGCACATGGCAGAGTGTGGCGATGGAGACAGCAGCAATGGGAGGCCGTACAGGGACCCATGACACACTCTGGACCTGGCAGCAGCATGAGGAGGCGGTACAGGGGCCCATGACAGATTACAGGCCTGGCAGCAGCATGAGGAGTCGGTACGGGGGCCCATGGCAGATTACGGGCCTGGCAGCAGCATGAGGAGGCGGTACAGGGGCCCATGGCAGAGTGTCGGAGCGTAAGCAGCTAAAATTGAAGGCGATACAGAGGCCTATGTTAAAAAGTCCCCCCAGCAGCAGCGTGGGGAGACGACTATCAAGAGTCCAATGGCAGAGTGGCGGAGCAGAAGCAGCTTCAATTGAAGGCCATACACAGGCCTAGGTTTAAAAGTCCCTCACAGTTAATTCCAATAACGAACTCTACTCCTCCGTGCAATCTACTTACGAGACCCTGGGCAGGTCTGGGTCCAATTTGTGGTAGAGACTGGTTTTGTTCAGCCATGCTTGAGCGAGTAATAAGAGTAATTTTTGGGAAAATTCGATTCGTGCATCCGAAGTTTGCTAATCTTCGGATTCGTCGCGAATAGAATTTTTCCAAATCTTCGGAACGAATTCCACTTCGTCATGTTCGATTCGCTCATCTCTAATGATTACTTTGCATTGTGTGAGTACAGCTGTTTCTAAAAGTAGCTAAATTCTGAAATTTAGACACCTATGAGAATGAAGCCAACTATTTTTTAGCCTAGCTATTCCAAACGAACTCTTTCCTTCACTAACACATGCAGTGGCTGTCAGCGCAGTATGAACTGTATGTAGGCTCAGTTACACACAGTATACAGCGCTGTGTTCCAGCAGTGGTGATAGGAAGTTCCTGTCCTGCTCCCAGAACACAACTGAGTTGAGCCATTCACAGGGAGCCTTGCGTTTTCTGAATGAATACAAAGCTTCCCCTCACTGGCTGAGGCGGAGAGGCTGGCAGATTACACCATTCAAAAAATGCAAAGCTTCCTGTAAATGGCTGAGCAGCACTCAGCCCGATTCGTTTTTGTTCTGGGATCAAAAAAACAGGAACTCCCCATGCCACTTCTGGAACACATACGAGATTTATTGATAAAAAGTAAAATACTCAAAGCAATAAAATCAAATGAAGGGCATGTCGCAAGAAATGCAGTGTGGTCCAATTACCCTGAAGGATGTCTGGTGGGGGACTGTAGACCTTCAGGTGGCTGTTAGCTGATGTGTTTCGAGGCTGTGTCTCTTCCTCAGAGCCAATGATTGGCTCTAAGGAAGAGGCACAGCCTCGAAACACGTCAGAAACAGCCACCTAGAGGTCTACAGTCCCCTGCCAGACATTCTTCAGGGTGATTGGACCACACTGCATTTCTCGTGACATGCCCTTCATTTGCTTTTATTCCTTTGAGTATTTTACTTTTTATCAAGAAATCTCATTTTTTCATATACAGTTCTTTTTGGATTTCCCTGGTCCGTTGAGAGCAGCAAAGCTTGCATTTCTTCTATACTCTATGTGGGGATACAAACATTGTGGAGTCCATTGTCCAGCGCAGGAGTTCAGGCATTCAGTTGCTTTTTATTTTCTTCTTATCAGACTTCTGGAACACAGCAAAGGCTACATACAGTTCATACAGTGCCAATAGCTGCTGCACATGTTAGTGAAGGAAATAGTTTGCTTGGACCAGCTTGGTTCAAACAAACCATTTAAAGCACAGTAAAACATGGATATAGGCTTTAAGGGGTATATAGGAGAGACAAGTCAAAGAGATACAAGGACATGTTATTGTACTGGTATGCACCAAAATACATGAGAAATACAGAAAAACTATTACACACCAAAGACCCATTCAAAGCAGAATGTGGTGTGGGAAATCCGGGTTCCATGCCTGCTTCCCAAACTGCGTTAAAAACTGCACTGGGTGTGTGATCTGCTGCTGATGTCAATATATTCCTAACGTCACCCCCAAATGCAGATCGCAAATGCAGTGCCTTTGCCTTCACCAAATTGCATTGTACTGCAGTATTGTGCAATCTGGTTGCAGTGCATTTTTAAAAATAGTGCATGCACTACTTTTGATGAAATACAGTGTGATTTCTGCCCATTAAAATGAATGGGCTGAGAATCGTACCACACTGAATCGCACACGAACGCAGAGCACGTTCTTATGTGAATCAGGCGTGAACTGGCCCTAAGACACACCACTCCAACAATGGCAACACAGTTTCAAAATAACTAAATGGTATATCTTGAGCAAAACATTCCGCTTGTAGTTTCTAAAATGACCACCCTGCTCTTACTTTCCCTTTTAACCACTTGCCTACAGGGCACTTTTACCCCCTTCGTGCCCAGGCCAATTTTCAGCTTTCTGCGCTCTCACACTTTGAATGACAATGCCGTAGTCATGCAACACTATACCTATATGAAATTTTTATCATGTTTTTCACACAAAGATTTCTTTTGGTGCTATTTAATCGACACTGAGTGTTTTATTTTTTGCGCTATAAACCAAAAAGTGCAAATAATTTTAAAACAAAAAAAAAAAGTTTTTCTTTGTTTCTATTATAAAATTTTGCAAACAGGTAATTTTTCTCCTTCACGGATGTGCGTTGATGAGGCAGCACTGATGGGCTCTGATGAGGTGGCACGGATAGGCAGCACTGATGAGCAAGCACTGATGATGCTGCACTGATGGGCGGTACTGACTGGCGGCACCGATAGGTGCAACTGCTGGGCAGCACTGATCATCCATGCCGATATGCCCTATGACAGCTGCCGGTTATCGGCAGTACTTTCTGTGACAGCGTGATGAAAGTGCAGCTGACAACCGGCAACTCTATTTACTCGGTGATCTGCTGTGTCATTGGACACAGCTGATCACGTGGTAAAAGGCCGCTGTGATTGGCCTTTTACCTCATCACGTAATTAGCTGTGTCCATAGGACACAGCGATCACGGAGATCGCTTGGGGTGTGCAGGAGTCATAGGACGCCCTCCCAAAACTGGACAACTGCGCTATAGCCGTCATTCGGGAAGGATGTGGTTAAACCTATACTTCAGTTAAAATATAAATATAAAAGTCCTGCTTAAGAGCACACACAAGATGTCTTCTATTGCCTTTATTATCCAGAAAAGCCATTTTAGGGTCCCTCTATGATTTAATTTCAATGTGCTACTGCAACCTGAATGGCAACAGCATGAATCTCATGGAAATTGCTCTTAGATAGGGCTTTTAATTGTTGCAGTTTCAAAATCCCAAATTATAGAAATTTTAAAATGACAAATTCAATCTAAATTAACTAGTAGACAGTGCAATTACTATAAACCTAAAGTGAGGACTAAATTGGATGGAAGATCTGTTTTTGGGCCTTGTGGTCAAACATGAAGAGGTTAAATCTACTCAGCAAGGTGCTAATGACTTAGGCCTAGTTTTTTTTGGTGCTTTGTGTAGAACACTTTCACGTAAACCATTTAATTTACACGTATTGGAATTTTATTTTTAGCAGACATACATTTTGGCCTTAATTTATGACAAAATTAAATTTTTTTAAATTTTTACTGGACATGTTTAATAGCAAAAAGTCAAAAATATTGTTTTCTAAGCATTGTTGGTCTTTTTTTTTTTTTTATAGCGCAAAAACTTAAAAACCACACAAGCAATCAAATACCACCGAAAGAAAGCTCAATTTGTGGGAAAAAAAGAATGTAAATTTCATCTGGGTGCAGCGTTGCATGACCGCGCAATTGTCAAAGTAATGCAGCGTCGTAACGCAAAAAAATGGCCTGGTCAGGAAGGGGGGGGGATAAATCCTCAGGAGGGCAAGTGGTAACATGATTTCCTATGACATGTTCACATTTATACTTTTTCAGCTGCTGTGTTTTTGGAAAGGGTCAGAGACTTTTTAAACTTAACAGTGCATATTTGGTTCAATAGACTTTAATGGAGGTGCTGCAGAAAATCAAAGTGAATTTTTGTCATGTTTTGTATTTATAATCTGCCCAACAACAAATTGGCCAAAAAAAAAAAAAGCATAAAAAAAAATGCAAAAAACACATGAAAAACGCTTGCATTAAATTAGCCTCAGAAGCTGTGTAACTAATATGTGCTCTGCTTTAAAGGGATGAGGTGGCAACCCTACACTGTGAAAGTCTTGAAGAATTCAGAACAGATTCTACTGTGGGGTTTCAAAATGGCTTGGTTCACACCTATCTGCAGTTTGCTTTTGATCCATTTCTGTTGTGCTTTTTGCTGTGTGCAAAACACACAGCAGAAATGGATCAAAAGCAAACTGCAGATAGGTGTGAATCAAGCCATTGTGAAACCCCACAGTAGAATCTGTTCTGAATTCAAGACTTTCACACACAGTGTAGGGTTGCCACCTCATCCCTTTAAAGTCGAGCACATATTAGTTACACAGCTTCTGAGGCTAATTTAATGCAGACAATGCACTGAGGGAGTTTATTAACACCTTAATCAGCCACAGAACCTGTGTAATTAATAGGAGTTCGGTTTTAAAGGGATGAGGCGGCAACCCTATTGCAGTGTGATGGTGAGCAGGAATCAGTACAGTAGCTCTCAAGCTGAAACTCTACAGTAGTTACTGGGTTTAGCTATAGTTCGTTATATTGTCGCATTAAAAACCTGAAGCTGCTGGAACAAGTCTGAAAGACAAGCATGTCCTAAGATAAACCGCAAGGTTTGTAAGGTTTAGATGAGTCACTGGGCCAGTGGAGGAACTGTGTCTGAGAAAAAAAATTATAAGCTAATAAAAACGTCCAAACGTCAAGAATCCAAACAGAAGAATGACAAATATACTAGACACGTGATACGGAAGAAAGGCTAGCTTTTTGTTTCCTGCTTGTTTCCCTTTCATAGATTTTTTTTCTCATTTTGAGCTGGCCTGATAATGTGAAGAGTAACTCAAAAATACTATCAAGGGAGTTTATCAAAGCTGAAGAAGGTGTGTATGCCAACCAACCGGCTTCCATCTTTAGCTTGTTCAGTTAAAGTGTTACTAATCCCAGGACCCTGCATTCACTATATCTGGTCTCCCACAGTACACAGTACATGGAAATTCAATTATTTTAGTAAATATAAACTGATAAATACCTTTTTTCATCAGTCGTATATAGCAGTTTTGTGACTTCTATCAGTGTCCAGCAGAGCACAGGTTAAAGCTTGAAGGAGGAGTTTTCATTCTGCTCCGAGTGTCCTATGAGGCTGCATAACCCCTGACTCTCTGTCTGACCAGTGCTGATTGGCCCTGTGCTGACAACATGCACTCTCCCAAAGAAAAAAAACTTCTCTAACAATACACACTAAACTGAGCATGTGCAGAGTGACTCCTAGAGCTCTGTACTATAAGCAGACGGATCGGGGACAGTAGAAGGGGAGGGGCAGAGAAGACCGGATCAAACAGCAGAGGATTAACCCCTTAGGTTCCACAGTGAGTATAACAAGCATGCTTTACTGAATATACAGACTGATTTACTGTTGTGGGTTTAGTAACACTTTAAGCTTTGAAAAGAAACATGGATGCCGATTAGTTGCCATACACAGCTTGCTCCAGATTCCTGATGGCTACTCCAGTTTTGATGAATTCTGCTATATGTGTCTCACTACATGAACCTTAAAGGTCTGAGTTGCCTAGAACTATCATACATACACAATTATCTTGCATGGCTCATTATGAGAGGCCTAATGTCCCTTTTTTGTTTTTTTGTGGGGGGGTAAAAATGTATACGTAACACTGTGAAGGTCCTCTGGCAGTCTCTTCTCACTAAACACAGTTGTTGTTCTGTTCACATTGGCTTCAGCTTGTATATAAGGTGTGTACAGCAAGCTGAGACCTTTTGTACACTAGCAGTTGGGGGACAGTAAAACCATGCAGTTGACATGTGGTTTTGTCGCCAACTTACCACTCCCCCTTTAGCTGAAAGGGCAGCAGAGGGGTGTGTATATATGTTGCAACATTGTGCTTTGCATCATGGCATGGCAAAAATTATCCTCAGTCTTGGTCCGCAACCTCCACTGAATGCAACCCATTCAACTGAATGGAGACGCCCTGCATTGCATGCAATTGAGGTGTGATGGTGTGACGTTCAAGGGGCAGTGAGGGAAGATACAACACTACTTCGATGCCTGTCAAATCCTTTCTGAATAGCGATCCAAACACAAATTCTCTTCAGAGAGGAACACTAGTGTAAACTAGCCCTTATGCTTTCTGCAAGCTTCGAGCAGCAGCCTTCTACCGCTTGCCTGCCAGGCACTTTTACTGCCTAGGCCAATTTTCAGCTTTCAGTGCTGTAGCACTTTGAATGACAATTGCGCAGTCATGCAACACTGTACCCAAACAAAATGTAATCTCTTTTTGAGACAAACAGAACTTTCTTTTGGTGGTATTTAATCACCACTGGGGTTTTTATTTTTTGCTAAACAAATAAAAAAAACCCAGAAAAGTTTAAAGAAAAAAAATATATATATTTTTAGTATTAGTTATAAGGTTTTGTAAATAAGTTATTTTTTTTTCCTTCACTGATGTGCATTTATGAGGCTGCACAGATGGCTACTGATAGGCACTAATGAAGCTGCACTGATATGCGGCACTGATAGACTGCACTGATGGGCATAAATGAAGTTGCATTGATATGCGGCACTGATAGGCAGCACTGATTGGTGGCACTAACAGGCATCACTGATGGGCAGTGAAAGGTGGCACTGATGGGGCTACACTGACAATCAGGGTGACTGGACACAGCTGATCAGAGATCGTGCCCAATACATGCTCCAGGGGGCATGCGGGGGCATGGTTCTAGGGCTGACATCCATGGATGCCCTCCCATAACTAGCCAACTACGCTGTAGCTGTCATTTTTGGCTATAGCACGATTGACAAGTGGTTAAAGGATAAATTCACCATTTGGAACATATTACACTTGTGTTTAGGGTGTAATGTGTATAGTTTTACGATACAGCACCAGCCCGCACCACCCCCCCTTCCAGCGAGCGGTGGATCTTCTCCCCCACCTGCTGTGAATAACTGAACTACAAGTCCAGTCTACCACCATGGCAGATATCTTGTCGTTCTCAATGAACTGCAAGAGCGCTGGTGAGCACTCTCATAGCTTAATGACATTTCCTGTACTTCAGTAACTCTTTGCACGTACACTCAGCTGTACTGAGTGTCTACAAGAGCCTGGCATTGCACCTGCGATCAATTGATCTACAGGTGAAACTCGAAAAATTAGAATATCACGCAAAAGTTCATTTATTTCAGTAATGCAACTTAAAAGGTGAAACTAATATATGAGATAGACTCATTACATGCAAAGCAAGATAGTTCAAGCCGTGATTTGTCATAATTGTGATGATTATGGCTTACAGCTCATGAAAACCCAAAATCCACAATCTCAGTAAATTAGAATATTACATGCAATCAATAAAACATGGATTGTACATAGAACAATATCGGACCTCTGAAAAGTATAAGCATGCATATGTACTCAGTACTTGGTTTGGGCCCCTTTTGCAGCAATTACTGCCTCAATGCAGCGTGGCATGGAAGCTATCAGCCTGTGGCACTGCTGAGGTGTTATGGAAGACCAGGATGCTTCAATAGCGGCCTTCAGCTCTTCTGCATTGTTCGGTCTCATGTCTCTCATCTTTCTCTTGGCAATGCCCCATAGATTCTCTATGGGGTTCAGGTCAGGCGAGTTTGCTGGCCAATCAAGCACAGTAATCTCACCGTCATTGAACCAGGTTTTGGTGCTTTTGGCAGTGTGGGCAGGTGCCATGTCCTGCTGGAAAATGAAGTCAGCATCCCCATAAAGTTCGTCTATGGAAGGAAGCATGAAGTGCTCCAAAATCTCCTGGTAGACGGCTGCATTGACCCTGGACTTAATGAAGCACAGTGGACCAACACCAGCAGATAACATGGCTCCCCAAATCAACACAGACTGTGGAAACTTCACACTGGACAGTGTGTGCCTCTCCATTCTTCCTCCATACTCTGGGTCCTTGGTTTCCAAATGAGATGCAAAAGTTGCTCTCATCAGAAAAGAGGACTTTGGACCACTGAGCAACAGACCAGGTCTGTTTTTCTTTAGCCCAGGTAAGACGCTTCTGATGTTGTTTGTTGTTCAGGAGTGGCTTGACAAGAGGAATATGACATTTGAAGCCCATGTCCAGGATCTGTCTGTATCTGGTGGCTCTTGATGCACTGACTCCAGCCTCAGTCCACTCCTTGTGAAAATCCCCAACACTTTTGAATGACCTTTTCCTGACAATCCTCTCCAGGCTGCGGTCATCCCTGCTGCTTGTGCACCTTTTTCTTCCACACTTTTCCCTTCCACATAACTTTCTATTAATGTGCTTTGATACAACACTTTGGGGACATCCAACTTCTTTTGCAATTACCTTTTGAGGCTTTCCCTCCTTATGGAGGGTGTCAATGATGGTTTTCTGCACAACTGTCAGGTCAGCAGTCTTTCCCATGATTGTGATTCCTATTGAACCAGACTGAGAGACCATTTAAAGGCTCAGGAACCCTTTGCAGGTGTTATGGCTTAATTAGCTGATTAGAGTGGGACACTTTGAGCCGAGAATATTGCACCTTTTCACAATATTCTAATTTTCTGAGATTGTGGATTTGGGGTTTTCATGAGCTGTAAGCCATAATCATCACAATTATGACAAATCACGGCTTGAACTATCTTGCTTTGCATGTAATGAGTCTATCTCATATATTAGTTTCACCTTTTACATTGCATTACTGAAATAAATTAACTTTTGCACGATATTCCAATTTTCTGAGTTTCACCTGTAGGGTGCAATGCTTTGCAGGCTGCAGTGTAAAAAAATAATATATGCACCTATGTGCAAAATTATGTGTATTTATTATTATAATTTTTTTTACAAAGGGTGAACTTAGCCTTTAAAGAAGATTCCAGTTTGGTAATGTTGGTTTGGCAATATGGTGCTGAAACCGGCTAGCAGCTTGTTTAAATATGAATCTGCACCAGCACCCGCCTACCCCAGTTCCTTCATTCAAAGAAGCCATAAGACAGCTTGTATGAATGAAGCATGATCTATGAATGAAGGGGCAGACATTTCAGTCATCTGTATGTCTCCATTCATAGTTTTTCATTCATACAAGCTATAGTACATCTTTTAATGGAGGAGTTGTGTGGAAACAAAAGGAAATTTTTTACTAAATCAGGAGCCAGCTGCATAAGGGACACATCGCACTGATTGTAGGTAATGAACTAGTGCTTTTTTTAACTTAAAAACTTTAAACTTCGCTTTAAAGTGACTGTAAAGGTATTTGTATTATTAAAATAACAAACACCTGCTCTGTGCAATATTGCACAGAGGGGCCCTGAAACTACTCTTCTGGGGTCCCCTGCCAGTGCTACAGGCTTCTCTGCTTCTGAATATGTCCCCAAAGCAAGCTGCCTTCTATGGGGGCACATCTGCAGGCTCGTTCCCAAGCCGAGCACTGAGCTGTGTGCATTCACTGAAACACACACGTTTGGCTCCACCCTCCACTCACAGGTTTGATTGACACCAGGGGGAGCCAATGGCTCCCGTTGCTGACAAGTCTGTGAAAGAAGGGAGAGAAAATATAGGCACAGCGCTGGATTGAGATTGGGCACAGGTAAATATTTATGGGGGCTGGGAGGAGATGACATGGACAGGTTATTTACCTTAAGGCATAGAATACATTAAAGTATAAAGCCTTTAGATCCACTTTAAGCTGAATCAATCAGATGACGATCTTAATCCTGTCTTACTAAATTTGATCTTGCAACAAACAATTGTTCTATATGTCAAAAGCACTGGAATTATATTTACACAAGATCTAGGTCACAGAGAATATTGCTGGAAAACCTTTTTTGATGTAAGCTGTCATCTTTAATGTATTGCTTATTTCTTTTGAAAAAGCTGATAAAAGTCTATTGAAATGAAAAAGGACATTCAGGGAAATGTTACACAAATAACGTAAACAACATTTTAACATAATATGATTAAATAACATAGTACCTAATTGTTAGTAGTGCTATGATACAATGATTTCAAATACAGTAAAAACTGTGAACACCACCCCAGTCACATCAAGCCCGTCTTTGAAATCGTGCAACTTGAAGTAGCATGATTTCAAAGTCGTGGGACATGCCGATTTCAAGTGCGATTTGCAAGACATCGGACACAGATGTCTATGGAAATTGCACGAAAAGTATTGCATATACTACTTTAGAAATCGGTGCTGCTCCGACCAAGTCAGAACCGCATCGATTTGGCCGCTGTAATTTTGGACAATAGGGTGCGACTTGGAATGCGATTTGCCAGTCGCCTGGCATGCAAATCGCATTCTTAATCGCATCCGATGTGACCAGGGGCTAAGCAAGCAAGTGAACAACTGTCCTTAAACACATCAAGTGTTGCATAAAGTGAATGTTCCCAAAAAACAGTGAATGTGACATCCTCTTCCACCAAAATTATATCACTGTTTATCCAATCAGCACCACAACCTCATCCCAATCTAATGTAATTCACCAGATTAAAATGCCTGTTATAATTTACATAGGCAATTCAGGCATTTGAACAGCATCCCTCTGCAGTCAGATTACACCTCTACAGGCATTTCTCCACTCACAACAGATCAATGATCATATACTAAATCCTTCTCAACACTAGCATGAGCAACCTGCACGTGCCCAGGTTTTCTTCCGTACAAGAAATATAGGTAGGTTAATTTGGTTTAAACATAAAAAGTGTTAAACGTAGAAGGTGTTTGTGCATGAGGGACAGCCTAGCCATGGTACAGTGTCATCTTGATAATATGTAATATGTACTATGGACAAGCATCTCACAATCTAATCACCTGGCTGAAGTCCCTCAAGCATAAAACACCTTCTACATTTAGCACATTTTAGGTTTATTCCAGGGGTGGGCAAGCCTAAAGAGCTGGAGATCTACCTGAACGACATGGGAGAATTCAAAGATCACCGGGAACAGTGTCGGCCAGTGTCACCTACTCACACCTGATTTAACCTCCCTGGCGGTATGATTATTTCAGATTTTTGGTGCTGAAAGCGGTACCATTTTTTTGCATGGAAATATGTATTTTTTTATTGTAGGCCTGTAATTTAGAAATAACTCCCTGAAATCTGTCCGAACAAGAGTCTAGTAAACATTCTGGATATGATAAAACTTGAAACACGAAATCATAAATTATAATTTAATAAATACTCATAAAAAATAATAATATAATAATAATAAATTTAATTCAAATATAATCAAACCAAAAACACTGAAATTTGATATATAGCACCAAGTTCGCACATCACTGAGCAAAGTCGCAAAATCGATTTCAGTGTCTGATGACGAATTTCCCCCATGAATCATTATCACTCAATTCTGCTAGTAGTTCTGATTTACTATCGCTGTTCTCTAGCTGGTCTAAAACCAATTTTGACCTAAAGGGACGCTTTTTGGACGCCGTGGACTTTTCTAAGTTTCCAGGCAGAAAGAACAGTCAAAATGCAGGCAGGGCACAGGACAAAGCAGTAGGGACAAAACGTATGTGAAATGCTTTGATACAGGAATGTTTTGCTATGAAATAACCGTTTTAAAAAAAATGTCTTTTTTTAAATTTTCAAATTTGCCGCCATACGTCCCGACGTCACAGGGACCGGAACACGGAAGCCAAATGCCGGCATCGGCCGGAGGAGATGGCCGGGAACGCTGCAGGGGACGCATCGCGGGAGCGAAGGACAAGGTAAGCGCTGTAGGGAATCCCTGTGCAACGCCGCATGGTAAGCCTAAGTGTAGCTCGGGGTTACCGCTTTTGGTACTGAAACTTTACCCCGAGCTACACTCGGGAATACCGCTAGGGAGGTTAAACCTCTAATTGCCATACTACCATATCATAATTGCATAGCAATCATGGGTTTAAACCTGGTGGTGAGGAGGCAACATATCACCTCCTCACCCCGTCAAACACACTTGTATCAGTTTGCAGAGGAGCAGCAGTGTCTGCCGTACTTGTGAATGAGCCCTTAGTTGCATCCAGCAGCAATACTCTTAGGGCTCATTCACATGTAAAGTTGGGGGGGTAGTAAAACCCTGTGGTTGAGTCATGATTTTATTGCTAACCCCCCCATCCCTACCCACTTTAGCTGCTGAAGCAGCAGCCAAAAGGTATACACATGCCACATCAGGAATTACACCCCTGCTTTTGGTGGGTGCTACTGCCTGTCAGTAGAGATCCTTTTAAGTAAATGGGGCCACTTTGCAAGTCCCATACAACTGAAAGCTTCTGCAGGGTCCAAGGGATTAAAGCAGGGGGAGAGAAAAGAAAATACCTCTGCCATTTTACCCCTTGTTTACTGTACTGCACAAGGTTGCAGGGCTCTTGCAGAGTGGCCTCATTCACTTGAATGGGTCATGCTTGGCAGGTGCTACACCCACCAACCTTGACGGGGCGTAGGAACCAGCACTACAGAGGAGACATCAGCTCATGCAGCTCTTGCTCCCTACTACAGCTCCAACTTTACAAGTAGTCCCTCTGCATTGCACTCTGTTTGATGCGCTGGGATGGCAGGCCAGCAAGCCCTGACCGTGATCTACCAGTTACCTACTGGTAGATCACAATCTACTGGTTGCTGACTGCTGGTTTATTCAAATCAAATTAACCTACCTATATTACTTGTGTCAAAGAAAACCTGGGCACCTGCAGGTAACTCATGCTAGTATGGAGGATATATGATCATTGATCTGTTGTGAGCGGACAGGTAATGGAGAGATGCCTGTAGAAGTGTAATCGGACTACAGGGATGCTGTTTAAATACCTGAATTCCCTATGTTATATGTTTAGTTGGGGTTATTGTAGCAACAGTGTTTTTGTTTTTTGGTATACACGGAGGATCGCAGTTTACACATACAGAGTTTTTTTGTGGTGTAAACACTACCTTCCTAGCACAGAGAGGGGAAATTACACCCATTTTTTTCAAATTTTTTTTAAAACAACATTTTAGTTTACCTTACAACAGGGTAATCACACACAATACATTTGTAGCCAGCTGTTTAACAATGCGATTCATGGATCTGAAAAATTTTTCAACCCTCTTAACTTCAGAAACAGCAACAAAATTCAGAAACAGCAACAAAATTATCAAGAACTCACATAGGAGTTTGTGTGTAAAATGGAGCCTCTGTATGCAGCAACATGGCAGCATACGACCTAGCCAATCATCTGCAGCAACACTGACCCTGGATGCACTCAGAGTTGGTATTCGCATGTAACCACTTGGATGAGCATAAGCAAGCGAACAACAGTGGCACCTGCCTTTGAATTCTGACAGCCAACTCTGACACCTGTGGCGTTTACAACCTCTGGTCGCACAGTAACCCTTGTGTGAACGTTGCCTTTCAGTAAACTGTCTACAATAGGAAAGTGAAAAATATGATGTAAAACTATTAAAGATTTTTTTTTTAAGAATATTAAAGTGGATTCCCCCGTCCCCAAAAATCATAAACATGTGGCTCTGCATGCTAAATGGAATAATTTTACATTCATGAGTTTAAATTCAATGTTTATTGCTTTTCTTACAATTACCGTTTTTCCACATCCTGATTTCTTGAGGCACTGGTGATATAACCCTGGCCCCACAGCCGCATCCTGGGAAGTTCAAGTCACATATTACAGGAGACAGGGAAAAGTTCTAGGCAGAGATCCAGAAAGTAAAACGGAGATGGATTAATCTGCCCCTATTAAAATGACCACCGAGATAAGAATGGGGAGGAAAAGAAAAATAAGGTACTGTGACACTGCGAGGCCTTGCCACTGTGAAAAGGACACAGGGTTTGCACATATGAAGAGTGTGGGACTCAGAAGTATTTATGATGAGCTTTCTCTGGGTCTTGTAATCCCAGATCGGGGGGCAGAGCTTGAAGGCTTCAAAATGCCTCGCGAAAGACAAAGCCTTCAATCTGGTGTACAGGTCTTGCTGAGACCTGCAGGTTGTAGGAGTGTACAGGCGTGTACTCTCGTTATAACTAAGGCTTGGAGATAGTTCATGGCTTCAGCCAAGAAGGAGGTGTGTTCTGTTTGAGGATAGAGGTGCTCTACCCAAGAGACTGTAATCCATGTTAAAGAGATTCCACATCCATCGGGCTGAAAGAGTAGGGACAGCTGAGAGAATCTGGGATATTGAGAAAGCTGGGACAACTAGGCGAGTCCAGGGGGCTGAAGGAATTCATAAATCTCAAGGGAGGGAAAGAGTCTGAGGTGTCAGGAGAACCCAAGACCTCTGCTTCGATTTGCAGTAGCTCTTCTTGTAGTCCCCTTGTCCCTAGGACAAACTTACTTTCTCTTGTTTCTGGTAAACCTTGAACTCCTTGCTCCTCCCATGAACTTCCCATTTAAGCCTTGCCTCTCTACTTTCTGTTTGCCACGTTATTGTGCTCTTTTCCAGTTAATATCTTGCTCTTTACACTCCTGCTGCCAACCATATCTTCATTACCATTTGTTACTGACCTTTGGCTTGTTCCTTGACTACACTTCCGCTTGATTCCAACTTGCAACCACTTGCTAGCGACGTTTTGGCTTGTTTACCAACTACACTTCTGCTTGATCCCTAACTGCTATGTCTACTGTTGCACTCTAGCTCACTCAGCTCCTGGTGTGGTGATCCTGAGGCCTGAGACCTAGCACTAGCACACAGCAAAACCAGTCTCCACCATCAGGAGCTCTGGTCAAGACAAGTTAGTATTTATACCCTGTGCCTTGGGTAAGCCCGAGTCACACACCAGGGGAATCTACTTGTGTATTTATCCTGCTGGTTTCTGTGTGAGCCTTTCCAATGCTATAGACACTGGCCTCCAAGCCTGACCTCTGATCATGATACTGAGAGGAGAGCAGTGGGCTTGTACAGCAGAGACTACAGGCTGAGGGAGCCAGGAAAGTCCAGAGAGCCAGGACAAGCTGGGTGAGATGGTCTGAGAGACCAGTAACAAGAGCAGCTGTACTGCTGAAGAGAAAGCCAGGCCAGCTTGGTATTTTCATTACTTGTGTTAATGGTGAAAATCCCCTGCGTTGGCAACTGCTTTCTGAACTTTAATTTTTGCTTTAAATAAAAGTGGGCTGCTGATTAATATGAGTCAATGTAACTACATATGAGAAATGTATTCAAATATTTGCTATATGGTTCTGGAACCTGAAATATGTAAGTTTGTATAAACTTAATAAAATTCTTTTGATATCAAACAAAAGTGGGCTGACAAGCCTTATAACCACAGTTCAGAAAGACATGGACTCATTACAAAATGCTACTACCAATGAGCTAATGATCCCCCATATCACAGTATGCAACACTAGAAAGCCTGTAATTACCTATCTGCTTGCACATTGCCATTACTATACATTTCTAAAGGTGCCTTTGTTGTAATTTTTATTCTTAGGGGTAAAAGACAATGTGCAAATTACAGTAGAGAAAGCCAATTTCAGCATGTAAATGTGTTAAATTCTGTCTTATTAAAAATACTTACGCCGATTTTGTAAATGTTAGTGTGTAAGAGACCTAGCACTATTCAAATTGTATAGACCTTACAACCCTATAGAGTAAATGTTTTTTTTTTTACAGTGTCACAGCTGAACCAGAAAAGAAACATTTGTTGTTAAACAGCAGTCCCAGCTCAATTCCTGTATATGCTCAGCTCTCAGCATTAGTAACACGTTCTTTTCAAAATGTTACAATTAATCTTGAAGCCTTTCAGTCTCTAGTTTTAGTTGCTGAAGGTTTTTTTTAGCTTTGGATAGAGTGGGGGAAGGGTTAGAACCTCTGTTAGGGTTTTTTCCTTGTTTTCATTGAGCAAACCCCGAAATGGTAAAAAGCTGACCCGGGGACAGGAAGTGAGGGGACATCTCCATAGTTGTGACAGACAAGAACACAAATCTAATAGAGGTTCTAATCCTTTACTACTCTATTCAAAATAAAAATAATAAAGTTTTGGTTTAAGTTACACTTTAAATTGAATTTTGTTCTATAGATCAGGAATCCTATGTAAATATATGGTATGTTAAAACATTGGAAGCTGAAAACATATGGAAGCTGCCTAAACGATCCTAATTTTAATGTAATTAATTTTACTTTTTTGTTCACTATGACAAACAATTAACAAAGGCAAAATGTTTCAGTGTACTGCCAACCTCCACCTAAATCCTTCTACACCTGACACTGAGCTTACCTGGAAATCCAACTGGAATAGGCGTGGAAAGGACAGGAAATCAAAACAGGTGCCTGAACACAACAGCTTTTGTTAACAGGGGAACATAGGAACCCTGTATGTGTTTATTATAATCATAACTGACACGCAGCACAGAAGAAAAAAAAAAAAACCTGGAATACGAATACCGTTCCATTTTCCTTATTTGTCTTGGCGACCATGTGTAGCCCAGGCTGGAACCGTGACTTTGTTTATCTTTCAAAACTTAGCTACCCATTTTTCACAGCACAAACTTCTCCTTTGTGAATGTGTCTTGAAAATGAAAATTAATCTGAAACCTGTAACAGAGACTGGCCTTCTATTGTAACACAGGCCGAGATCCCTGCATTGTAAAGAATGGTTTAATCCGTCAATTCAACTTACTTATTACATATAGCTCTCACTGTAATGTAACCCACCCCACAGGGGTGTTTTCGTGTGAAGAAGGGAGAAAATGATGCCCCTGAAAGCAAACAGAATGACTTGGGCTTGTCATTAGTATTACAATACAGTTATAGTTTCCCCCCAGTGAACAAGCCAACCTTTTTGGAGCACATTGAGAGTATGAATATCTTTATTTTCGGTAAGAAATGATAAATTAAATCAGGACAATAGCACTGAATGTGCTCTCACCTGGTAATAATACACTGCATGTAGACACAAGACTGGGGACAGTTGTAATACAAGAGCAGGGTGTTGATAAAAGCAATCATAGTTACTACTTTTCTTACCATTGCTGTGTTGCTTGGGTTCACATAGGGCTAAATGTGAGCCAAAGGTGTCTATACATAAAGCAGGTACATTTTGTCTGGTACTGAGAAATGGCAGACCTCAAAGATGCTCTACGGCAGTGGTCTCCAAACTGTAGTCCTTTGCTTGCTTTTATCCAGCCCTTGGGCCACTTTTCGTCCCACTGTCAACAACAATGGAGCATAGTTCCTGCCCCTGACACATACAATGGGGGATTATTTCTCTCACTGACCCCAAGGGTGGGGCATTATTCCTCTCACTGACACCAACAATGGGGCACTATTCCTCCTCCTAATACTGAAAAAAAAGGACATGGTTTACTCCCACTGACACCAAGACATGGTCTACTCCTGCTGGCCACAGTCCGGCCCTCCTAAAGTTTGAAGGACTATAAACTGGCCCTTTGCCATACAGCAGGGGTCTCCAAACTTTCTAAACATTGTCCTGGCTAGTGTAACTACTAAGAAGAACAAGGCCCTCCATACCAATTCAATTTTATACGGCATCTTGTGTTCAGGATTGATACAAACCCTTGCTGGAAAGTACTCTATAATGTGTCATCCCTTTAATATGAAGTTTTAAAGAAATTATTTTATTTATAATGGGTATCTATGCAGAGATGTCAAATTACACAATGATTTTACATACTGTACACCCACATCAGTCCCTATCCTCCAGGAGATTACAATCTAAGGTCCCTATCTCACATGCATGCACACACTAAGGCCAATTTAGAAAGCGGCCAATTAACCTATCAGCATTATTTTTGGAGTGCGAGAGGAAACTGGAGTTCCCACGGCAAGCAAATGGAGAACATTGAAACTCCAGGCAAATAGTATCCTGATTGGGACATGAACCCCAGTGCTGCAAGGCAGAAGTGCTAATCACTAAACCGATGTGCTACTGGCTTCTCATTAAAATAAATATGTGCTGCATATTTTTCTCTTAGCCCCCGCTCCTGCAATGTCTCACAAATACCTGTTGACCCTGCCATTGAATTCCGCCTAATGTAGTTTCCTGTGATGGTGTGACAATGATGCTGCACTGCTCCTGAATTCAGAGCAGAGTTGCCTCTCTAATGCCAATCCATTGAGAGCTGCAGTGTCTGGGAGGGGTAGCATGACACAAATGAAGGAAAATTTGGCTTAATCAAGTTAAGTAAAGGAAGTTTTTTTGTTTAATTTATGAGGCTTGTGCATCACATACTGTACACATAGTAACAGAATTTGGTAATTCTCTAGACTGTGAAAAAGTAGCCTTTTGTTAAAGGGTACACATGTATGTACTGAAGCAGATACCACACAGCATACTTGCTGCTTGGTGACCAACCTAACAGTGAAGGTAAAAACATATAGTATAGTATGATCCTCTTAAAATGATGTATTCTCATTATTTCCAACGCAAATATTTCACATTTTAGCATACTAGGTGCAGACATGCAAATTCGAATCAGTTTGTTTCTGCGCTAGGATATTGCATATTTTTGGCACAGGCTGGTTCCTTGTCTCAAAATGAGTTAGCGCCAGGCCCGGATTGGCAATAGGACACACCGGGTATTTGCCCAGTGGGCCGGAGCCACATTTTCTAAGAAGGGAGGCCTGTTCATGAAGTGGAGACAGCGGTCTGAAGAGGGCTAACACAGACTGCGGCCGCTGCTCACCACCCACTATGCCGCCATTCCTATAGCAGGGCTGGCGCCAACAAGCTAGGGAGTGTGGGAAGGCTCCAGTCAGTGATACACTGGAAGAACCTGCAGCTTCAACGACAGGCTTCCTCCTAACACCGGCCAGCACACGGTAACAGCTGCACAGTGGAGGAAGGTGAGTGCACCGATCCAGCGTGTGTTACAGCCAAACAGACTGCAGCCGTGGGCATGGGGGGGGGATTGGGGTTGATTGAGCTGTCTTTTTGGTGAATGGGGCCGTCTCTTTTGCTAGAGGGGGCCGTCTTTTGCTAGAGGGGGCCGTCTCTTTACTGAATGGGGCTGTCTCAGCTAGATTGGGCTGTAGCTTTGCTATATGAGGCTTTCTCTTTGCTGGATTTGGCAGTCCCTTCTATATGGAGCTGTCTCTTTGCTATATGGGGCCGTCCCTTTGCTGGATTGGGCCGTCCCTTTGCTGGATTGGGCCGTCCCTTTGCTGGATTGGGCCGTCCCTTTGCTGGATTGGGCCGTCCCTTTGCTGGATTGGGCCGTCCCTTTGCTGGATTGGGCCGTCCCTTTGCTGGATTGGGCCGTCCCTTTGCTATATGAGGCTCTTTGCTGGATTTGGCAGTCTCTTCTATATGGAGCTGTCTTTTTGCTATATGGGGCCGCCTCTTTGCTGGATGGGGCCGCCTCATTGCTGGATGGGGCCGCCTCATTGCTGGATGGGGCCGCCTCATTGCTGGATGGGGCCGCCTCATTGCTGGATGGGGCCGCCTCATTGCTATATGAGTCTCTCTCTTTGCTGGATTTGGCAGTCTCTTCTATATGGAGCTGTCCTTTTGCTGGATTGGGCCGTCTCTTTGCTGGATGGGGCCGGCTCTGTGCTGGATGGGGCCGGCTCTGTGCTGGATGGGGCCGGCTCTGTGCTGGATGGGGCCGGCTCTGTGCTGGATGGGGCCGGCTCTGTGCTGGATGGGGCCGGCTCTGTGCTGGATGGGGCCGGCTCTGTGCTGGATGGGGCCGGCTCTGTGCTGGATGGGGCCGGCTCTGCTAGATTGGACTGTAGCTTTGCTATATGAGGCTCTTTGCTGGATTTGGCAGTCTCTTTGCTGGGTTGGGCTGTCTTTTTGCTATATGGGCCGTCTCTTTGGTAGACTGGGCTGTAGCTTTGCTGGAAGGGGCCGTCTTTTTGCTATATGGAGCTGTCACTTTGCCAAATAGGGCTGTCTCTTTGCTATGTGGGGTTGTCTCTGCTGGATTGGGCTGTCTCTTTGATATATGAGACTCTGCAGAATTGGACTCTCTTTTTGCTACATGCAGATGTCTCTTTGCCGGATTGAGGCAGTCTCTTTGCCGGATTGAGGCAGTCTCTTTGCCGGATTGAGGCAGTCTCTTTGCCGGATTGAGGCAGTCTCTTTGCCGGATTGAGGCAGTCTCTTTGCCGGATTGAGGCAGTCTCTTTGCCGGATTGAGGCAGTCTCTTTGCCGGATTGAGGCAGTCTCTTTGCCGGATTGAGGCAGTCTCTTTGCCGGATTGAGGCAGTCTCTTTGCTACATGGGAATGCCAGTTTGGTGGATGGTGATTTCTCTTCGCTGAATATAGGAGGATGAGCACTCTGATTGGCTGCTCAGTCTAAAATGCCCAGGCCTATTTTTTGTCCCTGTCCGGGCCTGGTTAGGGCTATGCTTAAACTGCATCTAAACTCAAGAAAAAAAAAAGTAATGTTTCAACTGATCAACCCTTGGATGTAGTTGCTTGGCCATCATTACTTTGATGTTTAATACCGGGGTTATGGCTGGAGCTACATGCCATAACCCCAGTAATCAAAATTTCTCTCAGGCACTGGTCTGTCTGCTAAAAGTGATCCGAGGGGCTGATTAAATATAAGAAGTTCATTGTTGGGGATTAGATACCAAATGTTTTAGAGTTAGTGTGTAGGACGTCAGTGTTTGGGGACAAGGTAATGTGTTAAGGACACACTTTAGGGATTAAGTGCTAGGTTCGGAAACTGAACTGCAAAATGCTTACTTTAAGCCTTCATTTAGATGTGCGGTTGGAGCTAGTGGCAAAAATGTGCAGCTGAATGACATTTTTGCTGCCCGACAATCGTTCACCCTTAAGCTGCAATAGGCAGTGGATGGAGGTGTTTACATTTACTTGACATGTAGCGCTATATACTGAAGCAAATGGGGAAGCTCCGCAAATGCCCTGCAACTGCATGCATTGCATGCAGTTGCAGCACATTTGTCATGAAAAATGGGATTGAAATAGGAAGTGAGGAGCCGATACATTGCTTCCTCACCTCCTGTCAGTAGCCTACTGTACACTACCAGCACCAGGAATCCTGACGCCTAGGAACATAAGGTACCAGTGCTCATGGTTTCTTTTCTAAGCCTGTGGTTAATAAAGGCTTGATAACCGATAGATTATAGACCAATTAGAGACTACAACATATAAAACATTTGTGCATGAATTAGGGGAGCAAACGACATGGGTCTGTAACAAATTGTGCTTTCTTTTGCCATAAAGGTAAACAATTAACAGAGGAACAATCAATATGGAATCATTTCACTCAAAACAAGTTTCAACACAAAGTACTGCGAGTCCCCTTTTGCTGCTGTTATAGGTGAGGATTTAAAGGATAAGCTTGCCTTTTGACAAAAAATAATAAGTGCACTTTTATTGTAGGTAAAAAAAAGTGCATCATTATATCTGGAATCTCTAAAGCAGGGCTCCTCAAACTTTTTGATCAGGGGGCCAGTTCACGGATCTTCACACTGTTGGGACCTGGACTATAGTTTGAAAAAAAATATGAACAAATTCCTATGCACACTGCACATATCTTGTGTGTAGTGCAAAAAAAAAAGGAAAAAACCACAATGCAATATTTAAAATGCACTGTACACTGTAATGTACTGGACACCACAATGCACTGTACACTGTAACGCACTGGACACCGCAATACACTGTACACTGTAACGCACTGGACACCGCAATGCACTGTACACTGTAACGCACTGGACACCGCAATGCACTGTAACGCACTGGACACCGCAATGCACTGTACACTGTAACGCACTGGACACCGCAATGCACTGTACACTAACGCACTGGACACCGCAATGCACTGTACACTAACGCACTGGACACCACAATGCACTGTAAATGAATGCACTGGACACCGAAATGCACTGTAACGCACTGGACAACAAAATGCATTGTACACTGTAATGCACTGGACAACAAAATGCACTATACTCTGATATACTGGACGCCGCAATGCACTGTACCTGGTGCCTGGTGTGTTCTCTTCCTTTCCTGTCCTGTTGCTCCTCTGGCTGCTTGCAGGCTGCCGCTCGCTGGGTCCTCGCATCCGAGGACCAAGCGAGCAGCCTGGCTATTTGCCGGCTGGCGACATTTTTTTTTTCTGGCTGGCCTGGCGAGGCAGATTAAATGTCTTTGGTGAACCGTAGTCTGAGGACCCCTGCTCTAAAGCATTGCTCCAGCAATCAGCAGATCGCTGGTGCCATGCAGATCTCCTGCAGACCTATCAGTATAGCTGCTTGCCAGTATGGGATATATGGGCAAGTAGACACACTGACAGAAAGAATCAATGAACTACCACGGCGCTACACAGCACCACGGTAGTTCATAGAGAACTATAAGCCGACAGCTGCAAAGGCTGTCAGGACTTGTAGCTCATTCATTCACAGAACACCGCAAATGAATGACACAGCCGGGTGAGCTGAGCATGGCCGCTATTTAAAAAAAATTGGGATAACTAGCAGTGAGAAGAACCCCTGCAAGCTGTCTCAGCAGGGAGGGGGGGGGTTAGTCCATTCGTAACATGTTACACTCTGAATAGGAGTGTAACATGTAACAAAAAGTGAACCCATCCTTTAAGGTGCTAATAAATGTAAGCATTGCTTCAGTGATCTAAATCATGATGCAGTTAAGCTCTTGTCATTCTTCTTTACCTGGGATGTGCTTGACATATACACAGTACTGGGATTTCAAATAGAGTGTACAAAAAAAAAAAAAAAATAGCATAGGCATACCTGTAGTAGGCGCTCATTTTACGACACCATGGGGTTGATTTGCTAAAACTGGAGAGTTCAAAATCTGGTGCAGCTCTGCATAGAAACAGCATAGCTTCCAGGTTTTTTTTTTTCTAATCAAAGCTTATTTTAACAACTTGAACAATTGAACAGATTGATTAGCTACCATGCACACCTGCACCAGATTCTGCACTCTCCAGTTTTAGTAAATCTACCACAAAGCTTGTATAGATGTGTAAAGTAGCTGCATTGTGAATGTGTTCAGCCTGCATTAATGTGACCCGGTTGGTTTGTTGAATAAAATGAAACATGAACAGCCTGAAAAATAAGACTTTTGTACTTACCGTAAATTTGTATCTTGACTTGTATATACGGACACAAGAAGTCTTAACCCTTCAGTTTCTACTGCACCATAAAGGAGGATTGGTCAGTGTCACAAAAAAAAACCCAAAAAAAACACAAACTGTAGCCCAGTACAGGGTACAACTCCTCCAATAACCAGCTTGTCTCAGAAGTACCAAAAGCACGATCATAAACGTGGAAGGGGTGGGACCTGTGTCCCTCACTGGACTCCAAGAAAAGGATTTAATGGTAAGTACAAAAATCCTATTTTCTTTCTTGTCTACTGAGGGACACAAGAAGTCTTAAACCTTTTGGACATCTAAATACAGTCCCACTGAGGGGTGCACAACATAGCAAACAACCACTAACAGGCCCAATGTAAAACAACAGTAACTGGAGAGTGCCAGAATCTAAAAGAGCAGCCCTTCCACTCAAAGCTGGCAAGGGATGAAGCAGAAATGTCCACCTGGTAGAACTTAGAACACCACAACAACAAATAATCAGCCTTACAAATCTGGGATACAGAAGTCGGATACCAAATAGCCCAAGAAGTGCTCACTGTCCAAGTGAACCTTAAAATAAAAGAGAGGGAACCTGATTCTTACAACCGTAAGCCTGAACAATGATCTTAGCTACCTAGAGAACAAGAATTCAAAGCACCTTTCTTGGGCCCATCTGGAATGAAAAAAAATTAGTAATAATCTTGAAAGTAGCAGTGACTGAATGATAGACCTGCAGCTCAAATCTCATACAAACAATGAAGGGGAATTTCCTTTTGATGAACTGGAGCTGGACAGAGATGGGAGAACAATGTCTTGATTAGGGTGGAAAATGGAGACCACCTTGGGAAGAAAGGAAGTCCTGAGCCTTAATACCACCTTATTCTCATGCAAGACCAAAAAAATAAACCTTCCAACTCAACCTAACTGAGGTGGTGGCCACAGGAAAAACAACCTGTTGGGTCAAAGGAGAGAGGAATGTGTCCAACTCTGCTCAGATAGGGTCTTCTGAGGTGCAAAAGAACAAGATTCAATGCACAAAAATTCGAACAGGATTAAACCAGGCAGACCACATAAGGGCCCCTTGCAGAAAGGTCCTAATCAGAAAGTGGGAGGCAAGCAGTCTCAAAAACAGAATCTTAAGGGTTTGGGGGGTGCCACTGGACACTAATGCGGGGGGGGGGGGTTAAATTTCACTAACAGTGGCACAATGCGGCCACCGGGGAGGGGGGGGCTAGGGGAGGTGCTTGGGTTTACTATTGAACTCTCAGACCCTGATGCTGGGGGATATTATTGCATCCACCAAAACACCATGCTGGGGTTTTTATAAATACAGAACCAGTGTTTAGGACATTCGCCTAAATTTCAAATCACTCCAGCAGTTGGCATCACCTTGTCTCCCCGATATGTTTGCTAAATGCACATGATATATTCCCAGTGCTCAGAGTTGCCCCCCCCCCCCCACTAAATCTCAACCTCATCAATGTCCGGTGCTTAATATTATTGAACAGACATTGATGCGGTTGAGAGTTAGAGAGGGCAACTGTAAGCGCTGGGAATATATAATTTGCAAATGCTGAGGGTTACTTTTGGGTCAGCTGATACCAATGTTTGGGGTTATTACTGCATCCACTGACACGAACGCTGTCAGTTATTTCGCTCACTGACACCAATGTTGGGGATATTATTGCATCTTCTGACACCAATGATGGGGGTTATTTTTGTACTCACTGACACGAATACTGGGGTTATTGTACTCCAACATCTTCAGTGTGTTTTGCAATACAGTTCATAGTTCATTTTTACGCAGATGCAAAAATGTGCTGCTATTGTGAGGCCTCCTGGAGGTGTCGGGGGCCTCACTTGAGGCCCTCTATTATTTTCAAGTTGACCACTACTGGTCTAAACCGTATCAGGTAAATGGCCTTAGGTTTAGTAGAACAGAATTAGATGTCTCTTCAACAGGTTGGTCCCTGAAGAGACATCTATAACACCCAAAGCTCCAAAGTGTTGATCAGGAAACAAGATTCCTCTGATGACTAAAACCCTGCAGAGATAAATTTGTCTAGGACAGACTGGCATCGCTCAGGAGGGACAGCTTGGTCTTGGCATCAACCAGATTGGTTTGTCCAGAGACAGCACTAACTTGTCCCATAATGATAGAATGTTGTGTTGCAGATGTCTGGAATGGAATTCAGCAAAAGGACCCGACTTCATGGAGGCTACCATCAACCCCAAGACCCTCAAGCAGATGCGGAGGATAGAACAACGTCTGGATTGAAGAAGCTGAGAAAGACTTCAGACCTTACTCTGAAGTTTCTTGTGGAGATGGAACACTGGAAGTGTCCAGGACTGCCCCAAATACTAAGTAATGAATCAGCTTTCTGAAGGTTTAGCATCCACCCAATTCTCTCCAATGCGTGAACAGTCAGACACATTGTCCTCCAGAGCCCTTGCTGATTGTTTGCACAACAGGAGGTAAATCCACATATTTCAAAAGTGGAACACATCAAGAGTCCAACAGGGCTAACATGGGAACAAGCACCTCGGCAAACATTCAAGGGGCAGAAAACAGGCTGAATGGAAGGGCCATGAACCGGTAGTGCAGAGGCTCTACATGGAGAAAGCATAGGTGAGCTGGACAAATGGACAGATGTAAGTAGGCATCTTTTATATCCACTGAAGCCAGGAAGTTCCTCTGGTGAAGGTAAGATATCACAGATGTGGTTGATTCCATATGGAATCTGCTAGGCTTAATGTAAACCTACCCTTGGGTTATTGGACAGTAAACAGAACCCCTGAAACCACGCTGCAGCAGGGACTGGGGCTATGACCTCTTGGTCCAGAAGTCCAGAGAGTGCCCAATAAAGATTAGCAAGTCACTGAGGGGACACAGGGAGTTTTGATGTTCAAAACTGTGGAGGAAGCAGGGAACAAAACTCTAGTTTGCAATCCGGGGACACCACCAGTTACAACCAGACATCAGGAATTTGGCAGCTTTGGAGGTCCAGACCTTATGGATGGACAGGGAACCAAGCTTGAGAGATCTGAGAGCATGTTAAAAGGGATGCTTCTTAGCAGGGAGACTTAGAGATGACTTAGCAGTCTGCTGCTTTTACAGAGGAAAGCGAGTATTCTTGCCCCCAGTAGCATCATTTGGCCAGAGTGACTTTGTCCCTCAAAGGCCATATGAATCAAGCATTTCTTACTAGAAAGCTCTGCAGTCCTTCACTTTAGCCAAACTATATGAACTGACAAGGGACCAGGAGACTTAACTTGAATGTTGGGGCATCATCCATCAGTATGGTAGTTGCCTTGTTAAGATGAATAATAGCTGGATCTACAGCAGGAATGGACCATTTCTGAACAAATTCCTCACAAAACGGGTACAAGTATTACAAGTGCTTTGATGGAGCGTATAGCCACAGAAGGCATTTCCAGTCCTTGTACAAAAAACACCTGAGAAGCAGGTGCAAACAAAAGGTGTTTGTAGGCTTAGAGGTCCTATAAGACTTAAGCCTTGAAACCGCACTGATAGAAGCATCAGACTGGTGTGTGCATCAGTGTCAATAGGAGCCAATGCATTCTCTTTTAATTCAGGAGTAATAGTCATGGACTGCGACTGCTCAAGGAAAAGCTCATCACACAGGGATCTGAGTGATGCAAATTAAGGCAGGGTTTTAGCAGCTGATGGCTCAGATGCTGCTAAGGCCACAAGTAAATCAGATCGTTTGAAGAGAAGTGTGTGGAAGCGCATTGGCGGCCTCTGATTAGAGTTGCCAGCTGCATTGAACAGAGCCAAAAAAGACTCAGATGAAGGAAAAGACTCCAAGATAAGAGGGCAGCATGATTCCAAGTTACATATGTTGCCTCAGTCAGGGAATATGCTGCAAGCTGTCCCAGACCCATTAGTGGAGAGTGCGCTAGGGGCACCGGCACAGTGGGACAGTCCCCCCCATACCAAAATCAGACATGTTGCAGACGGAATGTGGTAAGCACTGCACAGACTCAGGGTAAGGTGCAAGGCTTTAAGTGCTCAGAAAGTGTGGAAAACTGATAACAGGTGAAGCTACACAAAAAAAGGGTCAGTTGTCCAAAGATGTTCAAAGTCACTGCAGGCAGGCAGCAGGAATGGATCAAAGACTGGCAACCCAAGTGGAATAAGCAGCATGGAGATATTTCTTTGATGCTGTATGGTAGGAAAGAGAGTGGATTGTGTGTGTATGACAATACACCAAGTGAAACAATGGCAGTGCTCCGTCTCACAGCATAAACCCCTTCCATGGCAAGGAATGGTGGTACCCAATTACAAATAAAAGCAAGGGAGCCTCCAGTAGCCAGCCCCAATGTCCTATTCACTGAGACTAGAGAAAGGGCCAGTGCAGAGGCACTGCTGGCAGAAGTGGGCATGGAGAGTGCTCCGCAGCAAACATAACCAGAACCAGTCTTGAAAGCATACACACAGAACTCAGTGCCAAATAGTCACTTTCTGGCTCCCACCGCAATTGTCAGGTCCAACAGGTTTTGGATGTGGTACAATCTAAAAGACAGGCTAAGGATGACTGTGCCAAATAGCTGTAAATTGGAGGGGAAACTCCAGTTTAAAGATGAAAATTTGACTCGGCATCCACCAGACTGGTAAATATTAGGACCTGAAATTCAAGACTCCAGATGCTGCATGTATTCAAACCCATTAAAGCTTATAAGGATGCAGCGGCTGCGCAGACACAGCCGCTTGTCCTAATGTGACAGGCATGCAAGTACAATACAGACAACGTGAATGCAGGGCTACTCATCTGCACCTACATGCCTCACACATTAGCATGAGCAACTGTGGCAGCCACTGCATCCCAATACACCTGAATGGGATGATAGCATGCAACACCTGGAATAAAACGGTCTGTTCACAGTATACAGGCCTCAGAAACCATGTGAAGGAGGCTAAAATCATCTTTTTTTAGGCTGCCCATATCTCATTTTATTCAAGGGCGAGACAGGGTTTCTTTAACCACTAGCCTACAGGGCACTCATACCCCCTTCCTGCCCAGGCCAATTTTCAGCTTTCAGTGCTATCACACTTTGAATGACAATTGCGCGGTCATGCAACACTGTACCCATATGAAATTTGTATCATTTTTTTGTGACAGACAGAGCTTTATTTTGGTGGTATTTAATCACCTCTGGGTTTTTTTATTTTTTCTTAAACCAAAAACCACTGAAAATTTTGAAAAAAAAAAAAGTTTCTTAGTTTTTGTTATAAAATTTTATAAATAAGTGATTTTTCTCCTTCACTGATGTGCGCTAATGAGGCGGCACTGATGGGCACTGATAGGCTGCACTGATGGACACCGATAGGTGGCACTGATGGACACTGATGCGGAGGCAATGGTAGATGGCACTGATGGGCATTGACAGGCATCACTGATGGGCACTGACTGGCACTGATAGGCAGCACTGACTGGCATTGATAGGTGGCACTGACTGGCACTGAAAGGCAGCTTAGATGGGCACTGATATGTGACATTGATGTGCACTGTTAGGCACTGAAAAGTGGCACTGATAGGCACTGGCGGGTGGCATGGATGAGCACTGACACATGGCACTGATGGACACTGCCAGGTGGCACTGCTGGGGCAACACTGATCATCAGGGCACACTGATCATCAGTGCTCTGATGATCAGTGTAGATGTCCCCTCCGAGGAATGCCGATTACCGGCTCTCCTCTCGAGCTTTCAGCGAGACAGCTCATGAGGAGGGAAATGCCGATAACCGGCATTTCCCTGTTTACATGTGATCAGCTGTGATTGGACACATGACCGAGCTGACATCTTCAGCTCTTTCCGTGGATCGGTGAACCGCTGTGTCCCAGGGACGCAGCGCACCGCCGATCGCCGCACTGCGTTCCCAGGGCCGCGCATGCGCGGTGAGAATGGGAGGACATCATATGACATCCTCCCAGAACGAGAGAACTGCCTTGCGCCCGTCATTGTACTATATTGTGGGCGGGAGGCGTTTAAGCAAACCGTCTACTGCAAGATTTAGATACAATCTTTGATAAACAGTTGGGATCAACAACCTGACATGTTTAAAACCTGCTGAGATATAAAACAGATGAGATTAAAAATACACTCTAAAAAAAAAAAAAAAAAAAAAAAAAAAAAAAACACAATGAAAATGGTTTCTTTTGATTAATCACATTGTCAAGACAGAATGCAAAGAAAATGCTTTAAGGGCAAAAGATGACTGAAGTTTGAAGGTGCCAAATGCAGTCTGTATTGCGCAGGACAAAAATATTTTGTATGCTGCCTTTAAGTTCTTCTGCAGAAGTCACAACTTTAATTTGCTTTAAAGTACAAGTTTACCTTTTTAAAAATTCCTCCAGCTGGGCCTCCCTTACAGTCTGTAGCAAGCTGATAAAAATCAAGTTCTGGTCTGCCTGCGTACGAACATCCCAAAGAATTGAAAGAAGTTGTACTCTTATTGCCAGACCACATCCCTTTCAAGTTCATAATAAGATGTTAGTGAGTAGGTGTGCTCAGTCCAGCACTAAAAATTTCCAGTCTGGAATCTGTGTGCATCGTTGGGGGCTAGGGAAAAGGGTTGCTTTTTGGGTTTTTTTTTTTTAAGGTGAACTCCAGACTAAAAAGAACAACATTTTCTATGTATATATCAAAATAATGCAGTTTCTTAAATTATTTTAAACAATACATTCTATACACTGCGAAGGTCTTCCACAGGTTACCAGGCTATTTTAATGGTAGTGACGATCATTCTGGCCAGGGTCTACCAAATATCCTCATATGTGCAGTGAATGACGATGTGCTGCAGAATTTTTTTAGGCAATTATAATAATTAATAGGCATTCATTGTTAAAAAGAGCTTACTGGTTGGTGCATTTTTTCAGGCAGCTGAACCAGTAATACGTCCTCAGGCCCGAGAGCAGGTTGCTGCCAAGTTGCGTAATGCCCTCCAGGCTGTGTCCGTGAAAGGAGATCTTGCCTGTGTTTTGCTCTTCCCAGTTAAACAAGAAAGTTGATGGGCCTTGATTCCCAGCATCAGGTGTAGTGCCAGCCAGCCTGCTGAACTGCTTCACCACGTTCTTTGTCATTCCTGTCCAGACACAAAACAAAAGATGGCATTCATAAGAACGTGGCCTAATCGTTACAGGTTGGTAGTTATCTGTGTGTTCCAGATGGATAGTCAGGATGTGCAAACAATTACCTGTATGCCAAACACTTACAATAGAAGTAAAAACATGCAGAAAAAAGTTTTGTATATTAATAGGGAATCCCTGCTTACAGCATGTTACTTTTATGAAACATTAAAGAAGTACTAGAACTTACACACAAATGAAGCTATAAGAAGAATGAACGTAAGCTACAGCTTTGCAACTCTATATGGTCATTCTGTCTCACTTAGGCTCCATCTACATGCCAACATCAGATAATGTAAAGCTATAAAAGTCACACAGTGGCAAATTACTGATCAGTGAGCACATACAGAGAAAAGACACTAAGCATTCCTTAGCTTATAAACAATCACACAGGTCTGCAAAAAAATTTTTTTCAAGAGCTGTTTTGGTTATTCCACGTAATCTTTATGTTTTTTGGTGCGCCGAATCCGAAAATGACCTCCATTTTGTCATAGAATATCACGTTTCCTGACAATTTAGGTAACTATATTAAATAAGGCAATACCTCAAAATAAATGGAAATAGACTTATAAAATTAAAGTTTTATTACAATATTTTCATGAAAATCCTTTTTTGAACTGAAATGAGCTCACCTACACACACTAAACTCGATTCTTCTTCCCTGTGAGGCTCCTCTTGGTGCATTTACACTTGTGAGTAGCATGTGGAATGTCTCTCTGAAGCATCCAACAGTAGTCTGCCATTATTGTAATGCTGCATTTTCCCTGGTATCTCCTTTCCATCTCTTTAATATCTTGGTGGAATCGTTCACCTTGTTCTTCACTCACAGCTCCCAAATTTTCAGGAAAGTATTCAAGGTGGGACTGGAGGAAATGCACTTTCAAACTCATCAGGCAACCTAAAGTTTGAAATGCTTTCAGGATTCGTCCGACGATCTTTTTGTAGTGAGGATCTTTGTTATTGCCTAAAAATTTCTGTATGACTTCTTTAAATGCAATCCACCCTTCTTTTTGAGGATCCGTCATGGTATTGACAAACTCTTGATCAACTATAAGCCTTCTAATGTCTGGTCCGACGAACACACCTTCCTTCAATTTTGCCTCCGACAGGCCTGGAAACTTGGTGACCAAGTATTTGAAGCATTCTCCATCTCTTGGAAGTGATTTTACGAATTGCTTCATCAATCCCAATTTTATGTGAAGAGGTGGTAGAAGAACTTTATGGGAAGGTACCAAAGTTTCTCAGAGAGCATTTTTTTCACCAACTGTTGGCACCCTCGGCTGCCAACTCTTTTTGGTCCAGTGATTTTGTCAGTCTCGACTATCCCATAGACACAGAAAACAAGGGTATTTGGTATCCCACCCACTGGATTCTTCAGGAAAGATTAACCCCTTTAACCATTAGAAGCACAGACTCAGGGCTGAGGCTTACACATACAGCATGCTGCTGAGTATCCCAATAGTCAGACATGTCACTCAGAGCAGCACTTGTATTAACCCCCTTTGCAGGGGGGAGGGGCAGAGATTGTTTACCTGCAAATAACAACAAAGGGCCAGAAGAGAACTAGGGAAATGAGGAAATAGAATTTTTTTCCCTAAAACTTGCTTAGCTTATGTATATATTGCGGACCATCAGATTTACAGTGCTATATCTTTTTTTTTACATAACTTGGACAACCCCTTTAAGGTTTTTGTGGAATTTTATAACTTAAATGCACTTATGTGAATTAATAGTAATTTGGACTTTAAATTTGGTTAAAAACCCATAATATAAAAAAAAATACCAAAAATTAATTTTTTTTTATAAATTTGAAGACAACTTTGCATTTTGTGGCAAATCATGACGTCTAGGAGTTTTTTCAATATTTTATTTGTTTTCAGCGCACCAAAATACATGGAAATTAGATGAAAATAATCAAACAGCTTTTGAGTCGCAGACCTGTGTAATCAAAGGAGGGAATATTTTTAAGGGTGTTTGAACACCTAAAGCTTGCAAGAGTTGGTACCCTTATTTTTGTCTGTCAAGCAGAGCACCATTGTAATTAATAGATCATGGATTAATTTATACTTGCTTTGCTCTTTGAAGTGTGATCTACGTTTGGATCATTTTTCAGACAGCAATAGACAGACATATCATTCCCTATTCATTACCTGTTTTAACCCCCTAAATACCAGACAACCACGCACATTTTGCACAGTTGCAGCGTGGCCCCAATAATTTGAATTAGTTACGCCTGGTAGGCGGTACCACCCACCTAGCACAACAGGAGTTATAATTCCTGCTGTGGTAAGTGTACACCCCTGGCCACTGCCACAGCAGCGAAAGAGGGAGTAGTTGAGGGGTGCTAAAAATGTTAGTTATGTTGGGGGAACCTATGACATCATGCAAAATGAAAGGTTACTATTTGGTTCCAGTAAGCCTGTATCTGGGGCAATACCAGAACAGGATAGGAAAGGAGCCTGAGCCCCTAGACACTTAGGGCATAATGGGTTATAATACAGCTGTATCTTGATAACCAAAATTTGTGTCAAATAGGTACAATGAAGTATAAATAGATGGGTGAGCTGATCAGCAGGTTTAAGGAAGACTAAACAATGACTGGTTAATACCTCTCCTCAGGTCTCATCAATAGGACCCAAATCAACCTCCCACAAAATCTTGCAGAACACACATTATATATATATATATATATATATATATATATATATATATATATATATATATATATATATATATAACAGCATAGTATTGTTACAGCAAAATTTTGAAGCTCCTAGTCTATTGTGGGATTTTATTCTTTCTTCAGACCTGCTCAGCAACACTATACTGAAAAGGTGAAGAACAAAAAAAAAACAATCACAAGCTGCATATTTTTTTTTTCTTTTTTACATTCCTGCATGTGTTTGATGTTTGATGTAAAAAAAGTCATCTACAAACTGCATGTACAAACCTAGTTTTTTTCAGGGCAAGGACTTAAAATTTGGTATGCACGATTATGAAAATATAAAAGTGCATCTACATGTTCTCCCCAACCCTACTAGCTACCTCTAATCGGTTATAGTAAAATGGTGATTATAATGAATATGAAAATTCCTTCATATGCCAATGAAAGCCCAGCATTTGGTCTCAAATCAGGAGAAGCGGCTGCATATAGAGGAACCGATCTCTCCATGTTCCTCCTGCAGAAGTGGAATGCCTGCAGGAGGGAGAGGAGGAGAAGCAGGCATGCTGGGACATGAAGAGATTGGTTCCTCTATACGCAGCCACCCTTGCCACTCCTCCTATCCAATATTTTTTTGCTGCCCCCGTTGTGCTCTCCAGCCCCCTTGAGCTCTTTCCCAGCTCCTCTGTGCTCTCTCCTGCACCGCCTCGTCCCCCACAGCTCTGCCTGGTTCCCCCCTCTCCTTTCCTGCCAGCTGCTGCAGGGAATCTGTCAAGATAGAGAGCGTAAAAGGGACCAGTATATGTGTCATTTACTGGCCCCTTCCTTTTCTGAATGGAGAATCAGTGATCCCTATCAATCACTGACACTGTCCATTCATAAACATGGTAATCGATGTTTACTATGCTTCAGTTTATAAATGAATGGGAATCTCTCTACAGAGCTATTCCTATCCATTCATTTTGTGCAGCTGACGCTGCAGAGATGGAGATTGAGGGCTGTGTCCTCAATCTCCTTTCTCTGCTTCAAAGGTGGTCTCTGTTTAGACCCCTGATATCTCGCCAAAGCCAACCAACGGGGCTCCTAAAAATAAAGTAAAAAATAATAATACATTGTAAAAATTTTTTTAAAAAGGATAAAAAAAATAAAACAAAAATAAACTACTGACACCAGTGGTGGAACTACCAGAGTCACAAAGGTCGAACTTATAACCGGGCCCTGTCATTCCGCCACCGGGCTCTGAGGGAAGGGCCCTGGTCGAAGGTCTGGGGGGACCCATCATGGTTTCTTGTACCAGGGGCCTGAAGATTCTAGTTCTGCCACTGTCAGCAGCCACATAGCTGTCACTCAAGTTACACTCTACAGTATACCCCTTTGCTCCTTTCCAGGCAGTCACATAAAAGGTTATGTAGGAAGGTGCAGCAACAGGTAGGGGAACTGGCCCAGAACAGACTATAACTGTAAACCAATTAGCCATAACAATATGACCACCCATCATAGCCCGTCGAGGCATGGACTCTGAAAGTATGTTGTGGTATCTGGCACCAAGTCATCAGTAGCAGATCCTTTAAGTCTTGTAAGCTGTGAGGACTTTTCCCAGCACATCCCACAAATGCTCTACTGGATTGGGATCTGGAGAATTTGGAGGCCGAGTCAATACTTCAAACTCGTTGCTGTGTTCCTTAAACCATTTTTGAATTTATCAGACAAGGCCACCTTTTTCCATTGCTCTGTGGTCCAATTCGGATGCTCGCGTGCCCATTGTAGGGGCTTTTGGCAGGGGACATCAGTCAGAATGGGCACCCTGACAGTTCTGCAGCTGCGCAGCCATATACGTAAAAATGCAATGTACTGTGCTTTCTGACAACTTTCTATCAGAACCAGCATCAACTTTTTCAATGTGAGGTACAGCAGCTTTTTTATTGGATCGGACTACACAGGCCAGCTTTCTCTCCCCATGTGCATCAATGTACCTTTGCTGCCCATGCCCTGTTGCCTGTTCACCAGTTTTCCTTCCTTGGATTACTTTTGGTAGTTCCTGACAACTGCAGGCCAGGAACATCCCAAAAGAGCCGCAGTTTTGGAGTTGCCCTGACCCATCTTCGAGCCATTACAATTTGGCCCTTGTCAAAGTTGCTCAAACCCTTATGCTTGCCCAATATTTCTGCTTTCGACACATCAACTTCAGGGCCAACATGTTCATTTTCTGGGTAATGTATCCCACCCACTTTCAGAAGCCATTGTAATAAGATACTCAATTTTATTCACTTTACCTGTCAATGGCCATATTGTTACAGCTGTCAGTGTACACTCCCAGATAAGGAGAAGGCTATGAGGTGCAAAAAGGGAGTGGCCTGTGCTAGGGAAACCACTCTTCTGAAGTAGTCAGAATTGCCATCAAGTTGAGAACCATATTACAAATCAATTAAAAAAAAAAACAACACATCTTTAGAAAGCAAAAATGCTTCAAGTACATTTTTTAATTACTTGATATTTCTCTGTTTTTACACACATTTGTAAAGTTGGTTATGGGGTCTCTTAAAAGGTGCCTACACTGTAGCTGTATCCCTGGAGTTCAGTGATACACTGATTAAATACATGTATGAGAGCTGTTTTACCATGTAAACGATTTGCATTTCTGTTCATACAATTCAGAGATTTATACATTGGCAGAGCAGGAAACCGGATTTTTCTCTACTGCAGTTAACACTTAGGCCAACGCCGCATATTGCACGTGTTTAGGTACGCGTTTGAAAGATAATGGATTCCATTAGCCAGAATACCAGTTTCTTCTGGCCATTGGAATGCATTAAACACCCAAACGCTAAACGCGCCTAGCATTTTTCTGATCTTCAACCCCTCTCTTCAATGTGCTGGTGATTGTTTTTTTTCAGCCTGTAAACGCTCCTCTGTGTGCATAGGCACACTGGCTAATATAGAGGGAGGTGCTTTTACAGGCTAAAAAAATGCCAAACGCCTATAAAAGTGGAATTTGTTTAAGTTAAATGTGCATGGGGCCTTACAGATCTCCTTCTCTCAGTCTGACTGGACAGTAAAGAAGAAGCAGCAGATTGATAACCCCATCTCTGTCACTCTGCCCTCTCCTTCTTTCAGTATGTTCCTCGTTAGCACTGCAGCAGTTTTTCTCCTAATTTTACTAAGTTAAAGTGATATTAAAAGGAAATTGAAAAGAAAACAAAAAACAATACATTTTATACTTACCTGCACTGTGAAAAAGGTTTGCACAGAGCAGGCCCATTCCTCTTCTTCTCAGGTCCCCCGCCGGTGCTCCTTGCACCTCCTTCCTGCCGCAGCTTACTATGAGGGCTCCTGAGCCACTGCTGTGTGTGTCCATTCACACACAGAGCCACGGCCTGGCCCTGCCCCCTCTCTCTCTTCATTGTCTCACTTGCTGTGATTGACAAAAGCAGGAGCCAATGGCTCCCGCTGCTGTCTCAGCCAATGAGGAGGGAGAGTCCCCGGAGAGCTTAGGCTTTTGTGCACAACGCTGGATCCTGATGGGGCTCAGGCAAGTATTAGGGGTGCTGGGAGGGCTGCTGCACACAGGTTTTTTACCTTTATGCATAGAATACATGAAGGTAAAAAACCTTGAGCCTAACCACTTTAAATGCTAATTCCAGTATAGGTACACATTAGTGTTCCATTCGCATATACACGCTTTAAAACAAAACAAAAAAAAAAAAAAAGTAAAAACCTAGAGCTTGCCTGAATTTAACATTCATGACTCTAAAAAAGTAAACAATGTGCTCACGTTTTCTTTTCACAATCTTGGATTTTTCTTTATGGCCATAATCAAGGACTCTCTCACTTTTCCAAGAAAATCTGCGGAAAAGAAAACAGATCAACAAAATGTACATAAGGGCACAAAAACCAAGGTAATGTGTCTACAGTGAAGACATGAGAATGAATTCCTTTGAAAGAAAGATCTAAGGAAAGGTAAACATTTACTTCATAAGGCTGTTCGTAGATAGGCAGATATTTGCCAGAGAACAGCAGAACTGAAAAATAAGAAAAGATGGAGATTGACAAAGCCAGGAAATGATATAAAGGAGACACAAGAAGCATAATGAACAGGCATTGTAGTAGTCTGTAGAAACAGATATGAGGCACAGCAGAGACAACACAACATGTAACTACCTGGCCAGTTTCTCATCCAATTTTTGCTGTATATCTTTCATACAGGGCTGCATTGTTTCATACCAATTTCTGAACTCAAACACTGGCTGAAGCCCTGACACTGAAAAAAAGGAGGTAATCAGAGCACAGGAAGAACCTCTACAAAGACAAAATGGGCAGTAACTAAATATTGAGGCACTGTCAACATTGGGATCCATCCTAGTTTCTGTATTATATGACCTAAAAAAGGTCTTATGGGATAAAACCATTAATAAATGGTATTTTTATTTTTGCTTTCAGTTATACAGTACATTCATCATGACCACACATAGATGAAGAATAACTGAGAAGGACAATAGATTGTCTAGGCCAGGGGTGGGCAAACTTTTTGACTTGAGGGCCGCAATGGGTTCATATATTGGACCCGGGGGCCGGACCAAGAGTAGATGAATGATGTGTATGTGTCATCCATAGTAAGTATAGTAATATTCCCCCATAGTAAGCATAGTAATTAATCCCCCATATAGTAATGCATCCCCCATAGTAATTCATCCCCCATATAGTAATTCATCCCCCCATAGTAATTCATCCCCCCATAGTAATTCATCCCCCATATAGTAATTTATCCCCCATAGTAATTCATCCCCCATATAGTAATTCATCCCCCATAGTAATTCATCCCCCATATAGTAATTCATCCCCCATAGTAATTCATCCCCCATAGTAAGTGCCTTCTTTAATCCATGTACTACTCAACATTGATGTGAGCACTGGTTGCTGTCACTATATTGAAATACACAGGAGACTGAATAGCTGCGGTGAACTGGATTTGAAAAGGTCATATGACACTTAAAACTCCAGAAGGTACATTTATTGTTAAAGAGTAACTCCACTTTTGTTGAGAAAAAAAACAAAAAAAACATTCCCCTCTGGGTGATCTATGTACACTGCAAGGATTTTAACAATTTGTTGCAGATTCCTACCTTTTGTTATTCTGAAGAAATAACTGTTTGTCTGTGCCCATGCAAAACTTTAATGAGGAAAATTGCAGGGTCTGCATCCCTTTGATGTACCTTTCTTTTCAGAGTGTTGCACGGGATGCCCAGAATCTGACTTTTATCTTAGTGCAGACTTCTGGGAAAATCACTGAGCCAATCACATAATCAGGAAATTACATTTCTGAGGGGGTGTTCTGTACACACTCTGTTTACAGAACACCTCCATTTTGCATGGCATTTTACAGAAAAATACACACTGCAGATTGAAAAGGAAAGGTATTTTTTAATAACATTCAATCACAATATTACTTGTGTCCCAGTTGTATACCCCAAGTTTTTTTTTTTTATTTCCTATTTTTTCCCCATGAAAGTGGAGTTACCCTTTAAACAACGTTCTTAATATATATTTATGTTATATGATCTAGGTTCTGCAACATGCATTTCTTGAATACCTTTCCTTGATACTGTATCTCACAGTGTTGTAGTTGACTTCAGTGCCAGAGTTGCCAAATGCACTGAAGGGGTTAATTTTAACATTATTCATGGTACAGTGCTTTGTTTACATGTAACTATTATGTCTAGCATATTTTTTTTTCAGTGCTGCACCTTGCACACATATTATTTGGATACATTGTGTCATCATGCATGAATCTTGTTATTTTAATTATCACACGGGCTAACAGCCATTTCATCATGCTGCCGGGAGAATAGGGGTGCACTAGGTACTATTTAAAGGGGATCTGAATTGTGGAAGCTGTGCTGAAAAAAGGTAAGGAGAGGACAGGTTTAGTCACCATTATTGCTTACAGGCTCCCAGCAGAGGATTTTTCCCCAATTACTGGCTTATTACTGACTTATCATGCCTTGTTCTGTGTCTCTGTGTAGAGGTGGCCTTCTTGGTAATGATACAACCTTGCTTGATCATGTCAGAGCTGCCCCCTGACCACCTGGGGATCTAATAAAAGATGTAATGTGACTGATGGGGGGATATTGAAGAAGCAATATAAGTGCAAAAAGCACAGATCTACAGGATCACTGTCACAGGAAAATCATTGCACTGCAGTTTTCAACTGAGAAAGGTGAACAGTGAGCAGCACAGTGGTAACAACACCAACATCTCATTCCAAATCTGTTGAGAAAAGTAGTCAGAGGCACGGTGCTTTAGATGATCTCATACTGCAGATAATACAGTGCTGAGGCATAAGGTGAAGGAATTTAAGACAAAATGGTAGATTTCTCTGAATATTACCACAGCGCAGTTCACAGTTCTTTTTATAAGATAGAAAGTCCTAAAGGATAAGTTCACCTTCAAAAAAATAAATAAATGCACATTTTTTTGCAGGCAAAAACAATGTGCATTTACAATTTTTTTGTAGGAGCCTGGAAAGCATTGAATCAGCGATCAGCAGATCTCAGGTGCAACGCAGGGCTCCTGCAGACTGTCTGTAAACTGTCTGCTCGTACCTCGTATGAGCAGGCAGTTACACAATGACTGGAAGAATCAATGAACTTACTTAGTAGTTGAGAACCACAAGCCATCAGCCGCAAAGGCTGTCTTTACTTGTAGTTCATCCATTCACCCTAAAAACGGGTAGAACGTGTAACATGTCCACAAAGGTGAACGTACCCTTTAACTTTTTGAGTTCAGGTCTCTCTGTATACATCCGCCATGGAAGAAGGCTTATGCTGTAACACATCTGTCTTTATGGTAAATGATTTTATTGAGATAGGCGGAACTAAACTCCACTATACTAACCTCCCCTCCAGCATCCAGCAACACCAGCTCCCTTGCCGGTGCTTTCATCTTCACTTTGTCTGCTTCCGTTTTTGGTGTCTTAGCCATCTTGACTGACCGGCTTGGGATGATGCAATGCCAGTGCATACAAATAGAAGTAAATTTATCCCAGTATCAAGGCATGCCCACAATGCTGCTAAGGCAGCTAATACACTTTTATTGAGAAGCAACATACAGAGTCTCTTCTGCAATTACAGTCTGCCTGGCAGCAATGATTCTTTTGCTAACTATAGTGTCACTTTTTTTTAAAAAGTTGTAGTAAAAGGTATTTATAGAGTAGGTAAAATTGATTTTACCATCCTGGAGGATTTCCACAAGCTGCTTACATAGAAGAATACTGATAAGATAAACATGATGAATGCTAAAAAGGATGTGCCACACCAAGATCAGAAAATATCATCTTGAAGTGCAACAGTGATTACTTCAATCCTCATACATTCTACTATGTGCTTGAGAAAAGAAAGAACAAACCCCTATGGGTCATTTTTGGAATTATGCTGCATAAAAATGCAGTGAAATATCTGATGGGCCTAAACAGTACCAAGCAACTATAGGTGTTCTGAGTTCGGGCCCATTCACAAACTATTGCATTGGCATATGTATATTAACATGTGTTGCATTAAGGACTGTCAAACACACCCTAATGCACCAAAAGAAATGTGCATGCAGCATTTTTGGCAACACCCAATATTGCGTTGCTGTGCTGCAATGCAAGTGCATTGAGAAAAAAAAAATAGTAGGCTTCCCATTTGACTGAATTACTGCAATGATTCGTTAAAACAAACCATAACATACTTTGCAATGTAGAATCTGCAGCAAACATTGCTCCAAACATTCACTCCTACAGAATACTGTATGTTGGGTGACCACTCCAGAGTACATCCCTGCTTAGCAACAGCAAGTCACAGGAAGGAAAGGGCCACACTCCAGCGACAGCACTGTTTAAAAACTGTTTATTCTGAACACAGATCAACAGCATGACATTCTGTCTGTCATCCACCTGCTCCAATGTGTTTCGCCTGAAGGGGGTTAAAACCATTATTTAAGCCCTTATAGGGAAACATGCTGGAGCGGGTGGATGACAGGCAGGATGTGAAGCTTTGGATTGGTTATCGGAATAAACTAGACAGTATTTAAGCACTGTGACGTGTGCAATCTGCACAATGACAGCTAGAATATGATTAGATACTGGGGGTAACACCTCGTCCATTATCTTCCTTCCATCTACAAAATTGCCCTGTAAATGTCATATCGCATTCAGACATCTTACCTTCAGTCGTATTTCTTTTCTTAGCAATATCTGAGATCTGCCTGTAAAACAATTGAAAATACTTATGTATTATGTACATTTTTTTTTATTAATTATGGAAAAGTAAAACAAAAGCGAGGATATTACTTCCACTTTATACTTATCTTTACTAAGCTGACAGTAAAGGAGAGTACACATAGCAATTTTCTTGTCCTCTATTTTTTTTTAAAGTAAAAACAAAAAACTTAAAGGAAAAACAAAAAAAAAAAAAAAACAAATATTTATTTTGCTGCATAACAAATAAACCTCCGCTGTGCATTTTAGGTTTTGTGTACAGGCTCGCATTCACCCATACAGTATAAAGAAACGCACAAACTGTGGTGCCTGGGAGTTCTGGTGCCACATATAGCCACCCACAGACATGAAAAGTTGCTGGTGGCTGTACACAGGTATGTGCTGGTACTTGCATGAACTGGCAAATGTGTACAGATGTTCTGGGATTTATGTCATAGGTATAAGCCACTTCATGCACATAGTGGTGCATATCTACACACAGCTACCTACAGCAAGTTAGGTCTTTGGCTGGCTGTACACACAACAGGGGCTCCCAGGAACCATTATAGATCTGTTTATTTATGCAGTATGTGTGAATGCGGCATTGTTCTTAAAATTCTGCAGCTTTGATGTTACTTGTTTGGTTATATTTTGTTGCAGTCAATGCAAAATATGGGTTTTTATTCAGTTTGCACAGAGTCAGTCCAGACTAATTCAGTGTTAGATCTGTGCTGGTATGTTTAATCACCCACCACCGTCTTCTAAGACACAGGTTCTCAAATTATTTCAAAATTTTACTGAGTGAAATCTACAAATTACTCACTAGTAATGAAGCCTGGGGACTTGTTGCATAACTTATGCTGGCAAGATTTTTCTGCTATATTTCATGTCTGTGCTTCTATGACTCCCAAGCCTTGGAACCCCCAGAAAATAAACTGCCACTGAAATCAGGCACTTGGCAAGAGGCATTTTTCAACTTGATAATATATACATAGAAACAAGTGTGCTACCAGATAAACTTCTAGATAAATGCTGAGAAATAAATGCGAACTGTTCAAAAGTTCATTACAAATTGCGTATGAAAACTATCATTATATATCAATAATAACAAAAAAACCTTTCCAAAAAGAACAAAGAGTCCATGCACGAAGATTAATGGAATGTGCAGGTTCCTGGATTTACGCACAGCAGCGTGAATAAATAGTGAGTAAGCACTCCAAGCCTGCAAGCCTCCATGCTCCTGTTCCCCTGAAGCGAAACGCATTGAGAGGGGCTTGAACTTGTGACATCATCATGTCCGCTGAGGAGGCTTGCCAGCGAGGCATCTGACACTTTGTGTATGCGTTCTGCTTTTAATATGAGAGTACCTTTGTGTTTAACCAATAGCCGTCCGGCCAACAGCCGTTTGGCGGCCGGGAAAAGGCTGTAGATTTCCGGGTGGACGCCATATGGTGTCCTCCCGCACATGCACAGTTTTTGCGCTTGCAGAACCGCGCAATCTGTCACCGGCCGTGTACCTCGGACGCGGCCGATGACAGATCTGAGTACCGGCCCCCGTTGCCAATACCATGTGACCTGCTGTGACCAATTACAGCAGGTCACATGACAGTTGTATACAATGGATGGCTTCATTCATGCCATCCCTTGTATACTAGTGTCTAGCTGTGAATGGTCACAGCGATCACATGCACATGTCATGTGATTAGCTGTGGCCAAATCACAGCTAAGCACAAAAAAAAAACAAAAAAACCCTGAATGAATCAATGTCATTCAGGTAAATGCTTGCTTATAGCAAAGTAATTCTTTGCTATAAGCAAATTGTGTAAAAAAAAAAAAATACTGATCATTTCCCCAAAGTAGTACAATGTTACTATGGTAACATTGTACTACTTTGGACATAGTGAAATATGAAAACAAAATCTTAAAAAAGAAAAAGAAAAAAAATGTAATAAATTAAAAATAAAAAAATTAAAAAAATATATAATGTATATTTTTTTTCCATACTGTCACCAGTCAGTCTCCCTGACCACCGACATGCCAGTTATACGATGATGCTGTACTGCACTGGTGACAGTATGTAAAAAAAAAAAAATAGTGAAAATAAATTTTTTTAATTTTTTAATTTTCCGAAAAATTATGACAAAAAAAATACAACTTCAAAAAACTTGCCATGCCTCTTATGAAGTATGTCGGACTGTCTACTTTGCAAAAAGGGGTCATTTGGGGATATCTGTACTGTTCTGACATTCTTGGACCTCAAGAAATTAGATTGGCTGTCAGTACTTCAGGATTGATCAATTTTCAGATCTATACCATAGTTTGTGAACTCTATAACTTTCCTACAAACTAAAAAATACATCCTAATTTGGGTTATTTTCACCAAAGACATGTAGCAGAATACATCTTGGCCTAAATTTATGAAGAACAATAATTTATTTGCAAACTTCTATAACAGATACAAAGAAAAACGTGTTTTTTTTTTTCAAAATTTTCGGGTTTTTTTTGTTAATTTAGCAAAAAATAAAAATCCCGGCGGTGATTAAATACCACAAAAAGAAAGCTCTAGTTGTGTGAAGAAACGTATAAAATTTTAGTTTGGGTACAATGTTGTATGACCGCGCAATTGTCATTCAAAGTGTGAGAGCGCTGAAACCTGAAAAATGGCCTGGGCAGGAAGGTGTAAAAGTGCCCGGTATGGAAATGGTTAATAAATATACACTGAGCAGCCCCTGTTTTCTTCTTTCAGTGTAGTTGATGTAAACGGTCTGCCTGAGTCTGTTACCTTGGAGCTGCTAAGCTTGGCGATGAGGATTATCACAGGGGGCTTAGAGGTGTTTGCCATGTCACATGCTATATTGATCTCGGTTACTGGAGATCCATAGTAAGAGGCTGATTTGTGGCAGAGGGCATGAGATCATATGGAGTGTTTTCACACACCATTATTTACACTGCTGTGGGTGAATCCAGGAATCTGCACATTCCAATAATCTTGGTGGATGGACTTTTTGCTTTACATATATATAGAACTCTTGAACTGTTCACATTTAATTGATTCTCAGCACTTATATAAAAGTGTATCTGGTAGCGTACTTGTCTCTATGTGTATATAATTTTGCTCATCTTTGTATTCAGATGTGAAATAGGTGTAGCTCTGGGTGTAGGTAATCAAAATTGAAAATACTTTTTTCTGTTAGTTTTCAACTTGAACTATGTAGTGATATAAGAAATCAGTGGATGATTCATCTAACATCAACCATAGTTACATAGACAAGCCAAAAAAAGAGAGTAACTTCACCCAAAAGGGGAAAGTTCCAAAGTTCCGCTTGTCTGCCTCCTTCCCCCCTGCTCTAATGTTTGGCACCTATCTTTTGGGAGGAGAGGGTACCTGGTGTTAACAGATACCTGTTCTCACCTCCACCTGGATCGCCTATGTGATCTGAGTGGAAGTTCACCCCCCCCCCTTTGCCCACAAGCATTCTGGGACACATCACAGGTCACAGAAGACTGTGGGACCATTCACAAAGCGCAGGGCTTAAGTGAGGACGGCACTGGATCCCTGGACAGGTATGCGTCCTTATATTGAAAGTCAACAACTACTGTATGTGTAGCTGCTGATTCTTAATTTCTTTTCTGGGGGGGTGTTAGAGACTGAAGCTCCTCTTTAAGTTCAACTAAAAGACAAAAACAAATAAACTGGAGAACTTGCATTCTTCAAACCTTAAATCCACAGTAAATCCAGAGGTAGGCAAAAAAAAAACCATAAAAAAAATAAAACATATAAGACATTATTCAATTTGCTATAACAGGAAAAAATAAAATTCCCCCTTAACCCTAAAGGCAATCGGACACCCCCTGGATCAGCAATCTGAGGTGACATTTTTCTGCCAATAACTTTTTATGTGCACGAAGGCCTATAGTGCAATTCATCATTGGGTTATTGTTTGATTCTAAAAACTCCAGTGCCCTGTCTGTGCTTGTTTCCATCTGTCTGTATAATGCATTCATAAAGCATTCAGAACCCTTTAACTTTTTTTAATTTGTTATGTTGCAGCCTGATACTACAATTGTTTAAATTAATTTTATTTTTCTCATTAATATACACTCAGAACCCAATAACGACAAAGTGTAAACAAAATTGTAGAAATGTTTGCAAATTTATGAAAAAGGAACAACCGAAATCTCACATTGACATTTAATTTAAATTGATTGGTCATGATTTGGAAAGGCACATACCACTCTATAAAATGGCCTCACAGCCGACAATGCATACTGTATCAGAAACAAAAGCCATGAGGTCAAAAGGAACTGCCTGCAGAGCTCAGAGACAGGATTATTGCAAAGCACAGATCTGGAGAAGGCTACAAAAACATTTATGCTGCTCTGAAGATTCTCAAGAGCATACTGGCCTGTATAATTCTCAAATGAAAGAAGTTTGGCACAGCCAGGACTGTTTCAAGAGTTGGTCGCCCGGCCAAACTGAGCAATTGGAAGAGAAGGGCCTTAGTAAGAGAGGTGACCTAGAAGCTGTTGGTCACTCTGACTGAGCTTCTGAGATCCTGTGTTGGAGATGGGACAAAGTTCCAGAAGGACAACCATCCCTGCAGCCCTCCACTGATCTAGGCTTTATGGCAAAGTGGTTAAACGGAAGCCTCTCCTGCAAAACATATGAAAGCCAGCTTGGAGTTTGCAAAAGCTTTTTGGCAAGTGGGCTTTCAATTTAATTTACCACAGGTAGACTCCAATCAAGGTGTAGAAACATCTTAGCAATGATGAAGAGAAATGGGAGGCACCTGAGCTAAATTTCAAGTGTTGCTGCAAAGCGTCTAAATATTTATGTCAATGTAATATTTCAGTTTTTCATAAATTTGCAAACATTTCTAAAATTCAGCTTTCACTCTGTCATTATGGAGTACTAAAGTGTAGATTAATGAGAAAAAAAATGAATTTAAACAACTGTAGTATTAGGCTGCAACATAACATTGAAGAAAGTGAAAGGGGTCTGAATACTTTATGAATTAACTGTATGGTTGCTTAATTTTTTAATAAACAAAGAAAAGATGAAGAAATTATTGGGTAAATAATTCATCTAACATCCACTAAAATCTAAATTTATAATGCTGTGTAGACTGGCTTTTTTTTAAATTAAACTTTCCCTAACTGAAAAATATTTGGAAAAGTTTATAAACCTATTGGTAGGACAGTAGAACATGTGGCACATGAACTGAAAATGTTTCGGAATTCAGTATTTCATAGCATGCAATACAAATGAATGAAAAGCTTTTAAAACAATTGCAATTCAGGTTGCAATTGGGGTTGAATAAAAATAAAATTGCTAACACAGTTGTGACAGCATTGAAGAAAAGTGCTTCCAAATTTAACCTAAATATTTCTAAACATAAAAAGCAAACAAACAAAAAAGTGGAACTGATGCATACATGGCCAGCATAACTATAATTGCAGTTTTGGATAATAAATGCTTTTGATTGATATATGTTTTATGATGAGCTTTACCATTCCCAGTAATCATTGAGAACAAATATGATTTTGAGCACAACAATTATGATTGCCACTGCTTGAATGTCATATGGGATACACCTCCTTTGTTTCCTCACAGGATCATATGTCAGAACGGTGACATCATCCAGCCTGGTTTTCTTGGCTACCCGGTAGGTCCAGTTGTGCAACTCATCTGCAAAAATCAAAAAACAGAAAATGTGACTTTTATGAGAATTGTCATTCCAATATTTTAGTATTTTACAGTAAAATGATGTAAGAAGTGTCCTGTAAACTACAGTCAACTATGAAGCTATAATTAATTTCACTTTGTAACAAAAGCAGCATGCTGTACCCCACTCGTGCCCCTCCACTCCCCCCCCCCCCACCATAAAAACAGTATAGAATGGTTTGTCTGTATTCCTAGCAATTAATAGTAAAGAATGCCCATCCTACCAAGGGATGGGAAGGCGAGCTGCGAATGTTAATTTCTCTTGCAATATTTAAAGCAATGGCAAAAAAAAGATGACCAGCCATCGGGCGGCAGTCTTTCCCGTGCATTCACTGAGCTGATGGGTGCTATTCTCTATAGACAGTCTCCTTTCCTAGGCTTGCTAATACACCAAATATTACTGTAAAGGAGAAAAGCTATGTGTGAAAATGCTTTTACAAACCTGCTGATCTCATCTGATCAGGTAGGAATAGTCTGAGAGAGTGGGAAATGTACCAATGGTAATAGCTGTCCTCACTGCAGGCTGTACACAACAGTAATCAGAGTCTGATATGGCAGTTCAACAGCTTGTAGGAGCCATTACTGCTAGTTGCCCCACCTGCCAGACACAAGGTGAGCTCACAGAATCGGTGAACACTGCGTATAGGTAAATCTCTACAGGTTCTAGAAAAGACATTTGAAGCTGAAGAGTATAACCCACCAGAACCAATGGAACCCAGGAGGGAGAGATAGCAGAGCTGCATGTAGCCATATTATTATTTTATTACAGGTATTTATATAGTACCAACAATTTATACAGCGCTTAACATACTGTACATTCACATATGTCCTTGAGCTCAAGGAGCAATTTAGGATCCCTATTTCACATACAAACACATACTAAGACCAGTTTAGACAGGAGCCAATTAATCTACCAGCATGTCTTTGGAGTATGAAAGGAAACTGAAATATCTGGAGAAAACCCATTCAAGCACAGGGAGAACATGCAAGCTCCATGCAATTAGTGCCCTGGTTTGGATTTAAACCGGTCCTCCTTGCAGAAAGTACACAGCAGTATTCTGGGTCTGATATGGCAGTCCAACATCTTGTAGGAGTTATTACGGCTAGCTGCTCCACCTGCCAGGCACAAGGTGTGCTTAAGAATTGAACATTGTGCACATGTAAACCTCTATAGTCTCTAGAAGAGGACATATGATGCTGAAAAGAATGACCACCAGGACACATGGGAACCTAGGAGGGGAGAGACAGCAGAGCTGTCAGTAGCCATACTGTTATTACAGGTATTTATATAGTGCCAATAACTGGTACAGCATTTATTTATACCATTTCTCATCAGCCCCTCCTCTAATGGAGCTTACAATTGAAGATCCCTACCTCACTTACACATACTAGGGCCAGTTTAGACAATGATCCTCTTAGCATGTCTTTGGAGGAAACTGGAGTAACTGGAAAAAACCCATGCAAGCACAGGCAGAATATGCAAACTCCATGCAAATAGTGTTCTGGCTTGGAATTGAACCAAAGACCCCAGTATTGTAAGCAGAAGTTCTAGCTGTTAAGCTACTGTACTGTCCACAGCACAACCCCTGACGAAACCCTGGCCTTTTAAGTGTAATTGGGTGCCTAATATAACTTGAGGAGCCTGTAAATCTGAACAGAGAAAACTGGAAGAACTGAAGGCACTAATTTAACTTTGTCTTTATTTACAAAGTGGTATATTAAGTTCTAGTCGGTGGAACAACGCATGAACACATTACTCTAATGCCTATGGGTACATATAACATCTAAATGGCAAACACACGTAAAGCAGTGCTTTTAATCTTTTAATGATGATTGCAGCTAAGTGTGTTCAGTAGTCGTGTTGCTACCACTTCATGCCTGTGTGTGTCAATATCCATGGAAACCAGGTTTGAACATGTGCCACATGACTGACAATCCACTCCAAAGTAGTAATTAGCTGCAGGTCACAAGCCAAACAACCTGAACAACAGAAAGACAAGTTGACCTATGTGTGTTGGAAACACAAGGACATGCAGGCTCTCATTTATCACCTTAGTTAGTAAGAAAAATTCTCTGATTCCTACATTTCCAGTTTTACAAGAAACTCTGGCTCCACCATCATTAGGCATCTACACAGTCAGCAATTGCCGCTTACATTGGCACACAAAATAGTGCTAACAAGAAATACCACAATCTTCTGTCACTGCTGGAGGGATAATGTAACCTGCCTTGAGGGCAGGGTGGAAATTCCCATATAAGCCTGAGCTAGAGGGCATGAAGAGGGGTCCGCACTGTAATCATTAGAAGGACACAGACACTGAACTGTAAACACGGGCCAGTGACATTGGGTGCTCTACACAACCGGCTCCATAAAGACTTTTTGTAAAAATCAAGCAAGAAGTTGGCTTTTGCTAGAAATGCAGGGAAAAAATTATAAAATATGATTTCACTAAACACAAGGGGTTCTTTTTATAGAGGGCATGTTCACATACTCCAATTACTTCCATACAGTTTTTATTTTTTGATAATCTGATTCTTTAAAATAGTGTGTGTGTACGCGCAATTTGACTGAACTTTTAGCTTAAATTACATACAGTCTAAATGCATAAAAACAAAAAAGCGTGCAAAGTCTTACAATTTGTTTTCTTTAGAAAGTAGCCACAGCCTAAGTAGAAAAGCCTGTCCTCTGCCAGCATGCTGCAGAGAAGGAAAGACCCTATGTATGGAACAGTGGTCTCTGTGCAGAGGTCCAATATGCCCTCTTCTGAGACATATAGTTCTTGGCTCTTGGTCTCTGACAGGAGAGCCCTAGCTCTCACTCACCAGGGGGGTGTTGGACCTCTGTAGAGAGACCACAGCTTCCAAAGACATATTAAGGGCTCGATCAGACTTGCAGTTAAGGGGGGGAGGGGTGCAATCGCAACTGTGCATTTTTAATGCCCCGCCCCCCCCAACCTGCAAATGCAGCAGATGGGGTGTTTCAGTCATGATGCTCTGCTTAGTGCTCCTGACAAAAGTTATTTGGACCATTCAAGCAGTATTTACAGGATTTAAACAGGCAGTAAGGAGGAGTCATGTCGCCTGTCAAACAACTCTTAGAAGCGATCTAGACACACAACGCTTTTTCAGAGGCAAGATAGTTTAGGTACAAGTCCAAAAACTTTGTCTATGGGTTCTTCTCTGCAAAGTGCTGTCTACTTTTTTAACGGAGGCTGTGGCTGCTTTCTGAAAAAAACAACAAAAAAAACCTGCTAGACTTTGCATACCTTTTGTTTTGCACCTGAAATGTATTTAGCAAATTGAAACTGAAAGTTTGGTTAGGATTTATTGATAGTGTTATAGGTTCATTTTATTTGGGCACCCTGTTAGCATTTATTGACACCTCTTTTTGAATGAAACTACAGCCTCCAAATGTTCCTTGTAGCCAGCTAATAGCCTTGTTTCTCCCACTCCTTCTTGCAGAATACTACATAAATATTCTTGGATTATCTTGCAAAATACTGCCTGTTTGACACTTGCCACAAGATTTTCTTTAGAAAATAATTGCCAATCTTTTTTTTCATTTGCCAAGTTAATTATCATCTGCAAAATGATGTCACAATAAATGGGAATGGGTTAACATTTATAGGAAAATCATCAAGACTTGAAATTTGACCAAGGGTGTCTGAACCTTTTGATACAACTGTAATGTTAAGTTGGCCATACACAAAAATCAAACAGGTTTCTCCATCCATGCTATATACAGCGCAGATGGACAAATCTCCCGCTGTGGACATTATATGCTGACAGCCAGCCTAGCCTGCTGTCAAAGTATCCGTACATCGAGGGATGTCGGGGAGGGGGCAGCCAATAGGTCCCCCCCACTGAGTAAATTTCGCTCAATATGTGGCAAGCTTTAGTAACTTACACCTATGCAATTTCTAGGTTGCTTACAGAAAAATGCAAGTTTCAAGATTTAATCACATCTCTACAAGACAAGGAACCTTCTCTAGAATAGAAATTTCTAAGTTAAGCCTTCAGATGTGGTTTTTTTTTTTCACTTGACATTTCAGATAAAATATGTTCAAAAGGACACTATAGGTGAAATTCACCCTTGGGGCAAAAGAAACTTCCCCATTCTTTCAACTGTACCTGTACAATGTTTAACGCAAACCTGTAATTAAGGGAATGTACATTCTTTTTACCGTGTTGTTTTTAATATGTAACACACACACACACACACACACACATATATACACACACATATATACACACACACACACACACACACACACACACACACACACACACACACAGGTGAAACTCGAAAAATTAGAATATCGTGCAAAAGTTCATTTATTTTAGTAAAGCAACTGAAAAGGTGAAACTAATATATGAGATAGACTCATTACATGCAAAGCAAGATAGTTCAAGCTGTGATTTGTCATAATTGTGATGATTATGGCTTACAGCTCATGAAAAACCCCAAATCCACCATATCAGAAAATCAGAATATTGTGAAAAGGTGCAATATTCTAGGCTCAAATTGTCCCACTCTAATCAGCTAATTAAGCCATAACACCTGCAAAGGGTACCTGAGCCTTTAAATGGTCTCTCAGTCTGGTTCAGTAGGAATCACAATCATGGGAAAGACTGCTGACCTGACAGTTGTGCAGAAAACCATCATTGACACCCTCCATAAGGAGGGAAAGCCTCAAAAGGTAATTGCAAAAGAAGTTGGATGTTCCCAAAGTGTTGTATCAAAGCACATTAATAGAAAGCTATGTGGAAGGGAAAAGTGTGGAAGAAAAAGGTGCACAAGCAGCAGGGATGACTGCAGCGTGGAAAGGATTGTCAGGAAAAGGCCATTCAAAAGTGTTGGAGACTTTCACAAGGAGTGGACTGAGGCTGGAGTCAGTGCATCAAGAGCCACCACACACAGACGGATCCTGAACATGGGCTTCAAATGTCGTATTCCTCTTGTCAAGCCGCTCCTTAACAACAAACATCAGAAGCGTCTTACCTGGGCTAAAGAAAAACAGACCTGGTCTGTTGCTCAGTGGTCCAAAGTCCTCTTTTCTGATGAGAGCAACTTTTGCATCTCATTTGGAAACCAAGGACCCAGAGTATGGAGGAAGAATGGAGAGGCACACACTGCAAGATGCTTGAAGTCCAGTGTGAAGTTTCCACAATCTGTGTTGATTTGGGGAGCCATGTCATCTGCTGGTGTTGGTCCACTGTGCTTCATTAAGTCCAGGGTCAACTCACCCGTCTACCAGGGGATTTTGGAGCACTTCATACTTCCTTCCGCAGACTAGCTTTATGGGGATGCTGACTTCATTTTCCAGCAGGATTTGGCACCTGCCCTCACTGCCAAAAGCACCAAAACCTGGTTCAATGACCGTGGGATTACTGTGCTTGATTGGGCAGCAAACTCGCCTGACCTGAACCCCATAGAGAATCTATGGGGCATTGCCAAGAGAAAGATGAGAGACATGAGACCGAACAATGCAGAAGAGCTGAAGGCCGCTATTGAAGCATCCTGGTTTTCCATAACACCTCAGCAGTGCCACAGGCTGATAGCTTCCATGGCACGCCGCATTGAGGCAGTAATTGCTGCAAAAGGGGCCCAAACCAAGTACTGAGTACATATGCATGCTTATACTTTTCAGAGGTCCGATATTGTTCTATGCACAATCCTTGTTTTATTGATTGCATGTAATATTCTAATTTACTGAGATTGAGGATTTGGGGTTTTCATGAGCTGTAAGCCATAATCATCACAATTATGACAAATGACGGCTTGAACTATCTTGCTTTGCATGTAATGAGTCTATCTCATCTATTAGTTTCACCTTTTAAGTTGCATTACTGAAATAAATGAACTTTTGCGCGATATTCGAATTTTTCGAGTTTCACCTGTATGTGTACACTCACAGCCAAAAATATTGGCACTCATGCATTTCTGTCAGATAATGCACCACTTCGCCCAAATTGGTGCAATTACAAATGTTTAGGCATTCTCATGTTTATTTCATTTGTATTGGTATGACGCAAAAAAGTGGGGAAACACAAAGTCAAATCTGACATTCCATGCAAAAGCCCAAAAATGGACTGGACAAAATGTTTGGCACCTTCGCAAAATTGTAAGAAATAATTGCATTCCAAGTTTGTGATGCTCCTGTCATGTGTAATTAAACTTACCTGAGGAAGCCAAAATCCTTACTGTTTTTTCGGTAAAGCCCATCATTTTACTGTATTAAGAAAAAACACTGATGCCTTTAAAGAAAAGAATACAGTCAAACATGGTGGAGGTTCACTGATGTTTTAGGGTTGCTTTGCTGCTTCCGGCACTAGATGTCTTGACCGTGTGCATGGCATTATGAAATCTGAAGACTACCAAAGAATTCTGGGCTGCAACGTAGGGCCCAGTGTCAAAAAGTTGGGTCTCCATCAGAGATCAAGGGTCTTTCAGCAAGACAATGACCCAAAGCACACAGCAAAAAGCATCCAGACATGGTTTAAGACAAAGCGCTAGAGATTACTGAACTAACCAGCAATGAGTCCAGATCTCAATTCCATAGAGCACCCGTGGAGAGATCTCAAAACAGTAGTTGAGAAAAGGAACCCTTCCAATCTGAGTGATCTGGAGCAGTTGGCCAAAGAAGAGTGGTCCAAAATTTCAGTAGAGAGGTGGAAAAAACTCATTGATGGTTACAGGAAGCGATTGATTTCAGTTATTATTTCCATGGGGTGTGCTACCAAATAAATTGAGGGTGCCAATAATTTTGTCCAGTCTGTCCCTCTCTCTCTCAAATGACACAGCAGGGTCAGCGCATGCTGAAGTACACAGTGCGCAGAAGCCGCCAACTGTCTGCAGAGTTAATATCTAAAGACCTCCAAACTTCTTGTGGCCTCCAGATTACCACAACAATGCATACAGCTTTATGGAATGGGTTCCCATGGCTGAGCAGCTGCATCCAAGCCTTACATCACCAAGTGCAATACAAAGCGTCGGATGCAGTGGTGTAAAGCACACCGCCACTGAACTCTAGAGCAGTGGAGATGTGTTCTCTGGAGAGACAAATCACGCTTCTGTATAGAAATCCAATGGGTGTGTCTGAGTTTGGCGGTTGCCAGGAGAAAAGTACTTGCCTGACTGCAATGTGCCAAGTATAAAGTTTGGTGGCGGGGAGATTACGGTGTGGGGTTGGGCTTAGCCCCTTAATTCCAGTGCAGGAAAATCTTAAGGAGTCAGCATACCAGACATTTTGGACAATTTCATGCTCCAAACTTTGTGGGAACAGTTTGGGGATGGCCCCTTCCTGTTCCAACATGACTGTGCACCAGTGCACAAAGCAAGGTCCATAAAGATATGGATGAGTGAGTTTGGGGTGGAGGATCTAGATTGACCTGCACAGAGTCCTGACCTCAACCCGATAGAACACCTTTGGGATGAATTAGAGTGGAGACGGCGAGCCAGTCCTTCTCGTCCGACATCAGTGCCTGACCTCACAAATGCGCTACTGGAAAAATGGTCAAACATTCAGAATCCTAAACCTTGTGGACAGCCTTCCCAGAAGAGTTGAGGCTGGTATAGCTGCAAAGGGTCGGGCAACTCAATACTGAACCCTACAGACTAAGACTGGGATGCAATTAAAGCTTATGTGCGTGTAAAGACAGGCGTCCCAATACTTTTGGCAATATAGTGTAGGTTGGGGTGTTTGCTTTCCAAAATGTGGTAATTTTGTGGGGGTTTCCTGAAGGTGCTCATTGGATGTGGAGCCGCTCTATGTGGCTAGGCTGTGAAAAAGTTTCACACATGTGGTATATAAATAGTAAATGGGTTTGTTAGCTCTCATGTGGATGCACTGAGCAGGATGGATACGGAGTCATGGAGAGCAGAAAAGAACTGTCAAAAAACCTGTATAATAAGGTAATGGAGCTTTATAAAATAGGTATAAAAATATCCAAAGCCTTGAATATGCCAGTCAGTATTGTTCAAATCACTTATTAAGAAGTGGAAAATTCGGGGATATCTTGATACCAAGAAAGATTGCAGCCACAACTGCCAGAAGAGTTGTTCAGGATACAAAAGAAAAACCAACAGGTAACCTCGGGAGAAATACAGGCTGCCCTGGAAAAAGATGCTGTGGATGTTTCAAGGAGCACAATGCGACAATACTTGAACAAAAATGCGCTGCGTAGTCAAAATTCCAGAAAGAAGCCTTTACTGCGCCCATGGCACAAAAAAAAAGCTTATATGCCCAATAACAACTTGACAAGCATTACAGCTTCTAGCACACTGTAACCTGGAGTGATGAGACCAAAATGTAGCACTTATAGTTGTGATCATGAAGCTTTGCTTGGAGAGGGGTCAACAAGGCCTAAAGCAACAAGAATACCATCCCCACTGTGAACCATGTGATGTTACTGATGGTTTGGGGGTGTTTGAGCTCTAAAAGGCACAGGGAATTTTGTGAAAATTGATGGCAACATGAATACAGCATGTTATCAGAAAATACTGGCAGACAATTTGCATTCTTCTGCACAAAAGTTGCGCATTGGATGCTTTTGGACTTTCCAACACGACAATGACCCTAAGAACAAGGCCCAGTTGATCCTCCAGTGGTTACAGCAGAAAAAGTTAAAGGTTCTGGAGTGGCCATCACAGTCTCTTGGCCTTCATATCATCCAGCCAGTCTGGGGAGATCTCAAACATGCAGTTCATGCAAGACAAACAAAGACTTTGCATGATCTGGAGACATTTTGCCAAGACAAATGGGCAGCTATACCATCTGCAAGAATTTGGGGACTCAAAGACAACTATTAAGATCAACAGCACAACCACTGGTCTTTCCCCCTCATGCCAGTGTGCTAGGTATAATCCTAGACCTCTCCTTCGGGCCCCACATCCAATCACTGGCTAAATCCTGCCACCTCAACCTCTGCAACATTTCCAAAATCCACCCTTTCCTGACTGATAACACCACAAAAACAACTTATGCACGCCTTGGTAATATCCCGCCTTGATTACTGCAACTCCCTCCTCACTGGTCTACTGTTACACAAGTTATCCCCTCTTCAGTCTATTATGAATGCTGCTGCAAGACTCATATACCTTACCAACCGATCAGCGACTGCTGCCCCTCTCTGCCAATCCCTTCACTGGCTTCCACTAACCCAACATATAAAATTCAAAATACTAACCACAAAGCCTTCCACAACACTGCCCCTAGCTACATCACCAACTTCATCAGATGTTGTCCAAATCGCCTGCTCCGCTCCTACTAAGACATCTTGCTCTCTAGCTCCCTCATCCCCTCCTCACACACTCGCCTCCAGGACTTCTCCAGTGCCTGTCCCATTCTCTGGAACTTCCTACCCCAGTATATCCGGTCGGTCCCCGCCCTGTCTGCCTTTAGGTGAGCATTGAAAAGTCACTTATTCAGGGATGCCTACCCAACCTCCACTTAAGAACTGTACTTGAGCCAACTCCATCAGATTATCACCTTTTGTACAAACTCCCCCATCCTTTAGATCGTAAACTCCACGAGCAGGGCCCTTCTATTGCTTCTGTATTGAAATCTATTGTATTGCAATGTCTCTCTTTATATTGTAAAGCGCTGCGCAAACTGCTGGCGTGATATAAATTCTGTATAATAATAACAACTAGTACAAAAGACTGCATGCTGTCATTGATGCTAAAGGGGGCAATACACAGTATTAAGAACAAAGGGTATACAGACTTTTGAACAGGGTCATTTCATTTGTTTACTTGTTGCCATGTTTTGTTTTATGATGGATTCCTTTTACACGTGTTCTTTAAAAATGGTACATACTATTAACAATTCTCCAAGGGAATACCTTAAGCTTTTAAAAAAACAAAAAAAAACAAAAAACAAACCTCATTCAATACATCTCCATTAACACTAAATATTCTATTTAAATACCCACTTTTGAGATTTTCACAGGTTTGGGCATCCCACTTACTTTTTTTTAATTCGTTTCTTGTCATGTCTCGGGGATATAATACGAACAGAAATCCCCCCAACAGGAAAAAAAGAAAGCTTTCATGTCAACTTTAAGAAAGAGGAGTTTTACCTGGCAAATTGACTTCCATCAGGTATTTCATACACAACACATTGGGATGATAAAAACATGTTTCTGTGATTGATGGAAAACGAGGTAGGTCTAGCAATACTCCAAGCTCATGGGTCAGTTCAATAATTTTTCTGTACAAGGGGAAGGACTATAGAGAGAAAAAATAATGTTATACATTTTGTTTAAAACTTTTCGCATAACTCATAAGGGAAGAAAAATAAAGCATTTCATCGGCATTATAGTACAATACCCAACCACAGACCAGTGCAGCATTTAATGATTTTGAAAGCTAGAAGTGAAGGTCATGTTGTTCAAATATGACCAAACTTGGTCAGAAACAGGGCTGCAAAAGAACCGTAACAAACAGCTACCTGCTGAATAATATATTTTGCACCTTGGTATAACTGGAGGAAATTTTGTAACTACTATAGGTTAGAAAAAAAAAACACGGTATAATCTGGTACACTCTTTCCTCTAGAGCAACCAGTATCCAACTGGTTTGTTTTCGTGTTCTCGATCATTTCTTTATATCCATGTTTCAGGGCCAGTTCACACCAGAATCGCAGAGGAACGAGCGCCATGCTCCTGTGCGATTCCTATGTGTTCCCCTGCAGTGCAATTTTGAGCCCATTCACTTGAACTGAAATCATACTCAACTGCATATAAAGTAGTGCATACACTACGGCTGAAAAATGCACCACATCAAATCGCATGGTATTGCGGTACAATGTGATCTGGTGCCAGCAAATGCATTTTGTAATCTGCATTTTGTAATTTGCGGTTAATGTACTGGCACCTGCAGCAAAACACAGAGGCAGTACACTTTGAACGCCGTTGCGGGAAACTCACACAGAACGTACCCTTCCAGCACCACGTTCTGGTGTGAACTGGTCCTTGTATACATACAGTACCTACCTTATGATTCATAACACAGCTATGAAAAAGAAATGCTGGAAATCACTGAAGTAGACATTGCTACCCCAGTCATCTCCATCTATTGCACTGCTACATTCTGAATAAAGGAAGTCACCTGCTCGGCATGGACACCATACAGAGAATGCAAAGTGTTTGCTGACTGGACGAGGTGGAGAGGCAGGTTGGTGAGGTCATTTCATTTCTGGAACTCATTTTTAAAGCAGAAGTAGAAGTTCCTGTCACTTTAGTTTGTTTATACCAAGCTGAACAAAGCATATCACTCTGTAGTGTGTTTTTGTCTCAATCCAGAGTGCTAAGCGTCATTTGTGTCTGCTGCTTGTTGTTCTGCTACAAGCATGACAAGTTTTCCTGACACCAAGAGAAAAATGGTGACAGAGGACACAGCATGTGATTGACAGTCTCAGCTCTGTTGCTGGGTGCTGTGTGAAGGGGATGTGTCCCTTCCCTCCAATCAGCGATCAGAGCTCTCCTCACTATTGTAACAGAAGCTCCCTGCCCCCTGCTTTTCAGATCTGAGAGATCCTGTGTAAATGTTGCACTTTGAAAGGATGTAGGGGAAAAATGGGTGTAGATAAGAGGTACAGCTTATGTAGAAGGATCTGTTTCATCTCGGTGTATCAACTGAGGCCAGTCATTTCACTATGTATACAGTGGGGATCGAAAGTTTGGGCACCCCAGCTAAAAATTTGTATTAATGTGCATAAAGAAGCCAAGGAAAGATGGAAAAATCTCCAAAAGGCATCAAATTACAGATTAGACATTCTTATAATATGTCAACAAAAGTTAGATTTTATTTCCATCATTTACACTTTCAAAATAACAGAAAACCAAAAAATGGTGTCTGCAAAAGTTTGGGCACCCTGCAGAATTTATAGCATGCGCTGCCCCCTTTGCAAAGCTGAGACCTGCCAGTGTCATGGATTGTTCTCAATCATCATCTGGGAAGACCAGATGATGTCAATCTCAAAGGTTTTAAATGCCCAGACTAATCTGACCTTGCCCCAACAATCAGCACCATGGGTTCTTCTAAGCAGTTCTCTAGAAAACTGAAACTGAAAATAGTTGACGCTCACAAAGCTGGAGAAGGCTATAAGAAGATAGCAAAGCGTTTTCAGATGTCAATATCCTCTGTTCGGAATGTAATTAAGAAATGGCAGTCATCAGGAACAGTGGAAGGTAAAACAAGATCTGGAAGACCAAGAAAAATATCAGACAGAACAGCTCGCAGGATTGTGAGAAAAACAATTCAAAACCCACGTTTGACTGCACTATCCCTCCAGAAAGATCTGGCAGACACTGGAGTTGTGGTACACTATTCCACTATAAAGAGATACTTGTACAATAATGGTCTTCATGGAAGAAGAGAAAACCTCTTCTACGTCCTCACCACAAAAATCATCGTTTGAACTTTGCAAATGAACATATAGACAAGCCTGATGCATTTTGGAAACAAGTTCTGTGGACCGATGAGGTTAAAATTGAACTTTTTGGCCGGAATGAGCAAAGGTACGTTTGGAGAAGAAGGGGCACAGAATTTAATGAAAAGAACCTCTGTCCAACTGTTAAGCATGGGGTTGGATCAATCATGCTTTGGGGTTGTGTTGCAGCCAGTGGCACAGGGAACATCTCACGAGTACAAGGAAAAATGGATTCAATAAAATTTCAGCAAATTGTGGATGGTAACTTGATGCCATCTGTGAAAAAGCTGAAGTTAAAGAGAGGATGGCTTCTACAAATGGATAATGATCCTAAACACACCTCGAAATCCACGGGGGATTACATCAAGAGGCGTAAACTGAAGGTTTTGCCATGGCCTTCACAATCTCCTGACCTCAACATAATTGAAAATCTATGGATAGACCTTAAAAGAGCAGTGCGTGACAGACAGCCCAGAAATCTCAAAGAACTGGAAGACTTTTGTAAGGAAGAATGGGCAAAGATACCTCAAACAAGAATTGAAAGACTCTTGGTTGGCTACAAAAAGCGTTTACAAGCTGTGATACTTGCCAAAGGGGGAAGTACAAGATATTAACTCTGCAGGGTGCCCAAACTTTTGCAGACGCCATTTTTTGTTTTCTGTTATTTTGAAAGTGTAAATGATGGAAATAAAATCTAACTTTTGTTGACATATTACAAGAATGTCTAATCTGTAATTTGATGCCTTTTGGAGATTTTTCCATCTTTCCTTGGCTTCTTTATGCACATTAATACAAATTTTTAGCTGGGGTGCCCAAACTTTCGATCCCCACTGTATGTAAGGGATAGCAACCATTTTTGGCAAGCTTGGCCAAAACAAAGTGACAGGAAACCTGGAATTTAGCTTTAAGACCCTTTTGTGTGACTTCTCTTTCTGATCTTCTAGCACTACCTGTGGACTGGTAAACATGTTGAACAGTAATGCTTATATTTGCAACCTGGGCAGAGCCAATAAAATCATTCCCTTAAAACCCCTTCAACTAACTGTGCGACCTACTTTGCTGCTGTATAGTACACATGCAGCCAAGTTTACGAAGCCAATAATCCAATTTTTATACAGGTAATTTTCAGCTTCTTTGGTTATCATCAGTGAATTAAGTGGTTAAACCATGGATTTTATGGAAATGATTTATATGACAATAACATAAAAAAAAAAAAAAAAAAAAAACACAGTCGGATGATGATGGAGAGGGGTGATGAAACAAAAGTCTAATTGTTTTTTTTTTTTTACCTAATGCATTCCCTGCACTGTGAGCAGACAGGCATTTTATTGCAGAAGAGACATGCAATGTCTTGTTTACAATAAAAACATACCTACCTACCTGCTCACAGTGATCCCTGGACTGTGAACTGTGCACTGCATGTTGATGCTATTATATATGCTGTATGTAGACCCACCTGCAGGGGTGATGCGGGGTATCTGCACAACTGCTTGTGACGACAAGGGGCAAAAATGTGATTGCTACATAAATACCATCAGTGTGTTCACAACTATGGGTAGTATTAAAAAAAAAAAAAAAATCAGGAGGTATTCATTCTCTCAAACTGGATGTACATGTGTTCTGTGCAAATGAGGGAAAAACAAATATTACTGGGCTATTTGTCTTCAGGTTAAATGTTTTTCACTCATACAGAATACAGTAAATCACAAAAACACTGCATTATAGCCACTAAATGGAATGGAAAACTATAGTAAATAAGTATTTATTTCCTATGATCATCAGCTCTTTCTAGTGGCCATAGACTCATTCTATGCTGTATGAATGAAAAATATTCAAGCTAGAGAGAAAATAGCCTTATAATATTTGTTTTTGCCTCCATTCACACAGAACAAATGTACATGCAGGTTTACAGGAGGACAAATAGCTCTGCAACTTTTTTTGCAACACCCATGTAAAAAATAAAGAATATTTTCTCTTTGCGTATATCCCTTTCCTTACCCCATTATAACATCTGCAGTTGGAACATACAACAGATGCATAAGGTTTTATTAAAAATTATCAACACGATGATCTAAAGATTACATAAGATAGAGGAGAACCTCATACTTATTTTGCTTTGAATCTTTGTGGTTTCTATGTATAATTCTGATGGTATACCCAGTCTGTATAATCCCTAAATTGTCTGTCAGTGTTTGCTGCTGTCAATAAAAATAGAACATTAATAAAATGTTTACTGGAGTTCCCAAATGCAGGGAAAATGTGGATTACAGTGAGTGACTGGTCTTCTGCAAACAGTACAAACCAAGCCAACACCGGCACATGCAAACATGACAAGATGAATGGACCAGATCTGCCCAGACATTATCAGGGTGAGGTGAACAGCGCTGCTCCTCTTCTCGGCCTTGACAGTACATAGAAGTGGGTGGCAGTTCTAAAAACATGTGAAGACAAAGATCTACACAAAGATAATATACCTTCTCACGCTCTATTACAGGGTTTAGCATACTGTATAGCACATAAAACTGAATAGCAGTGGTGTACAATGCTATGTTTTAGTTTCAATTACTTTTATTAAATTTTTTAGGTTAAGAGAAGTTATCCCCCTTAAGGAGATATAATGCTACAGAACAGATGGGCTTTATTTGTAAAAAGCAGCAGATAGAGAAATTTGGTGTTTACAAATTCAAAATCAATTGTTTTTTTAACTGAAAGTAAATCTATTATTGGTCCTTGTATAAAAGCAATGCATTCCGACATACCTACAATAACATGTTTTTTTTAAAGTAAGAAAAAAAATATTTTTTCAAACAACATAATAAGCAAACTAGGTCATTATTATACAGTAGCTACTTTATGAAGAGTTGCAGCCAACTCCCTGAGTGTAAAATCACTGAGGGCAAAAGAGCAAGCAACAAAGGGAGGAGTGAACAGATTCCTGTTTCAATGATGGTCACAACAGAAATTCAATCAACCAGTACTGAAACAGCAGTCGAACATACAGAATACCATACAAATAGCCAGAGAAAAGATGCAAGTGGTCACAGGTAAAACCATCAGAACAGCAAGAGCAACAGGTAAATGGGAGGATGCAAGGAGATTGAATGTGCATTTCCAAATGGCTGTGAGTAAAGGTAACAAAGTTTACTGGGTGAAGCAATGCAACAAGCTAGAAGAGGTCTGTATTGAAGGGCTCAAACACCATTAACTGCTTGCAACAAGGTGTTAAGTGCAGATGGGGAGAATAGGCTATACTCTGGCAATGATGAGGCCCAGCCCCACCCAGGAATGTGGGGAAATGGAAGAGGATGATAAAGACAATAACAAGGCCCCAAGCGTCTACCCTATCCCAATGGAATTGATGGAGCCTGATCTACTAATAACCATCACAGCCCTTTGCCAGTAAATCTGGGAAAACAAACCACAGGACTGAAAAATTCTATGCATCCCTCTTCCAAAAAAGGGCAACTCCAAGTACTGCTCCAACTTTAACCACTTCCTGTCAGAACACTTTCACCCCCTTCCTGTCCAGGGCAATTTTCAGCTTTCAGCGCTATCACACTTTGAATGACAATTGCGCGGACATGCAACACTGTACCCATATGAATTTTTTACCATTTTTTTTAGATAGATAAAGCTTTATTTTGGTTGTATTTTTTCACGATGGCATTTTTATTTTTTTTGCTATTTAAATGAAAATGTCCAAAAATTTTGAAAAAAAGTGTTATTCTCATAAAATTTTGCAAATAAATAATATTCCATCATAAACCTTGGCCAAAATTTACTCCGTTATCTTTTTAGTAAAAAAACAAATAAGCCAAATTAGTTTAACCAAAAATTATAATTTTTAAACATTTTTTTTTACAGTTTGTTTTTTTTTGTTTTTTTTTCTACATACTGTCACCCTAGCAGTAGAGTGTCACCATGGTGACACTGTACAACTTGTGTGGGGGGGGTGAAGTTGTTTTTTGTTTTGTTTTTTTTACACTGATTGCTTTTACACCCATATAGGATGTAAAAGCAATCATTTCTCTCTCTCTCTCTGTCTGCATTCTTGCAGCCATTGAGAACTGAGTGAGCTGTGATTGGTCACAGCTTGTCACATGGTACAAGACTGTTGTGCATAGCCTTGTACCATGTGACCTTTGTGATCATTCACAGATTTCACATGTAGTAAGCAATGACTTCACAAGTGACATCTTGCATGTGATCACTGATTGGCCAATCAGTGATCACATAATCGAGAACTCGTACAGAGGTCCCGTCTGATGATCGGTGTTTCACTGTGTCCGGAGGACACAGCGGGCACCGGATTGCGGTGCTGCGCGCTTCCAGGGAGCACGCACAAGCAGGGAGCAGGGAGGCCATTGATAAACGGCCACCCGACCCTGCACTGCCACCGTCCGGCCGTTTATATACAACGGCCAGATGGGAGGTGGTTAAAACAACTGCCCTTATTCCTCGTGCTAGGAAAATTCTTAAGATCATACATCTGGTACTGATCTTAAAAAGAATGTTCAAGTCAGCCTTTGTTAGGGTCATGGCAGCCATGACCATATTACAAATTTGCACTGGATCAGAAAACCTTATGAATTTCAAAAGAACATCCACATATGCTTTAGTGACTACTAGAAAGCTTTGACTGTGTTAATCACAACAGGCTATGGAGAGCCCGACAAGAGCTGGGGTTGCTAACATATATCTTGTCAAGTTGATATAAATCGCTGTACACAAACAGAAACCATGGTGCAAACATATATGGGGACACTGGTTGAAGAGAGAAGGAGGGTGCAGCAAGGTTGAATGCTTTCCCCTTTCTTGTTCAACCTGTATGCTGAAATGATCTAAGTAAGCTGGAGCTTGGAGTTAGGTTGCGAGTAAAATTTGGAGGAAGGAACATCAATAATGTTCAATATGTTGATGACACAAACCCCCTCTTAGAAAGATGGCCTGAAACATCTGATCAAAAACATCAAAAGAGAAAAACAAGAAGCTTGGCCTCTGCTTCAGCATCAAAAAGACCAAGATCATGACCACTGGAAGGAATAGATATGCTAAAATGGCAATTGGCAGTGAAGATTTAATTTTCCTTGGATCGAAGATCGATCGAACTGATGACTTCAGTCCAGTAATAAAGTGCTGTATCACACTGGGTCGCACAGTGATGATGAGCATGAGCCAAATATGGAAAAGCAAGGTTGTTAGTTTGGCATCCAAATTCATGCTTCCGTTTTCTCCATAGCTACCTATGACTGTGAAAGCTGGACCAGGAAAAAACTTGATAAGAGGAAAATCAACACATTTGAGCTATAATGCTGAGAGGCCAAAGCAAATTCCATGGATAGCAAAGATAACTAACAAGCAAATAATGAAGAGCATAAAACCAGAAGTTTCACTTGATGGCAAAATTGACAAATCTCAGGCTGACTAATTTCATGTCATGTGATCTGGAAAATGCTATTATGCTCAGATTGGTTAGTGGCAAATGGGAGCCAGGCCACCAAAGAACACGATGGTTAGACACCAACAACTAAAAAGAAGTAGCACAAGATCAAAAATGGACTAAACAGATAAAACACACACACAGACAAACAAAACTACAACTGCTAGTAGATGAGTTACATGGCTAGCCTTGCTAGTGGCAGTAAAATACGATAACACAAAAAAAAGGAGGAAAACAAATAGGTGAATGCTACAGAATGACATTTAAAAGTGTTTCTAAAGGCAACTTTGTTTTAAATTAAAATAACACATTATACTTAACTGCTCCTTGCAGCCGCCAAAACTCGTTTAGGACACTTAAAAAAAGCAAAAAAAAAAAAAAAAAAAAAAAGCACCCAAGACACCATTTAAGTGATTTTTTTTTTTTTTTTTATTAAGGGGGAAGTGTTTTCTTCCACCACCCCTGATATTCATTTGTCGAACGCACCATAAACTCCACAGGTTACCAAAGACAAGCCCCTCCAAGGCTTAAAATGTAGCTTCATTTTTGCTGCACAGCAAAGCAAACGCTACCCGTCAGTCCAATGTCCATATTATGCATTGTAGGCGGCTTTGCTAAGTGTTCTGGGAGTGGCAAAAACATGCCCCAAACACCGGTTTCTGAAGTCAATGTAACCCACCCGCAAGATGTGGTGACTACATTTGTTTTTTTAGGCTTCCCTCCTCTTTATCTTAACCTGGTGATCCTGCCAGTAACACAACTCCTGTTCTAGGGTGACAGCGCTCTAGGATACCCTCCTGATTTGTACTACAAGTAACCCCCCCAAACTCCCTAACAGAGAGGAGGTGCTCTTTATTTCACAGGAGATAGCAGGGATGGTAGGCAGCATTGTTTGACACGGGACACGGATTTCTATCAGGATCAACCTGTATTTTTCTGTACTTGCAGAAAATATACTTAGGCTGGAAAAAAGAAAACTAACGTCACCACCACATCCAAGGACTAGTGGGCTACAATGTTTCACATTTTTGTTTTTTAGTTTGGTTACATGAAAGTGTAAAAATAGAAGTAAATCACATAGAGGGCAACAGCAACCTGCGCTAGTACTGGACTGCATGCACCCTATTCAATCTTAAGCTTTTCTGTCAGCATTCTTCAGCTAATTGCCAAATATCTTGCCTCAAAAAAAACAGTTAAACTAATTTTCTGTTTCTGTCATGACTCATATACAGTATAATGCCTATTAATATCAAGCTGAGAGACATTCACCATTAGAAAAAAAAAATCAAGCCATTTGGACTATATTATCTATGTCCAGTGATATACAAGAGGAGAGAAGGAAGGGGAGAAGATGAAAATGGAAGCAGGCAGGCTTGTAGGCTCAGATACAGCCTGACAATGCAGTAGGGTTGATAAGTGCAAATTTTAAGTTGGCCATATACTGATAGAATTTTATTTGAAACTGTTAATTTTAAGAACATTCAGTTGATTTTCTAATCATTAATGGGGTCAAATTTATATTTGTTTTTTAATATTTAAATGAGGACAGAAATTTGTTCTAAAGTGAATGAGTTTCTCACAGTGTATATAGTTTTTGTTTGGGAAAGTCCATTTATTTCAAAATCAAATATAAAAGCAAGCAAACGTTTCTTTCAAACGTACTGAGAATTTTTATACAAAAGTTTGTTCAACATTTCGAGTAAATATTCACATATTCTACTAGTTAATGGCCAGGTTTAGGTCTCATTCACATGGGCTCTTGTCCAGAAAGCGGATTCCTGTGGCTGGAATCACAGGTGGTTCCAGAAAGCTGTGGTGCTCAGCCTTTACAAGGCAATGACAGGTTGACAGAAGCCTCAGCTTTCTGACACTATTTAGAGGTATGTGTACATTCAGCTGTTACCTGAGGCTAGAGACAGATGAGTCCTGGATGAATATTGTCTGAATGGCCCCATAGTGCATTCAAAATGCAACTGTTTGTGCAAAACAAATGTACAATATGAAGATGATTATTGTATTTGTTCTCCATCAATGTTTGATCAAAGTTGTTTATGCCATTCAGATGCCTCATGAGAGATTGAGGTCTTGCCAAATCAAGAAGGCCTAGGCACCTAGAACTAAAATGTACTGGGGATTCAGTTTGGACCACCTGTGGGTCTAGGCCTTCCTCCTTCACACTTTAGGTCCTCTTTAACAAGACCCAATTTCCAATTCTGAAAAGGTTCAAGACAAAAGTCAGACAAAATATCAAGGTTATGTATGCCAAACAACTCATCTCCAATATTCATTTTTACAGGACAGTGTACATTATTATGCACCTGCATACACATAATGTATGAGAACTTCCTATAAGAAAATAACTCATGTTTTATGCTCTGTAAAGATTATTATTACCAATAATAAAGAATCCAGGTCTAAAAATACTTCAATTGTATTTGACTCATCTATTGCACATTGGAATTCCTTTGTCTTAACATAGAACACTGTCTGTTTTAAACCACACACCTTAAATACTACATGCACAAAAACCTGCTTGAATCCTACGTCCGCCGTAAAGAACAAAACCATATGGGATTTTTTTGTCCTTTCCTTAGGAGAGCAAACATACATCCCTCATTGATTGGAGATGAAAAAAGCCTGTAGAACTATACGTGAACCTTTACAATGCTAATTATATACTGAACTTTTTTTTTCTCTTAGAAGAGAGTTCAGCACATAAAAACAGTCCCTGGAAATGCTGGGAAAAAATGTTTTATAGAAATCTCACAAAATCTAGCAGGGATTTGTTTTCTCGATTAGGTCATAGCCAAGACAAGTAAGGGCAAGCTAGAGTTTCTGTTACACAACAGATTACTCCCAGGTAAAAGCCGAGCACAATGCCAAACACTCTCTTGTACTATATGGAAAGAGAGAGCCTCACCCATGCTTGCAGTGGGCTTTCCAAGTACATTTTCACAGAGTTCTCAAGGAGATCTGAGCATCTGTGTCACAGGAGAAATGTCAGTTTATGACTGTGGGCAAATAATACTCCCTGGCTTATTTGTCAGGCCAAGGCTCACTGAATAGCTATAGGCTTAACACAGCCATGTATAATATTGTTGGCAGAATCAGAAATTTATGGCTCCTGCAGCTTCTCTGTTTATCAGTGATGGGATTTAAATGATGTATAATTTTGTACTGTTACTAAATATTAGTCAGCACCAGGCTGCATAGGTACATCATTGTAATGCATTTCTGAAATCTGGACTATCATCCATTTCAAGTGCCTGCACAACACATACTTTTACTCAACAAAAAATTATTTTTTATTTTAAGGCATCATGCACAATGCACCTGTTAAATGCCTGTTTGACTTTTTTTCTGCCTCTAAATGATCCTCTATGTTATCCTATGTGTCCATGCACATATAGGCATTTAGAGGAGTTTGGAGGCAGGGGCACTTAGGGGCAGAAATATGAATGCACCAAAATTGTGTTCATGAGAAGAGCTTTTGGACACAAAAACCACCCAACACATCTAAATACTGAGTGCATTTAGCGCTTGGACATTTCAACATTTCAATGGCCAGAATAAAATGAATATTCTGGCTAACTAAATAAACACCTAAGCGCTTGACACGCCTAAATGCATTAGAAAACACATGGCTTAGGTGTGTTTTTTTTTTTTTAAGACAATCGTTTACAAAAGCCCCAGTGTGCATTAAATCTAAATGTTCACTTTGTGACTAAGGCAAAGCTTCATTCACTGTAACCACCAAGATAAAATCCTATTTCTTAAATTTCCCTTGCAAGTAACTGAAAAGTTTTGCCTCATTTGCAAAGTTAACCTTCCCTTTGCTAAATGAACTTCCTCTACTACTTCAGTAAATCAACTACTTTGTTCCATTAATCTTCATACTCTACCATATAGCAAAAGGCAACAAATGTGAATACCCTGGTACTTCGGGGTATGCAGGAACAAGTGAAAATCCCCCTTCCTCCCCACCTAGCAGCGCTTTGTACCTGAGTAACCAACTACCAGGGCTGCAATCATGTAGAACAGGGGTCCCCAAACTGCGGCCCATAGGCAGGATGTGGCCTTTTGCTTGCTTTTATCTGGCCCTTGGGGCACTCCACTGATGCAAGGAACTATCCATTCCACTGACACCAAAGACAGGGCACTATTCCCCCCACTGACACCAACAATGGGGCACTATTCCTCCCACTGACACCAATGAAAGGGCACTATTCCTCCCACTGACACCAATGACTGGGGCACTATTCCACCCGACACCAACGATGGGGCACTATTTCTCCCACTGACACCCACGATGAGACACTATTCCTCCCACTGACACCAATGATTGGGCATGATTCCTCCCACTGACACGAACAATGAGGGCACCATTCCTCCCACTGACACCAATGATAGGACACTATTCCTCCCACTGACACCAATTATGTACATTTTTTTACCCCCATTTAGTAAACCAAACACTATTCCTCCCACTGACATCATTTATGGGGTACCATTCCTCCCACTGACACCAACAATGGGGCACAATTTCTCCCACTGGCACCAATGATGGGACACTATTCTTCCCACTGACACCAATGATTGGGCACTATTCCTTCCACTGACACGAACAATGGGGCACTAATCCTCCTACTGACACCAATGATGGGACACTGTTCCTCCCACGGACACCGATTACGTAAAACATTTTTTACCCCCATAAGTAAACCAAGCCCATGGCATTATTCACACCCACTGGCCACAGTCCAGCCACCTAAAGATTGAAGGGCAGTAAACTGGCTCTTTGTTTCAAAAGTTTGGAGACCCCTGACGTAGAACAAGGAGAGTTAACATAGCCTGGTAAGATTCGAATAACTCAAATGTACACAGTACTTAAGGTAAACCTGGCAGCAAACTGGGGCAGATGAGAAGTGAGAGGAAGGCAAGTCATGACTGTTCACAGTATTAATAAAAAACAACCTCCTGCGCTCAAATGTGGTACTCAAAGACTAACAGGTTTCCACTGTTCTAATTCCAAGCTGAATGGTGCTACTAAGCTATGCTGCCCTCTTAGGACTGAGGGTGTCCCTATATGCACAGCACTCAAAAACAACAAAGAGGACACACCAGTCTTGCACATTTCCTTTAAACACTATTTATTGATTCATAAAAACTATATACACACACAATAAAATGAGCTCACAAGTGCATCAACATATTCAAAATCTCAGACACCAAATCTGTAGCACTTGTTCTCCAGCTTGGGAAGAAACTATCCAAGTCCAATATGGCTGACGCGTTTTAAGGGGTAACCCCTCTTCATCAGGGCCATCAGAGTTTGTAAGTATATAAGGAAATATGAAATATGCAATTTCCCTATTTAGGTTGTCTAGTTGTCTCACAAATATCTAAGAAAGCTTCTAATATCCTGGTTACCTTAGTTGACTTCATACCAAAGGAATGTCATTAGAAACTGGCCAGGTCCTTAAATGGTCATTTTGCTTGCAAGGGGAGTTGGTGGGGGGTTGGTCATTCCTTACACACAAGTCGTATACACTACAGTTATAACTTTGACTAATCAGTCTCATGTCAGGGCTTGCTATGTATGTGTCTGTGATCATCTGCCACGCCACGCAAGCGGGCGGGACTCCAATGGCAAAAAGGCATCTTTAGTTAAGTATTCTTGTTACATTTTCTAATATTATTATCTATAACATTCATTACTTAATTAAATGTTATACTTCTAAATATTTGTGTGATGTCTCTTTGCATATATCAAATACAACCTCAAAAATGTAAACTATCACGTATCTGTGATAAAATAGTATAATAATTGTTTTTATAAATTGGGTAATGAAGGTAATGTGCCCGGCTAGTGCGCCTGCTTTCCATTGTTTTTCATTAGGAATTACAATGTTGCCTGAAAAACTAACCTGTTACTATGGCCAGTGTGGCAACCTGGAATGTTTATATAATATCTTCAAAAGACACTGTCCCTTTGTCCATTCAGGGCAAAGTGACATTGTGTGTTTACAGGCCACCCCTCAACCACTTTATATTCCAGCACTGCCCCAGTGTTTCTTCCTCTGTGGCCTCCACTGCAAAATACCTGGTGCTTCTGGGTACCAACATTATGTAGGGCTCAGGTGTGTGTGTGTGTATATATATATATATATTATTACACAAACATACATATATAAACAAACATACACACACTAGGCCCCTAGCACTTTCACATGATGAAGGGGCTGACATCACTGCTGCATCTGAGCTCCAACATCAGCCTACACCAGGTATTTGGTGGTGGCTGAATTGGAGATAAAATGGCACAGAAGCACTGTGAAGGCAAGTATGAAGTGTTTGAGAAGTAGGCTTTACACAGACAGACAACACAAACATTATATATACATACACACATACATATATATATATATATATATATATATATATATATATACACATACATACATACATACATACAATCACACACACACAACACACACACACACAGTATATAAAATTTTAAAGAAAAAAAACCACAAAAACACAAAATTCCTGCAAAGTTTCAAAATCAAAAAGGGTTTTTTTTAAATGTTTTGGTTACTTTAATACAATCCATCACAAGAAATAAACTATAAAACATAAACACATTTAAAACATTCCCATAATGTGTAAGAAGTGTAGTGGCTTAAATGGAGGCAAAACCATGCCAACATGCCAGGGCATCCACTGATCTAAGGTAAGGGAAAGGCAGTATAGGTAGTAATAGAGGGATGAGGTGGGAACAATTAGGCTTTATGTTTGATTATAAGTAATGGGAACATATTGCTTTTGCAAAGTGCTACTGGATGGGAATACCTGTCATGAAAACCAATAACCAGATGTGAAGGGAAACAGAATCTGCATTAACTGGTGTGTTGAAGAAGGCACAATAGTACAGAGAAGACAAACTTTTCACAAATCAACAGTATGTTCAAGTGCTATGATGTGCTTGTAAGTTATGCCAGTTTTCTTTTACAATGAATTTTATTATAGACAGCACAACAAAGAAACAGTCAAAAGCAAGCTCATTGACACAAAAAAAATAAGGTGTACAATTCTATTGATAGAGGACATAGCAAATGCACTGAAGTATTAACACGGAGAGAAACGGAGTACAGAAACACAATATGTAAAAGGATGGAATTAAACTTTATAAATTGCATTAATAGCAAACAAGTAGTGACCAATGAGCTAGTGAGCAAAGGCCAAGGATAGTCACCAAAATCACATACAGATAATAGGAAAAGCGGAGCATGAAGTCTCACTGGACGCACATCGGAACTCTACATCAAGGACTCTCAAGAAAGTCCGACAAATGTATAAAACATTACAGGCACAGTTCTATAGGGGTATCACAATCAGCGAATGCAACATGAAAACTGACAAAAACGAAAGAAAGAGAAAGAAAAGAGAAAGGTGGAGAAGGGAGAAGCAAGAATAGTAAAAACAAAGAAAGGGCTCCAGGGGATCGCGCCAGGAGAGTCTTGCAGTAGATCGACCGGAGGGTCTGGTCAAATCTAGTCGGTTGAACCACATCAATCCAGGGAAGCCAGATCTGCAGAAACTTTGTGTGGGTGTCCAACAGTATAGCCGTTAGATTCTCATTAACCATTATAAAATTCATCCAATTCTTAACGGCTTTGAAGCTAAGAAGAGGGGTTTTCCAAGCTCTCACGATCGTCAATTTGGTAGCCGTAAATAGATGTGATGCGAACTGCTGCTCAGGATGGAGTAGGCCTACTAATGGTTTAAATAATAGCGCCTCGTATGGGTTACGCTTAATATCTGTGTGTAGCATAGTGCGGAGGACGGCATAGACCCTAATCTATAGTCTGCATATCTTGGGGCAAGTCCACCAAATATGGGCCATGGTACTTCTTTGTTGACAACCCCAAAAGCAAGTTGGAGAATATGAGGGAATAAACTGAGCCAGCTGGGCAGGCGTATAATACCATCTGTAAAGGACCTTGTAGGCATTTTCTAATATAACATTCCTCGAGCATTTAGACAATGCTTGAGTCATGATCCACCAGTCTTGCTGATCTAGACAACCACCGAGTTCCGATTGCCAATGCTGATAAGAGCGAACCGGGGATGTCCTATAAGAAATTACAGCAGAGTAGACAAGGGAGATCAAGCCTGGCGCATGAGGCCTGTGCCTTCAAAGACTTCTGAAGGGGTCAGCCTATAGGGTCCCAAATGGGCTCGTAATAATGTAGTAAGAAAGTGATGGAGTTGGAGGTAGCTAAAATGTTCCCTCAACAAGATGTCATGAGAAGAACGGAGAGTCTCAAAAGTGAGTATCCGAGTAGGAGAGAGCAAGGAGTGAAGCCATGAGCTGGCCACTACGCAAACTGTCCAGGGTTGTCAAGGCCCAGGGGAAACAATGGGTTGTGGAATAGGAGCATCAAAGGTAAGTGAGCGGAAATGAGACCAGCAGAATATTTAATGGAGTCCCAAAGTCGAAGCGTATGTGTTAATGTCGGACTACGAGGCGAAGGGCAACAAACAGGGGGGAGCCACGGCAAAGAAGAAAGTGGTGTCGGGTGGGAGTCCATCAGATCCACTATGGCCCACAGGGGAATATTGCGAGAAGCGTGAAGATGGACTAGTGGAGCAATATTCGCCACTAAGTAGTATGCATGAAGTTTCGGGACAGACAATCCACCTTCGTTTCCACGGGCAAATAAAATTATTTTGTTAATTCTAGGGCGTGAGGAGCCCCAGATGAAAGACAGAAGCTTCTGTTGATGAATGGATAAGATATGCAAAGGGACAGGGATTGGTAAAACATGAAACACATATAATAATTTTGGGAGATAAGTCATATGGATCACATTAATTCTACCGAACCATGAAAGCAGAGATGACCCCAAGAAGACAACATTTTCGTCAAATCCTTAAAGACAGAGGGGAAATTAGCCCGATACAGTCCTTCGTAAGACGGGGTGATCTTAATCCCCAGGTATGGCAAGACCGAAAGCCATTGAAAAGAAAACAATTGTTTCAGTGTTGCCAGCAGCGTGGGGGAAAGGGTAATAGACATGGCTTTAGATTTAGCGGGAGTTATGCCAGTTTTCTGTTTCACCAACAGGTTTACTTTAAGCCTCAACTGGCCTCTAATGGCAGGTGACCATTGTAGAATAATCTACACAACAAAGTAAAACTGCTGAATATTTCAACATCTGTGTCGACATGGAGACTATTACATGCTGTGTATATTTTACTTTTAGATAAAATTTATTTTAAAGATTTACTGTACTTTCTCCACAAGAAGTAGATTTTCTTTGTCTACACACTCATCCAACTGCATATTACAAATCAACCTCTAGACTGAAAGAGTACAATGGGGTGATGGAAAGGAAGCTTTACATTGATATTCTTCTAAACAGGGGGAGGGTTTTTTGAAAAAAAAAAAAAAGGAATTAAAGAACAAAAAGAATACCTCAAAGTTCACTGCAAATGAAAGAGTGAAAAAACAGGCTAATCAACATTTTTATCATGCCTGAAAAATTTCCAGATTCCAGTATGTTCCTGCTCTCAAATGCAAATGTTACTGTATGGTACAGTACAAACAATTTACTAGTAAAGTAAAAATGATACCTGGGTTGTATATAAAACTGACCAAGCAAACCAGTTCCATCTCTATATATTAAAACTCAATTGCTCCCAGGACTGAAAACTTCAATCAGCTGGAAGTTATGAAAGCAAAACAACTTCTTCTGGTTCCACCAGTAATGCTCATACAGTCTGCCAAACCGGACAGTTCTCTGCTAGCAAAAGAAGCTAAGGCTTCTAAGGCTACAAAGGACCTGAAAATCTGGAACAAGTCACCATAATGTATCTATTACGTATATCTTCTGTAAAAATATTCAACATTGGAAAAGTCATCCTTTTGCCAATGTCAAATGCCAAAGTCAAACCCACATTAATTAGGCATTTCTATGCCAGCTCAAGGACATAAGGCTATGTATAAAAGTGTAAGGACTATTCAGACTTAGGTGTGTGTTGAAATTCATTCCTTTGTGTGCTGAAGCACCAAAATACGTTGATTGTTTCGGTGGGCCCACTGGCAAAAAAAAGTGAGTGATGAGGAATGTGAATGCAACACAAAACCTGTTGTTGTACTGCCTGCTAAAGCACACAAGCAAGCAAATGCCACCTAAGAACCTTAGTTTTTATCATCAGTTATTACAATAAGATTCAAATTTTAATATGGCAGTTGTTCATATGACCGTGTGTGTGTTGAAAGCAAAGCCAGTACTTAGTATGAACACTGTGATCTCACCAGCCATTTAAGTATATTCTTGGGGTTCCCTTCCAGATGAAGATGCAGTGCTTGGGCCTCAGTAGCCAGTGGTCAGGCCCAAACAGTTTTGTGTGACAGAGGGGTGACATCATAAACCCTGTGTAAAATCTAACACCATCTGACACAGCATTAAATAGGATATTTTGTGGCAGCTTTGATAGAGGAAGGAGAGATTATAAGTGGGTCTTGGGGGGGTGGGGTTTGGGGGGCTTAAAGAGACTCCATCACATTGCTATGAATGGCAAAGTGACAGGCAATTTAAAGCTAATGTCTAGGGGCAAAGAAATACTTTTTATTCCTTCCAGTCTTGTAAAGTCACAGTTCCTTTGTCTTCTTCTCCTGTACAGGAGAAGGGTACTTCTTACTACTGCAATGAACAGCATTACATAATGATGCTTAAGGGCTGTTCAGTGTAGTAAATCTGATAGATGACGATGCCGCAGGAGGCGGGTCCACGACAGTCTGGGATGAGAGCAGGGGTCTCCAAACTGCAGCCTTTGCCTTTATGTGGCTCCTGGGGCACTATTCATCCCAATGAAGAAAATCAGATAACACTCCTTCACTGATTTCAATGGTGGGGCACCATTTCTCCCACAGACACCAATATTAGGGCACTATTTCTCCTACTAACATCAATGTCAGAGCACTATTCCTCCCACGGATATCAATGATGGGGCACTACTCCTCCCACTGACACAATCAGGGAACTATTTCTTCCAATGACACTAATGAAGGGGCACTATTTCTCTTTCTACTGACTGCAGGTGCTTTGTAATTGTTTTACTCCCACTGACCACCAAGCCTGAGATATTGTTCACTTCCACTGATGCTGGGGAATTTTCTACTCCCACTGGCCACAGTCTGCCCCCCCTAAAATCTGAAGAACAGTAAACTGGCCCTTTGTTTAGAAGGTTAGGAGACCCCTAGTTTAGAAGAAGCTCAATCCAAAAGACTGAGGACATCTAGTGGTGGAATAGAACCACTGTGGAAACAGAGAGCTCTAAACTGAAGGTGAGTATTTCAGCAACAGTTGCGTTCTTTATTTTTACTATTATTTGCTTTTATTATTTTTTACAAGTCAAGAATGAATGGCAACATAGTTTCAAAGGCTTCCAAGAGCATGCTAAATAAATCTGATGTGCCCATGAGTTGTCCTAAATAACCCTGGAGTCCACCTATAAATTTCCGAACCAAGCAGCTTCTATCCTGGTCAGTAAACATCTATAGCTATTACACTAGATATGTACATTTTAAAAGCTCTCTTGATCATAAGCCAGTTTATAACACATAGATAAAGACTGGAGATACGCACAAAACAACAAACTGACAAAAAGGTATGTTACAATACAGGCCAATAAAAATTGCTTATCAGCAGTCACCAACCCATTTTCTAATATTGTCTTTTTCCCTTCAATTATAAAGATGATTTACCAGTATTGGAATTCTTTAACTTCGCGCTTGCAGGTTGAATATAATATATATTTTATAGATGTCAGATATATAAATCAAGAACCTGTCATATGATTACTATGACAGCCAATCATATGGCTCAGCTGCCAGTTTCGCTCACTCACAGAGGCACATTGAAAGAAGCAGCCAGGTGGTTAAAGCTGTTAAAGTGTATTTAAAGCAAAACCTTTTTTTTTTTTTTTTTTTTATAGTTTTATATAGGAGAAAGGGTTAAAAACCTATGTCAGGTTTTTACTGCTGTCTGTGTCCCCAATTGGGCGGGGGTGTACCCTCTCTCTGTCTGTCATAGTGACAGTTGTCATTGGTATAGATTAGAATGTGACAGGAAATCCCACATTTTAGAGTCAACAGGAGGTGACAGGAAATTTTCCATTGGGAACAAATGTCTAAGAATGGATTTCCTCTAGTTTTGGAGAGATTTCGTTTAATTTCCTTTTGTTTCTCTGGGACACAAAATGAAGGGAAATCTTTCTGATGTGAAAAAGCAGAACAAAACTGACAGGGGACTTTAAACTGAACTCTGGGAACAATAACCCTATGCACTGCAAGAGTTAAATGCTCATTTTGTTGAGGGGGACATAAAAAGCAGTTATACAGTACTTCACTTCTATGTGCTTCCCTCCAGCTGCATGACAACTTCCCCTTGCTTCGCTTCACCATTCCAACGTCGTCCCATACAATGCAGGCCCAGAAGTCCTGCAATGTAAGTAAGAATGCCAAGGGCCCACTACTGATGACCTGATGTATAAGAGAGAGGAACAGCAGATGCAGGGGAGAAAATAATAAGGTAAATCTAGTTTCTTTTTTATGATCCCCCCAGACAAAATGAGCAATTAATCTACATATGTACTGTGCAAGAGAGCCCCACTAGAAGTGTATTTTTTTTATTTTTCCCCAGAGCTTAGTTTTAACCATTCCCTACACTATCTTAAATTAAAAAAAAGATTTACTCTGCCTGCATGTATGATTTTAAGGCCTCATGCACACATCCTCTGAACGCTGACAAGAGAAAAGCTGCGTTTTTCAAACTTGTTTAGGTGCATCAAGCGTTTGGGCGTTCATTTGTTTCATGGCCAGAACAAAATTACTATTCTGGCCAATTAAATTATTGAACATTTAAGCGCTAAATGTGCATAATATTTAGGCGCGTTTACATGCGTTTGGTGTTGTTTCTGCCCCTAAAAGCCCGTCTCTAAATGCTTGCAGTTGCCTATGTGTGTGTGGCCACAAAGGCTAACAGAGGGGCATTTAAGGGCAGCTGCAGTGTGCATGAGGCCTTATATACACTTAATTTGAAATTTAAAACAAATTAAAACAAAATGAAAACATTTTTAGCTTTAGGCCCCTTTCACATGGGGCAGACTGTTATGATCAGCAGGGGATATCTCCGCTGTTCAGAGCAGGCAGATGACAGGTCTGTGTCCGCTCAGTTTATTATTATTACTATACAGGATTTATATAGCGCCAACAGTTTGCTCAGCGCTTTACAATATAACTGGAGACAATACAGCAACAATATAGTTCAATACAAGAGGGATAGGAGGGCCCTGCTCCTTGGAGCTTACAATCTAGGAATAGACAAAGCTTGCTCTGCTCTATGGATGGCCGGGTGTAAATGGACTCCACTGTCCATTTACACCCGACTGCCCTCCGATCTGCCTAGATGAAGTGGGACAGGTCCCCTATCGTTTTCTTTTTGCTGACCAGATCAGATTGGAGGTAGGCGGGTGTAAACGGATACAAGCCCATTTACACCTGCCAGTCCATCAGGATGAATAGAGGGTAGGATCAGGTCTGCCTAAAAAAAACAACCAGGCAGACCTAATTGGACCCTTTGTATGAGAGAGGCCTTAGATAGACTTTAAATTTTAAAAGTTTTAAATAATAAAATAGTCTGTTAAAGTTGTTAATTTCATCCACTTATCAACTTATAACAAAAAAAAAAAAATCTGAGCATCTATTAAAGCAGTGTACCAAGTAAACACTTTAAATGTCCAGCAGCAGAGTGTACCAAATATTTTGGTAGGCAAATTAGTTATAATAAAATTAAAACTTTTTTTTTTTTTTTTTGTGGGATACAGTGGCAAATAGAGCATATGTCAGGTTTTGCCATTTATTTCCTTGTTGGGGTGATTTTTTATTAATACAGTTATGTCCTTCATGTGAAGTATACATTTTAATTTCAATGATACTGCCACTTTAAAAAGGAGAACAAATAACAAATATCTCTTTATGAGCCAACATGTTCCTAACATAAAGGGCTCATTTACCCAAACTAACTTTTCCTTTTTTATGCGGGTACTGATAGAATGGCTTCTTATAGCCTACAGGAACCCTAAGCGTCTCCACCCAAGTCAAGATAGGACCACCTGCAATACTTCTAATAAGGACAGAGGGTCTCATTCTGTGTTGGAATCTTCATTTATGTTGCACCATGGTGAATACAGATGGCTCCAATCCAGGAATTATATTACCTGCTGAAGTCGGGCAGTGCTAAACCTCTGGTAGAAAGGTTTTAATATTTTATAAAATCCAGTGGAAAAAACAAAAACAAATCACAAATTATTAATATTGCTAGGTTTCACCATTACATAATGTAAACTTGCAATTCTCCTTTCCTGTATGCTGCTGAATTAAACAAACAATTTCCTATTTAGACTACAACACATAGTTGCAAAAATGTGCTATTTTAACAATTTGCCGAGAACCAAAATTTCCAGGTATAAACCAGTTCATAATCTAGTATCTGGAACATGTGAGGGTGAATTGACTGTTCCAAGGTCAACAGGAGCTTAGTGGGATTTAAACCATTCCCGGAAAGACCCACAAACTGTTTTGTTGTTAGCACCCTTCACTTGTGTTGCTGCTGTAGGGAAGAGGTACAGGGGTATTAGCAAATGCCTGGAGATCAGGGAACTCACCACAGTACATGAACTGGAACCCTATTCTTCATATACTCGTTGCATTAAAAGTAGACCTGAAATTGTTAATTGTGCCTGAAAAGTGTACCTCTTTTCTTGAATTCCTCCAGAAAAATAGTAGTGCATTTTCTGGCATGTGATGGTGTCTAAGCACCCTTGTGTCCCAACAGACTCATAGTTGTATATCTGCAGTGTGAGATCTAAGACACTGCTGCCTCTGACTGCTAATCTCAGAAATTTGGTAATGTTACTACTGTGCAGCTCCTTGCTGGAGGATCCGACATAAGGATGCAAAAGCTGCATCTACCAAGAGGGCTACCTCCATACAGAGACAGAGCAGAAAAAGGATTGGTAATTCAGTAATGGGAAGATGATCAGCTACAGGGGGATTACAGGTGATGCTGATGACAAGTTCTTTGACCTGTTCCTGCCTTTTTTTCAGCAAAGCTACCATAGGTTTGTTACTCTATAACTTCACTTGCTGGATACATCTCTATTTTAGCGATGCTGGCATTCACGTTCTGGCCTTCAATGGCACAGTGAACATTTGTCCATAGGAAATAGGGTGCTTCCACATAAAAACTTTGAAAAGACACTCTATTGGAGATGGGCCATCTTGAGTATACCTATAGCGGCTTCCAAACTCACCTGTTAAGGCCAAATGCTGGGCCATTCCGTCACATCTACTGTATGTAATTACCTGAAGCTGCCTTAAAGCCAGCCTCTTGGAATCCCCTTCATAGCAGCACTCAGAATGGGAGGGGGTGGAGAATCACTATTAGGCAATCTAATGTCGCAGCAGTGAACATGTGCTGACAGGAAAAAAATAGAATGTGCAGAGGGATGACATCATCAGTGTTCTGCTGCTTCACTGTGCAATCAGCAAACTGCTAATTTTTTGTGACCCAGTGCGCTTAAGTGGAACTAAAAGGCAAATCTTTTTTAGCTTAGGATAAAGTGGAGTAAGACTGGGACACCTGTCAAGTTTTTACTGTTGTCACGAATATGGAGATTTGCCCGCTCTATTTGTCCTGTTTACCATTATCACCAAAAGTGAAAGAAAATTCCAAATTCTGGGTTGTCACAAGAACAGTAATAAAGGGGAAATCCTCCAAAGAGGACACTAGGTCTAAGGACAACCAGGGATTCCCTCACTTTGGAAGAATTTAATCTCACTTCCTGTTTTGGAAGAGAAGAGAAGGGAAATCTCCTTAATGGGACACATCCATAAAAAATGTGACAGAAGTTATAACTTTATCATACACTCTATAATGCTATCTAAAAAGAGAAAAAAAAAACATTTTGCTCTACGTTAACCTAGCTGCAACAGAGGTCAAGGATCTGTAAGTCTGGCAGTGGTGCCTACATCACAAAGCTGGCTGCACAGAATTAAAATTCCCTTGGCAAGTAACACAGTTGTGTTATTTTAAGAACTGTGTATTTAGCCACATGACAGAAGTTCAGCTTTGAATAGTTGATAGAATAACTAGCTTCCTTAAATACAAACAGGATGAAAAAGGCCCTTGCCTGTTTTGGAACATCTAAGTGATCTCAGCTAAATGAGAGAATCAGGCAATACCAGGTCTTTGGTTATGTGATGGGCTGCCTTGCAGTAAACACTACTTCAGGACCCTATGGATGTTCATGACACGGCCAAACACCTGTGTAATGCTGAATGGGAGAATCAGGCCATCCAAGCCATTTGATCAAGTGCTGGTAGGGGATTCAAGTGAGTTTTGACTTTATTTACTAAATCTCAGATATGTGATCACAGTTGCTATGACAGATCATTATAACATTAGCTTACCTATGCCATATGTAAACGGCCAATGAAATAAGCTAGACAACATAATGCATGTCACTGCATTGAGTTGTAAAGCTCTGCACTGCAGACTTGAAGTGTATTTTGTGACACTTTTTTTTTATTGTTTAAAGAAAAAAGTGCCATGCACTAACACCGCAAAGCACTGCTGCACACAACAGACAAGAGTTAAAATGCATATGGGCTGTTGTGAGCAAGCCTAAAAAAAGGTGATGTTTGAATTCCTTGAGGTCTCTCCTTAATGCGATTAAATTACATACACACACAATACTGACAGATAGATAGATAGATAGATAGATAGATAGATAGATAGATAGATAGATAGATAGATAGGCTGCCTTCTTTTGCTACAAATTTTTCAAATGGAAAGATGTCAACCTGATTATGAGAGCTGTCCTGATGTATTGGAATTCTAGAGAAGCTGATGCCCTCTAGTGGTACATGTCTGTATGTTGATGAACTACAAAACTACTGCAACACTATGGGGGATATTTAGATATTTGCTAAAACTGCGGGTCTGAGGATTTGGCAAACTGAGACCCAGACCTTGTGGTTGAACTGGGAGACATGCTTGGAGGATCTCAAATAGGATGAGTGGGGAGTGGAGACACAGAAGGGACATTTCTGAACAGATAAAAAGGGAGTGCAGTCTGTTCCTTAGGCCTCATCCTATGGAGGAAGATGGATGCGTTTGTCACCCGTAGAGCTCTTACTAATTGTAATAAGAATAGATCTGAAGAGATATTGTCCCACAAAAGCCACATGGAACAGATGTTTCTTAGATGCAGGTTCTGTAGCAAAGTTCCCTACATGTGTGTACTGACAGGAGACCCATGCACGAAATAAGCCAGAAAGCCTCCCCAACAGACTGTCACATCTGAAAATACAAGAAACGATTATTTCTAGAAGGAACTGGGATTTTAAAAGGTGCCGACTGTGCATATATCAACTACATCTGACGTTTAAAGCTACACTGATTTGCTCTATGCATTCAATAATCAACTGCAGCAGTAGAAAGATCACTTTTAAGAGATTTTGACCAGTGAGTCATAGTTTGGTTTTGCAAGGTTACAGCCAAGATCCGGTAAGAGCATGGCCCATTAGCAATGACAGAGGCATAGAGAGGGAATCCAATTGCTTATTGGTTGGGTCTTTAAAGACAGGTGCAGCCTCCACTGGTATAGAAGCACCTTTGTTAAGGCGGAACACTACCGGATCCACAGTGGGAACTACCTCAGTCTCACATAATTAACCCCTGGGAAACTAGGAACTTTAGAGAAGCCAACTCTCATATGTAATTGAGGTAGCTCGCAGTGCTCAGCCTGACTGGCTCACTCACTGGAAAGCTCTCTGTAACTTACTACCAGTACAAAGTCTGGAAAATCCCCTATGGGGAACCCAGTGCCCAAAGGTCCCTTCCAGGTTGTCCATACAACATCCAGTTCAGTGGGGTCCAGAAGCAGCAGCTCTGGCAAGGATGGAGCAGAACGTTTTTAAAAGAGTAAGAAAACAGGTGCAAGCAAAACATGTTAGTCTTGCACACAACAGAGCTGAAGAGAAGGCATCCATCCTCCTAAGACATTACCAAAAAGCCAAGGCATGCTGAAAATAAGAGGGGTTGTCCCATAGTTTTGTTTGCCAGTGTCCAATCCTCCTGTAGGTGGCAGTATAACATGAAGGTGAAAGACTTCCTCTGCCTTTCAACAAACGAAAAAAGGTTTTAGCTTTACGTGCACTTTAAACTGATCTTATTTCCATATATATTTTAATGCCGATAAAAAGACTATAGTTTCTCTTTGACACACACAAATTACAGTTAAAGCATTGCCATCAATGCACCCAGTCTCATATCTGCTTATGTTGCAAATATACTGCAAGCTACATTTTCACACAGTTACACCTGATAAACAAACAAAAAGAACACAAATGCAAACACAAACTTTATTGCACATTTTTATGAGTCTTCAATGAAAGAACTATGAAAATGTCCTTCTTGTGAACTTTTGATCTCTGGAAACAACACATATTGATATATTGAAGTCCAAATTAACACATCTCCTGAAATCGACTATAAATTCCCTCTGATTTTAGAAGAAATATGGGGAATGGACCCTAACAAACATGTCCGTCATGTGACCTGCTGTGTCCATAGTGTGTGCTGTGTCTACTCACTGGGAGCAAGCACAAGGGTGTAGTTACTAAGCAAATGATAGTGACTCAGGAATATACTTCTGTATTGTTTCCTGCTAGCATATCATCTCATCAGACATGTAGGTATGTTTTCTTAAGTATTCCTCTGTTTATACTAGTGTAAATATTTAACAAGGATAAAAATATAATGGCAAAGCCTGATCTTTACAAGCAGTGAAAGAGAAAGATTTTTTTTTTCCTTGGGAAGGAACACAGGATGGCAATCTTAAAGCGGACCTTTTTGTCCTTGTTTAAAAGTACACATGCAATTAACAAATTCAAACAAAACTTAAGCTGACCACCTCATTATCTTTCCCTATTCTAAATGTTCGTTTATAAGGCCCCATGTACACAGGACACTTCTGAACGATGGAAACTGACTGCTGCAAAACGTAGGTTAAAAAAAAGGTCTGTTTAGCCACGTTTGCATAACATGTTTATGTGCGTTTGCGTTTAGAAGCATTTTTTTTTTTTTTTTTTTTTTTTTAAGATAAGCACAGGAGAACCTCCCAAATGCCCTGAAAGGTGGTAAATTATTAATTATTTCAGACTGTTTCAGAGAAATACAGAGAGTAGAAGCAGAGACAGCAGTATGTGTTGAGATAATTAGGTGTGAGTTGCTCATTAACATTTCTTTTGTTTCCAAGGGTGGGAAAGGTGTCTGGTGGAGGGAGTCATTAAGGCCACCTGACAGGGGGTCTTCATGAGGAATTTGGGGTATGAATGGACATTAACATATCTTTTATTTCCAAGAGTGGGAGAGGTCGGAGGTGTGAATTGGTCCTTACAATGTGTGACAAGCTTGGTAGGAACATCCTGTGTTAAGTGATTTGTCCATCTAAGTACCTTGAAAACGCTTTGCATGCATTTTTCATGATGAAAAAAGGCTCTGGACAGCATTGGGAACTGGAAGAGTTAAAAAAAAAAAAAAAGTTTCAAACGCAAGCGCTTAAAAACACGATTTGCCGCATTTACAAGTGTTTTGCCTTTGAAACGCTGATAACATCTACTCCTGAACGCAAGTTTGCTGCATTCAAAAAAACGACTGTAAACTCAAATGCCTGTAAACGACTGTAACCGAAGATGTGTACATGGACACATAGGAAAACATTAGGGTGAGTTCAGGGGCTGCTGAAAAAATGCTCAACAGCTCCTAAACGTGAGTTTATCAGCTGCAGTGTACATAAGCCCTTAAGACCAAGTCCAGGCGACAAGAAAAATTGGTGGACTGCTAATACACGGATCACTGCAAGTCTGCTAGCTAAAGATTCCACTCAAGGCATCTGTAAGTCCCTTTCACACGGGCACCCTCTGTTTCGTCTAAGCAGGGAATCCTAGACTGATCTCTTTGCTGTGTCCAATCAGAACAGAAACTGATATGTGACATCTACAGGATCCAGTAGCCTGCACAACGTGGGACATACTTCATTACAGGTTAGGTCAATAAAGATAGATTTATTTTTGGCTACACTTAAAAAAAAAAAAAAAAAAAAAAAAACACCCCAAAAAATAAACAGACATTTGCCGATAATAGAATAAAGCACACTAAAAAGGATATTGATAAGTGGAATTTTGTATAACTGAAAAAGAAGGCATTGGTGAGAGCTGAAATATAGGATTTAAAAATTTTTTGCAGCCACGGGGCTCTGTTCACATTAGGCATTTGGACTTGTAGGTCAGAACTGCCGCAATTCTACATAGCGGCTAAACATGTGACACATATTTGGGTGCCATTATTCTTAATAACAAACTATGCAGGTTTGCCCTCTGACATTTCTTATTTACACTGCTTATAGAGGCATTATATTAGAATGAATCTGAATATTCATAGACTTATGGTGGGTCCTACTGAGCACAAATTGTCCGCCAATGCAGATGATATACTGTTTTATCTCAGATCTGTTGATAACATTGCCTAAATTTAATAGAAGACTTAAAAGAATGTCAAAATTCAAAATTTCAAAATGTATTTTTCTAACTCTGAAACCATGGTTTTCTACTTACCTCGAGAGATGGTTTGCTCCCTTAACCACTTGCAGACCAGCAATGTACCTGTACATTCCTGGACCTCAAGTGGTTATACCAGGATGATGCCCATTTATTTTTTTAGGATTGACTGTTGGCTCTCTTGTATAAGCAATCCTAGCAGATAACTAGCCATTGAATTGATTTTACAAGCAGCGGGAGGGGACTTCCCCCACTCTTTCTGTGGCTTCATCAGGCTGTCCCGTCCCGCCCCGCCAGGACATCTGATCGACCCAGCCAGCACTTCCACCTGCTGATCATAGGAGGCGAACAAAGGCAGGAACCACTCTGTTTGGCTCTATGATATAGGGAACCCGGAAGCCAGATGTAAACAGCACCATTTTTAAAAATCAAAAGCATTTGATCACACCAATCTAAGAACAAAATGTAATATATTGCAGCTTACCAGTTCTTAGATGCGGTGGCTTATTTTTTCCACTTCGTGATCCTGCCAGTAACACTCTCTGTCCAAAGGTTACATTACTCCCTCACTGTACTGTATCAATACAGTGTTGTCCTGGCACAGGGAGTGTGTTGAGACTACAGAACACCTCCTCCTCTCTTGCATAAGCTATTGGGGACATATTCTGTAGTTCAGAAAGGTAACCTATGTGGCAATGCCCAAATATACAATATTATTGGGAGGAAATATTACAATATATCCAGGAAATTTGTGGGATTATTGTACAGAGATCCGTGGACTTGTCTATTTTATAAATTCGAACCTGGGGTAAAAATACATAAGAACAGGGCATTATACCATCTAGTTAGCGCGTCTAAGGGCTTGATTCCCAAATATTGGCTTGTCCCAGATCCACCAAGTATGAATGACTGGGTAAATAGAGTAGAAAATATCTATAGGATGCAGGAGTTGTGTCATATTGAGGAGGATAAAATTGAACAATTTAGGAAATTGTGGAATAGTTGGCTGGTCTTTAAAACATTCAAAAGATACGTAAAACTGGGATGCAATTGGGATGTACGGGTGAAGTTTTCTTCTTGTTTTTTTTAGCTGTGTGTGTATTTGGTGCTTTTTTTGTATCAAAAAAATTTATAAAAGATATAAATAAAAAAACAAAAAGGTAACCTTTGTGAGCTGACAAGACTGCAGAGTGCACAGGACAGCCCTAACCTTTAACAGTTTTTTTTCTTGCAATTATCAAACAGAGAACACAAAAAAAAGTTTCAAATAAATATTCAATTGCCCAAAAGAGTAAATTAGAGAAATCTGTTGTTCACGTTTACATACGCCAAGCATAAAACGGCTTGAGATTACTGTACTTCAGATTAGGAATATACAGATATTTACATGTAATAATAAAAAAAAAAAAAAAAACTATACCCTAATTTTTCTATAACATGAAATTCTTTTTCCTGCTTTTCAATATATAAGAGCATGTCTCTGAGGGAGTGGTAATAAACTACTAATATCTACTGAACACGATATGAAAAAAACATTCATTAAGATACTTCAAAAATCCTTCTAGCCTACTGAAAAACTGACATATAAGATTATAAAGACATTAAACACATTTTATAGATCAAAAAGTAATACATTGGAAAGATGTTTGCAGTATTTCTCCTGGCAAAGAGTTTATATCATAATGACAAAAAAAATAAAAAAAAATAATTCATGATAATTAAAGTAGTTGTAAGACTCTGAAATGAAAAATGAACAGAACATATTGCTCTATAATTTGTACTAGCCTTTGTAATATCCCTGGAACCCATGCTGGCGATGGTAAGAACGTGTGTAGACGTAACAGGAATAAAAAGATACGTGAAGTCTAGCATAAGGTGGCAGTGTACGCAGATATGTTGTTCTATATTGCAAATCCCAGAATAATGTTGCCTAATTTAATGAGACTATTAAAACAGTACAGAGAGCTATCAAATCTGAAAATAAACCCCTCAAAGTCAGAGATATTGAATATCAATGTCTCAAAGATAGAGGAGCAAATTCTGGATCTAAAATGAATAAGGTTATCTGGGAATAAAGTTAACTCCTTCAATAAAAGGCCTATAGCAGGCTAATTACATTCCACTAATAAATAAAATAAAGGATGAGTTGTGGAGACTTTTAAAAGGGAGGGGCCTCTTGGATAGGCCGTATAAATTTGGTAAAGATGGTGATAATACCAAAAATTCTGTAGAAGTTTCATATGCTCCCAGTACGTCTACCAGGATCTTTCTTCAGGATAATAAAGAGGATAATACTTAGGTTCATATGGGTAAATAAGAAACCGAGAGTTAAGTATGAGGTACTGTGTAGGGCAAAAGGGAACGGGGGATTAAACCTGCCTATTTTTAGGAAATATTATTTATCGGTGATATTATCGCAAATTGTGGATTGGACATATAATTCACAAGGGAAATGTCAGGTAAATATGGAAGAGACTATGAGTAAGGAACAGCTAGAGAAGATTATTTGGATACCACATAATTTTCATATATTGGATGTGAATACTAGTTCTTTGACAAGAGTTTGGGATACAATACACAAGCAAAAGGGATGGAAATATAATTCAATACTAATTCCTTTGGTGGGAATGGAGTATTTTCCCTCCAGGGAAGGATAATATTTCCGGGAAATGGATTAAACATAAAAATGCACGTTTGAAAGATATAATGGAAAAGGGGAAATTGTACACTTTTCAAGATTTAAAAGAAAAAAAGTTTTTTTTCCACAATAGACAAGTGGCAGTATTATCAATTAGGTAATTTTGTTTCAACGCTCCCACAACCACTGTGGACGCTGCAGGATGTGGACCCATTTTAAAAATTGTAAAACGTACACACAGTTCAAAAACATGCTACCTCTAGGATTTATAAGATCCTTATTGATATGGAGGGAGCTGATCCTCCCTTGTTCTTAAAGAAATGGGATAAGAAGCTGGGAACAGAACTGAATGAGCAACAAAAGAATAAAATATTAAAATTAACATATGAGGTGATAAATATGAGCACAGTTGAAATGAATTATAAATGTTTGGCGAGATGGTATATTACACCGAGCATGGCACATAAACAACAATTAGATGTTTCACCTTTATATTGGAGGGGTTGTGGAAAAAAAGGAACGATGGCACATATATGGTAGGAATGTCCTAAAATAAAGGAGTATTGGCAGGAAATAATCCAATATATTCAGAAGATACTTGGGATCACCATACAGAAGGACCCGTGGGTGTGTTTATTTTACAATTCCAAGTGTTCAGTGAAATTATATAAAAACAGGGTATTATACCATCTAACTAGTGCAGCTAAGGGCCTTATTCCCAAGTTCTGGCAAGCTTTAGATCCCCCAAAAATAAAAGACTGGTTAAACAGAGTTGAATGTATAAACAGGATGGAGGAGTTATACCATATGGAGGAGGTCAAAACGGAAAAATTTAGGAAAATGTGGAGTAGATGGTTATCCAAAAGATATCTGAAAGTGGTTGGAGTATAAGCAGAAAAGTTTAGAGAGTGTACGATTAAGTATCTGTGGGCGGGTGAATGAAGGAAAGAGAGAGAGGAGGTATGAGGGAGGGACATGGCTATAGACAGAAAAATATGGGAGGAATTTGAAGAAAGGATTACGGATATGGAAAGGTGTAGGGGTAGGGAATAGGAGAATTTAAGTGAAATCTGTGTATATGTGACTTGCATGGGTATAAGGATGATTTTTGTAATGAAAAAATGTAATAAAAGATATAATAAAAAAAAACATTGTGAAGGGTTGATAGTCCCAAAGCTATCTGGTGGCAGTGTGGAGTTTGAAGGGTTAATTGCGTAACTAACCTAACCCAGTGACAATCGCTCTCAGGCTGCTGGCACCTAGACTGTGGCCCCACGAGCTGGAAAATCTTTGTGCAGGGTGCATCTGAGGATGGCATTGTTATGCAAGTGACAGCATGGTGTGAGATTGGCTGGTCCTGTGTCACGAATTGGTGAGAAGGGCAGGGGTCGGGTACCACGTTTGTCACACGAGGGGTCCTTTCCCTCAATTCAGGTCCCAGATTACACTCAGCTCTCGGATGTCCTGTCTACTGGAGCTGAGAAAACAGCCTTTGATCAATGTGCTTTATAAGGCTGCAAGTAAACAGTTACAACTTATGTAGGAGGATATATTCCATCTCTTTGTATTAGTTGAGGCTTGTCAGCTCAGTAGTTATATGTAAGGGTTTACAACCACTTTAAAGTGGTTGTAAAGGAAATAAAATAAATACATAAACATCTCTATACAAACCTGCTCTGTGCAATGGGATCAAATAAGTGCTCAGGTACCTTAATGCAAGGAATGCATTCAAATAAAAATGTTTAGGCTTTTTTTTCTCTCTTTTATTTGCTGCCTTTCAGGTGTTAAAACAACAAAAAGCCTTTGCTGCAATATTCCCCTTATCCTTAGTACTTCCCCCACAGACTTACCACTCCAAGGTCCAGCGCCACATGTCTTTCTGGATAAATGATAGCTAGCATCACACAAACAGCTCCCTGCGGGCCCAGGCTGTCATGAACTTGCTCTTCTGGGGTGGATCATCACACAGCCTGGGCTCACAGTACTCTTGGGCTGTGTGTCATTATGTGGGCACTGTTCAGTTCAGGAAGAAGACAACCTGCCAATGCCACAGAGAAAGAAGAGGAAGGATATGTAAGGTTACCAGACAGACTAAAAAGACTGCAGGGAAAAAAAAACAAAAAAACATCTATAAGCTGTTCTTTAAGACGAAGACATAAGGATTGCTTCAAGGGAGGGAAGATAGGCTGGAGTTCCTCTTAAACTGAAGAGCGAAAAGCACAGTCTAGTGGGACCAACAGAAAACAACTGGATAGCTATTCTTTTGTTCGTTTGGTCAAATACAGCTCTCTAGGAATGACTGGAAAAAAGACATCTGCCTCTCCTCGCTGAAATGAGGGAAGTAATATACCAGTCCCACATAGATTTTGTACCTTGTTTGCACGCCATCAGTGATTACAGCCAAATCCAAGGATACAAGTTAGGGATTAAAGCAATGAGTTTAATGAAATAAAGCAAAAATAATTTCTGTACAGAATATCTGAAGGGCTTCAGTAAGATGATTTAAAAGTTTGAGGATGTAGAGAGGAATGATACCAAGAAAGATGAAAGTTATTTAAATGTTAGAAGATAGGACGTGCAAGACTGCTTACATGACTGGGCTTGTGGTTCAGTTAGAATTGCCAACATAAAACACTTTTATTGGGCAAATGTGATTTTGATTATTGCTTCTAGAATATTACAATATGTAACAAAGCAATAATCATACAGGATCTCCTTAAGGTAATAGAATTGTCAATACATGTCTCTGTGCAACAGTTTGCAGTAATTCAGGACTCACATCCACACAAATTTTACAAAATGTTATTCTAAAAGTACTTTAAACCCTTCAGTGACAGCCTGTATATTCAGTATCTCACAGAAGTGAGTCCACCCCTCATATTTTTGTAAATATTTTATTCTATCTTTTCATGTGACAACACTGAAGAAATCCCACTTTGCTACAATGTGACGTAGTGAGTGTACATCTTGTATAACAGTGTAAATTTGCTGTCCCCTCAAAATAACTCAACACACAGCCATTAATGTCTAAACCGCTGGCAACAAAAGTGAGTACACCCCTAAGTGAAAATGTCCAAATTGGGCCCAAAATGTCAATATTTTGTGTGTGGCCGCCATTATTTTCCAGCACTGCCTTAACCCTCTTGGGCATGGAGTTCACCACAGCTTCACAGGTTGCCACTGGAGTGCTCTTCCACTCCTCCATGATGACATCACAGAGCTGGTGGATGTTAGAGACCTTGCACCTTTCATTTGAGGATGCCCCACAGATGCTCAATAGGGTTGCGGCGTATGGTCTGAGCACTGACAGGCTGACCCCCCACCCCTTCAACCTCCGCAGCAATGCTGGCAGCACTCATACGTCTATTTCCCAAAGACAACCTCTGGATATTATGTTGAGCACGTGCACACAACTTCTTTGGTCGACCATGGCGAGGCCTGTTCTGAGTGGAACCTGTCCTATTAAACCGCTGTATGGTCTTGGCCACCGTGCTGCAGCTCAGTTTCAGGGTCTTGGCAATGTTCTTATAGCCTAGGCCATCTTTATGTAGAGAAACAAATCTTTTTTTTTTCAGATCCTCAGAGAGTTCTTTGCCATGAGGTGCCATGTTGAACTTCCAGTGACCAGTATGAGAGCGTGAGAGTGATAACACCAAATTTAACACACCTGCTCACCATTCACACCTGAGACCTTGTAAACACTAATGAGTCACATGACACCGCAGAGGGAAAATGGCTAATTGGGCCCAATTTGGACATTTTCATTTAGGGGTGTACTCACTTTTGTTGCCAGCGGTTTAGACATTAATTGCTGTATGTTGAGTTATTTTGAGGGGACAGCAAATTTACACTGTTATACAAGCTGTACACTCACTACTTTACATTGTAGCAAAGTGTCATTTCTTCAGTATTGTCACATGAAAAGATATAACAAAATATTTCACAGAAGTGAACACACCCCTCACATTTTTGTAGATATTGTACTCCATTATTAAAGGCATTTTTCAGCTTTCAGTGCTGTGATTGCTATGCTTTGTTCACAACGCTACGGCATACTCCTGCACAGGGGCCTTGTTTACCTGCATGGGGATGCACAGGTGTTCCATGCATCCCTGTGCAGGCAATCCCATTCATGTCAATTGGGACACAGCAGCTGCATGGATACAGCTGTTGCTCCCAAAATTGACTTTTTGCAGGTACACAGCCCCAAATGCACACTTTGGATATAGATACACCATCTAAAGCCAAAATGCTTTCTTTTTTCAATTTTGGATACAGTAGGGAAGGGTTAACCCATCATTTTATTTTATTTTTTGCAGTCTGCATATCACTGAGAATTTCCTTTAATTCCTTCTCAAAGACTTAAGAAGGGAATTCCTCCAAGTTATCAGAACAAGTGTCCCCATTAGACAACTTTCCCTCTATTCTTGTGATGGTGACAATAATAGAAATTTCCTCGTTTTTAGCCCCAGTGTCAACAATTATCAGGTCAAATACAGATGGAGAATCTCTGTCATGAGGGCGCAAACAGCAATAAAAACCTGACAAGAGTTCTATCCCACCCTCACTAGGAGATAAAAATTGGCTTCAAATAGACTAATAGAATAAAAAATATACATATATATTATATAATATAATATTTTTGGATTATTGTACAGCTGCTGTATGTTGTGACAATATTCAAGTAGACTAGAATATACTGAAAAGCCCACTCTAACCACTGTTGAGCTGGTATCCTCCACTCAGAATAGGACAAACTAAAGGCAAAGCTTGTCTCCAGTTTTGTGAATCTGCTGTACAAATACTGAACTGTGGAAAGTCGGAGTCCTCTTTTCCTACTGTATTATATTTTATACACGACAGTAGATCACCAGCCAAAACATTTAGTTTTGGATATAGTGGAAAGGAGTAAATACGATATAAAACCTTGATTGCAGTTTGTATACTTGATATGGACATTTGCCCTCACCTCCTGTCCCTAAGACATGACAGGAAATAGAGATTTCAAAACAAAGACTACAACCACTTTAATGATTATGTAACATCAATAATATTATTTACAATCAGTTGATTACATGCAGACATATATCCCTATAAATTGGGGGACTTTCAGTGGTTTCTCAAATATCACACAGTCCACCATCAAATTAACGGGATGCATACTGAAGTCTTTCAACTCCAGCCAAGGTTTACTGCAATGACAACAAAATTCTCACTCCCACCCAAAGCCATGCTCCCAATATGTTTTACACACAGTAGAACTTAATGATCTCTATGATTACACCCTGTTGTGGGTGAAACATGTTGGGGCCATGGATTTGGGTGGGAGTGAACTCTCTGCCATCACAGCAATAAACCTTGGCTGGACTTGAGCGTTTTCGGTGTGTGGCCTGTTATTTGGATGGTGGACTACAGTGGAGCAAGAGCAGATTGCAAGAAATCGTGTAGGCTACAGGCTAACCAGTGAGTGATAAAAGCTGTTTGGTTCATCACACAGTCTAATTGACAAAACACTACTGAACAATCAGTAAGAGTAATCCATACCTGAACTCGAAAGATCTGGAAATCTAGTCCACAGATTTTGATCTGCTCAGGGAAATACTGCTCTGGTTTGAAGTATGGTACATGACCGTTGAGAACCAACCTGTAAAATATTACCAAACTATAATATTTAACTTGTAAAAACACATTTTATAAAGGAAAGCATTTTTTTAAACTGTTGTAATAACAAATTCCTACCGATAATATATATTTATTTTGCTGTCAGTTTTTCTCCTATCAATTTCCATTTTATGATCCTTAAATTATTTTAACAATCTCAATTCGCTTTCACACACTTCCCCCTACATTTTCTGCTTAGGGCATCTTCATTTCCCCTCTGTTACCGACTGCCTCATTTCCTGTTATGACGCTAAAACAGGAAGCAAAGGAAACCTCTCCAATGGGACATAGAAAAGAAATCCTACTCTAAAAATGTTTTTACTATAGAAAGACTTATCATTTGAGTGTAGGTCCACTAAAGGTTTGGTGATGTGCACCCAGCCTTGTGGATTATTGTCATAGAACTCAAGCTAAACCTCAAAAATATTCAGAATTCCATCACAGATGTTATTCTTTATCTTGGCAAGAATGTACCATCACATAGAATAATCTGGAAATACAGAGAAGAGCGTTAGCCATCCTCCCTAGCCAGAGTCGGGCTCAACCTTCCAGATTCACAAGATTAACATTCCAGCCACAGAGAATAAACCTCAAGTTCAATGCTTCATATAGAATGCAGAACCCCAAAGGTAATGTTCTAACCAAAGTGCATGGCCCAAAAGTCCATGTTTCAAACAAAAAGCAAAGCCCCAAACTCAAAACACCCCAACCAACAGGGCATAGCCAAAAAGAAGATGTGTAGGAACCTGTACAGTTCTGGCACCAACAACACTCAGCAGACTTGTTTAGGAGATCACAGCCACAGGAGTATCAATATACATGTTTTTTCAAATCTCAAATCTTTCTAGGGTAGACCTAGCCCTGGGTATGACTGAAATTCTGCTCAGAGAATTTTCCAATCATTCCCACATAATTGATGCATTCCATATAACAGATGAAGCCTCCAGAGGACACTGGGCCTCAACCCATTCTGGCTGACCCTCATACCACCTGAGGCTTGTCTGAAGAGGGAGATGGAGATGCTTGTCACTGCAAATAAGGCCTAGGCAACACCAGGACATTGTATGGGATACACTAAGCCTGAGAAGGCTCTTTATAAAACACTTCAGTGGAATTAAATTTAAGACAAGGTTAGCAGAGGAGGTGTTGAGATCTAAAGTATCCCAATCTGAATTTGTTCTTCACAAAAGCACAAAATAAATACTTCTTCCAGGTGTATTGGTCAGAGGAGAAGAAAGTCAGGAAATTACTAGTACATATAGCCAGTTCTCAACAACCCAAAACAATGTAGCACACCACTATATCTTCCTCCGCATACAATACTTTATACCTTAGATTGTACACCCCTTGAGGGTTAGGGACTGATTTGAATGTACAATATATATGTAAAGTGCTGTGTAAATTGACAGCGCTATATAAAATACCTATAATAAATAAATAAAATAGTGCAATCTGTAGAAACACTACCTTCCTCTAGGGGTAGAAGTGGTGTCCATGTCTACATCTGTTCCTACAGGCTAAATTTCGATTTAGTTTGTATGAGCCAAGTGCAGTCTTACATATTTATTACAGGAAACCTTGAGAAATTTGAAATCCTTCTCTCAGGTCCAAATTGACCCAACCTCCCTTTGAATGTTCAGAGTACTATTTTAACTAGGATACTAGCTTTTAACATATTTTAGTCCAACTCTTGTTTTCTCTTCCTTCTTTCCTCATTTTGACAATATATACACTGCTCAAAAAAATTAAAAGGAACATTTTTGAAAACACATCAGATCTCAATGGGGAAAAATATCATGGTGGATATCTATACAGATATGAACTGGGCAATTACTTAGAAACGTAAGGATGCCCCATCATTTGATTGAAATGAAAATGTATCAACCTACAGAGGGCTGAATTCAAAGACACCCTGAAAATCAAAGTGAAAAAATGATTCAAAAGGCTAGTCCATTTTAATGAAATTTCATTGCAGCAACTCAAAATGGTACTCAGTAGTTGTATGGCTCCCACTTGCTTGTATACATGCCTGACAACATCAGGGCAAGCTCCTAAAGAGACGACAGATTGTGTCCTGGGGTATTTCCTCCCAGATCTGGACCAGGGCATCACTGAGCTCCTGGACAGTCTGAGGTGCAACCTGGCGGCGTCGGATGGACCAAAACATGATATCCCAGAGGTGGTCTATCGGATTTAGGTCTGGCAAGCGTGGGGGCCATTCAATGGTATTAATGCCTTCATCCTCCAGGAACTGCCTGCATACTCTCACCACATGAGGCCGGGCAATACCTAATGGCAGTCAGGGTGCCATTGTCTAGCCTGTAGAGGTCTGTGCATCCCTCCATGGATATGCCTCCCCTGACCATCACTGACCCAACCACCAAAATAGTCATGCTGAACGATGTTACAGGCAGCATAGTATTCTTCATGGCTTCTCATTTGTCACATGTGCTCAGGGTGAATCTGCTCTCATCTATGAAAAGCACAGGGCGCCAGTGGTGGACCTGCCAATCTGGTGTTCAATGGCAAATGCCAATCAAGCTCTATGGTGCCGGGCAGTGAGTACAGGGCCCACTAGAGGATGTCGGGCCCACTAGAGGATGTCAGGCCCTCAGGCCACCCCCTCCCCCATGAAGTCTGTTTCTATTTGTTTGATCAGAGACATTCACACCAGTGACCTGCAGGTGGTCATTTTGTAGGGTTCTGGCAGTGCTCATCCTGTTCCTCCTTACACAAAGGAACAGATGCCGGTCCTGTTGATGGGTTAAGGACCTCTATGGCCCTGTCCAGCTCTCCTACAGTAACTGCCTGCCTCCTGGAATCTTCTCCATGCTCTTGAGACTGTGCTGGGAGACACAGCAAACCTTCTGGCAATGGCATGTATTGATGTGCCATCCTGGAGGAGTTGGACTGCCTGTGCAACCTCTGTATGGTCCAGATATCGCCTCATGCAACCAGTGGTGACACGGACCCTAGTCAAATGCAAAACAGTCAGGAAAGTGTAGGGGAAAAAATGTCAGTGGCCTCCACCTGTAAAACCATTCCTGTTTTTGTGGTTGTTTTATTGTTGCTCATCTAGTGCACCTCTTAATTTCATTAACACCAAAGCAGCTGAAACTGATTGACAACTGCCTCTGCTACTTAACTGACCAGATCAATATCCCAGGAGTTTAAACTGACTTGATGCTATACTCTGAGTAAAAAGCATTCCTTTAATTTTTTTTGAGCAGTGTAGTTTTTCTTAGGCTGCATCCTATAACTACTGTACAAGTCACTGTGGTCCAAGTATATGAAGTTTTGATTACTAGCACACTTTTTCAAAATTTTGAGTATTAATGCACTTTTTTGGAATGTTTACTTCTTAATCAAACCACCACATACAACTGTGACAAGCAAAGGCTGCACAATTTCATCTTGTCTGTCACATGTGCCTTGAAAAACATTCAAAGCCTGGTTCATTGAGCATTCTAGATTTACTACCTTTATTTTTTAAAAAGACAACAAAATCAATTATTTTCTGAATTACACAAAGTTGCCTTTATCTGGTTGTTACCTTTAGGTTTTTTAAGCCTTTCGTTGTACTGTTACCCAAAATATTGAATAAACACTTAAAAAGGAAAATGCCTGCTATAGAAGTACCATTACAATTACCTTTGGTGCTCTACATGTAATAAAATGATTACATTCTAGAATGCATACCGGATCTTTGGCAAATGGTTGTAAATGCTAAAATACAATTTCTCTGTCTGGTGTACAGTTATTATTGGAGGAGAAAGAATCAGGTTCTCCTGCCAGGGTGCAGGAGAAGAAAGAATCTAACCTGGGGCTATGGTAACCTTTTCCCTCAAACATAATTAAAAGAGCCATAGTGTGTCGTATAAGCACTTGCTTTACATATTGTCATATGTAATCACATAAAAAAATAATATGGTGATGCTGGTATGCACTTTTCTCTGAGAAATGCAGATATGTGTCTTACCTCAGTAAATCAGACAACGTGAGAGATTCTCTCAACCAAAGCAGTGAGAGGTAGCAGAAGGCTAGTGTCAATGGCATGGACATTTTCTTCTCCCAACATTTCTTAGTCTTGTAGACCGTCGCATCTACTGACCCCGACCAGACACTTGAGGCACTTACAGAAGTTGCTGTGCTTAAGATGTCTGTATATGTATCTAAAGAACACTTACATTAAAAAGTATACAGTACATTTTAATGTACATTTAAAGCAATGACTGCTGAATTAAAACAACTAAATAAATAGAAATGTCAGTTTTAAAAAGGACAAATTCACATTTGGAACATGTTACAACTTTCACCCATTTTTAGGGTGGAACATGTAACATGTCCCAGAATCTGCATCCCAAACATCCAATCCTCCCCCCCACGACAGCACGCAGGGGGATCCTCTCCATATTGCAGCTGACGACTTGTAGTTCTCAATGAACTAGAAGGGTGCTGGTGAGCGCTCTGGTAGTTAATTGATCTTCTTCCTCTTACGTAATTGCCTGCCCATATGGGCGGTACAGGCAGACAGTTATATTGGAGAGTCTGCAGGAGCCTGAAACTGCATCTGCGATCTGATTGCAGGTGAAATTCTCTACAAGCTTAGAAATAAAAAAAAATAAGAAATGCACATTTTTACTCGCAAAAAAAAATAAAAATTTTAATTTATAGGTTCTTTTCCAAAAGGTGAACTTTAACCTTAAGAAAAAAGAATTTTAAACTAAAAACCTCTGTGATGAAGCATATAGCATAAACTGGATGACCATAAAAGTCCACACATCCAATGAACTAAGAGCACATGTCAGCATTATTATATAATAAAGAAGTACTTCTTGCTTGTCATAGATATAAATCCTGTTGCTGAACTCCTTGTCTACCACCTAAACAACTTACATCGCATGTCTCTGGCTACAATCAGCATTGTGGATATTATATTTCATAAGAGTGCAGCAGATGTAATGTTTTTAATCAGCTAAGTTCTGTCTGATAACCATGCAGTAAAATAGGAAAAATTGCAAGGAATTACTTGTTTATACACTGGATTAGCCATAACATTATGATCACTCATCCAATATCAAGTAGGTCCCCCTTTTGTCACCAAAACAGACCTGACCTGTCAAGGCATGGACTTTAAGGGTATGTTGTGATATAAGGCACCAAGCCATCAGTAGCATCACACCTTCTCCACCAGCTTGCCTTCTTCAAATACTGCATCCTGGTGGCATCTCTTCCCCAGGTAAGCGATACACCTGACCATCCACATGTTAACGAAGACAATTCATCAGACCAGGCCACCTTCTTCCATTGCTCTGTAGTCCAGTTCTGATGCACACGTGCCAATTGTAGGTACTTTTGGCTGTGGACATGGGTCAGTATGGGCACCCTGGCCAGTATGTGGCTATACAGCCCCATACTCAAACTAGAGTGCATGATGCCACCAGGATGCAGTATGGGAAGAAGGCAAGCTGGCGGAGAAGGTGTGATGCTACTGATGGCTTGGTGCCTTTGGAGTTGCTCTGACTCGTCATCTATCCATTACAAATTGGCCCTTGTCAAAGACAGTCAAATCCTTACATTTGTCCACTTCATGGACATGTTCACTTGCTGCCTATTATATCCCACCCACTTTCAGATTCCGCTGTAATGAGATATTCAATGTTATTCACTTTACTTGTCCGGGGTGATAATGTTATGGTTGATCGGTGCACATGTTTTCAATAATAAAGTGCTGACAAATTTATGCATTTCTCAAAGGAGAACAAAAAAACCTTTCAGTATCCCAAAAACACATTCCAGCTTTACATCTCCACTCTTTCCTAGTTCAGGTTGCTAAGCAACCAGCCACAGAGATACAGTTTTTGGAGTATAATAATAGCAGGAGGGGAAAAAGGAAGACGTGTGATTGTCTGTGTGTGCATAGAGCGGAGCACAGACACTGGGAACTGGGACAGCTAAAGACCAGTTTAGCAGTCCCAGTTCCCAGCAGGGAACCAAAAATAGTCAATATAATCTTTAAAAAAAAATAAAAAGAGCACATTTTTGCAGGTTAAAAAAAAAAAAATGCGCATTTATTATTTTTTTTTACTGGTAGCCTAGAAAGCTTTGCACCCAGAATCAGGAGACCACGGCTGTCATGCAGGACTCCTGCAGACTTGTCAGTGTATCTGTCTGCTCATACCTCCTATGGGCAAGCAGATGCACACTGACAGGAAGAATCAGTGAACTACCACAGAGCTCAACAGCGCCATTGTAATTCATTGAGAACTACAAGCCGACAAAGGCTCTTGGTACTTGTAGTTTTCTATTCACAGAATTCTGTGAATGAATGAGGGCGGCTGGGCATTTTTTTTTTTAAATAGTTACAGCTAGTATGGGGGAGAAGTTCCCCTGCTAGCTGTCACTAGATGCAGCAGAGCAGCTGGTGGCTCCAGGAGTAAGAACATGCTCCCAAAAGTTGAACATACCTTTTTATGCATCTAAAAAAAAAAAATCATAATTCAAAACATAGTTGAGTTATATGAAATAAACTTACCAGATGCTGATGTGTAGCCCCCAGAAGGTGGGAGTCTGACACTGGACCCAGATCCTCCATCAGTATCAGAAGAGAAGGCACTACTGAAAATGTCAGGTCCGCTATCTAGGTCTGATGAAGCCGCACTACTTTGAGACATCTGCCATAAAGCATAAAGAGTGGGATACTCGGGTGACTACTTGATTGTCAGATTCTGACCATGGAATTTCTATTTTACGGTTGTTTACAGCCATGTACACACTTTGTACATATAAAGAATTAAAAATGTTTAGAAAAAAAAATATGTATAGAATGCAAAGAGGTAACAGTATTGGGAGGTGTGTAAGAGAATGACAGCAGCACAATCAACACCAACTGTGCTATCCAGCAAAATATGCATTGTTCGCTTTCGCACTTGTTCACATCATGTCCATTGAACTTCATTTTCTGCACAGCACATTGTATGGTGTGAACAGGACACAAAGGGGAAGATCTACTAAAACTGATTACTATTCACTGTGGCACCAATCAGCTTCCAAGTTTTGTCAATGCTTATTTGAACACACTAAAATTAGAAGCCAATTGGTTACCATGCGCAGCTGCTCCAGATTCTGTCTGCACCAGTTTTAGTAAATCTCCCCCATAGAAAACAATAGTTTTCATGTGCAGTGGTTTAGACAAATACAGATCAACAGACGTGGTGTGAACAATCCCTAATATTGGGAACTGTCCAACTTGATACAATCCTACTGCCTATAACGTCAGAGATTTCTTGACTGGTGTTCCTAAAGATTACTGAGAACTCTGTAATGACAACCATACAAAAAAGCTCCAAAAAAGAAAAAAACATCATTACATGGGCAAAACTATTATATCATCTGTATGCTCCCAGTGCAGTCACAGGTACATGATAATGCTTACAGAGCTAGACCAAACTAGCAAGGATTGTTAAGCTGGTCATAGATGGATCAGATTTGATCAATCTGTGCCCATTCTTGTTCAAGAATCATCAATCTAATGAGCGACTCCTCTTGAACAGGACTGCTGGTAAATTTTTATCGATCGGTGCCTGCAGCCAATTGGTTGCAGCACTGATCAGTGTATTCTGACAGCGGAGTCTCCTCTGTCAGATTATAATAGTGCAGCAGGAAGGATTCCTCCATCCATCTCATGTGGATGGGCAAATCTGGTCCGTTTTTGATAGAAAAATAAAAAAAAGTTATCTAATTCCGGCTGTAGAATATTTGTTTGCTAGGCTGGAAAGATTTGAGTGATTGTTGCCTGCCAAAAAAGCCTTTAACTATTCAAAGTCCGGAATTTATACAGCTTGTCTGAGCTTCCAGAAAGGAGAGGGCAGGGATCTGAAGTTACACTCTGCAGAGCTCAGTGAGGAGAGCTTTGAATGCTGACAAGAGCAAAGGGACACCCCTCCTTTCACACAGCATCAGACACTGTGTGCTGGAGACCCCTCCCCTGTCACATTCCTCATGTAGATAGCAATGGAAGGTGGCAGCAAATAGAAAGGACACTTAGTGATCTGGACTCAGACAAGTACACACTATACAGGGATATGCTTTGTTTGAATTTAATGTCTGAAATTTAAAACCACTTTAAAAAAAGTCGGAGTTAGCTTCAAGTTCAATATTTATTTACAAACCTCACTATTGGAGGTGTGGTCCCTAAAGGCTATCAAAAAGTTACTCATTTTTTTCAGTCACTTCCGACATTATATTGCTGCTCGCTGTCAGATAAAATCACAAGGAAATATTGTGTATTCATTTGAGTAGAATTCCTTTAAACACTACATGAGGACACCCTAACAGCTAGTAATTGGTATACAGTAGGCTTAGGATGCTGATAGTTTTCTACACACCACTGGTCGCTGCTGGCTCTTTCTAGTGGATATGTTGCAATACGCTTGGTGAGTCTTTTGAAGATATCGCCTCCAGAAATTGCACATAACTTCATCCTGTTGTAAGCATACATAGAAAGAAAAAAGTCAGGTCACTGAACTTTTAAGAATCTTTTTTAAATTGTGCTCAACACAGTAGCACCTTCTTAGAACAGAAGGTATTTGAAGGTCTGACTTTTGCTACAGATTCCAAAAATAAGGAGATATTTGTTTATTTTAGGATAGTGGAAGGAGCAATGCATATCATTCCTTTAGGCTGCTGTGGTCAACTGTGCATCTTCAACTGCCGATTTACAGTACAGATATAGTCTATTATTATGGAACCATTTTATTTAACAGCATACAGCTGTTTCTTGGCTAAATGACCATTAATCAATGCAGTGTGCTGAAACAAGGACTTTTATGACTTAGGGCTTATGGGCCAGTGCAGTGTATAAAAACAAAGGCTTTTATTAAGTAAGAAATGGAAGAAGATCAGTGAGCACTTAAAAATTAGCCACTGATACACACAAAGGTAACCAAGTAAAACCTCCACAGACAAATAATAAAAGTGCAGCTCTAAAATACTAATTCCAAATAATAACACATAAATGAATAAATTATATCAATAAAGTGACAGTTTGTGGTAAAGTGCTGAGTAAATGCTTCAGTGATGTGCCAAAAGATGTAGTAAAAATACGCACTCACCAGATGCGTATTTTAAATACGCATATAAACAATATGGCTGTAAAGCATCCATCCATCAAGGAGGATTCTGGCTGGATCCAATCTGTGCCCACCAAGGAGACATCTGTAAGGCTGTATACCACCCAGAGGGAGGAGAATCGATAATCGGCATATCTCATCCATTCCATCCTTTAAGGGGACCTCTGGCTATATTGTTTACATGCGTATTTAAAATACACATCTGGTGAGTTCGTATTTTTACTACACCTTTGGCACATCACTAACGTTTGAAGTTATTATCAGCCTTTACTCAGCACTTTACCACGAACTGTCACTTTATTGATATCATAATTTATTCATTTATGTTTTATTTGGAATTAGTATTTGATTTATTATTTTATGAAGACTTAAAGACCGATAAAACGTTACAACCAGACATTGTGCTAAGCACGGATAAGAAGGACATTACTTTGTATAGGCATAGACATTCCTGACAGTTATTCCTTATCTGCTTCTTTAAGAGATTTGAACCCTAGCCCCAGCCTTCACAGCATCACTTTTAATACTCATTCTTACCAAAAAGACCAGTGTGCTATAGCCAAAAAAATAGTCACAAGGCACAACACAGGCCAAAATCTATAAATACAAAAAATGAAAAAGTCTGTATTTTGTTTCTGGATGAACTGTTAGTATAAGGACCTAATTACACCAGCACTTTACACTGAACGCTCAGCTGTTGGTGTGCACTCTGAGACACAGTACTGGTGCGTGATCACGGTGCACTGCACAATAGAGATGAGCGAATTATTCAAAAATTCGATTCGGCTGATTCGCCGAATTCGCGGAATAAATTCGATTCAAGGCGAATATATTCGCTGCGAATTTAACTTATAAAAAGGGTGTTTCTAGGCTTCAGAGAGCCTTTATATTAGTGCAGAACACTGTACCTTTAATTTAAATGCCCTTGGAGTCTGCTGGGGAAGAGAAATAATACTGTCAGTCAGTATGACATGCAGATGAGTGCCGTCGATCTTAGAATCACCGCACACTTCACTCATTTGGGCAGTCACGGGGCCAAAACCAGAGTGTGGAGCCACAGTGTGGCGGTGGAGGCAGCAGCAATGGGAGGCCATACAGCACCCTATCACAAAATGGAACCCACCAGCAGTGTGAGGAGACCTGAAAGTGGCACATGGCAGAGTGTGGCGATGGAGACAGCAGCAATGGGAGGCCGTACAGGGACCCATGACACACTCTGGACCTGGCAGCAGCATGAGGAGGCGGTACAGGGGCCCATGACAGATTACGGGCCTGGCAGCAGCAGTGGGCGGGCGGTGGATGCAGCAGTATTCGGAAGCCAAACACAGGCCTCGGTTAAAAAGCGGAAGCTGTCAGCAGCGTGAGCAGACGACAGAGGCACATGGCGCAGGGTGGCGGTGGAGGCAGCAGTATTTGGAAGACATACACAGGACTAGTTTAAAAAGCGGAAGCCGTCGTCAGCAGCGTGAGCAGACGACAGAGGCACATGGCGCAGGGTGGCAGTGGAGGCAGCAGCAATGGAAGGCCATACAGCACCCTATCACAAAATGGAACCCACCAACAGTGTAAGGAGACCTGAAAGTGGCACATGGCGCAGGGTGGCGGTGGAGGCAGCAGTATTCGGAAGCCATACACAGGCCTAGGTTAAAAAGCGGAAGCCGTCAGCAGCGTGAGCAGACGACAGAGACACATGGCGCAGGGTGGCGGTGGATGCAGCAGTATTCGGAAGCCAAACACAGGCCTCGGTTAAAAAGCGGAAGCCGTCAGCAGCGTGAGCAGACGACAGAGGCACATGGCGCAGCGTGGCGGTGGAGACTCAGCAATGGAAGGCCATACAGCACCCTATCACAAAATGGAACCCACCAACAGTGTAAGGAGACCTGAAAGTGGCACATGGCGCAGGGTGGCAGTGGATGCAGCAGTATTCGGAAGCCAAACACAGGCCTCGGTTAAAAAGCGGAAGCCGTCAGCAGCGTGAGCAGACAACAGGCACATGGCGCAGGGTGGCGGTGGAGGCAGCAGCAATGGGAGGCCATACAGCACCCTATGACAAAATGGAACCCACCAGCAGTGTGAGGAGACCTGAAAGTGGCACATGGCAGAGCGTGGCGATGGAGACAGCAGCAATGGGAGGCCGTACAGGGACCCATGACACACTCTGGACCTGGCAGCAGCATGAGGAGGCGGTACAGGGGCCCATGACAGATTACGGGCCTGGCAGCAGCATGAGGAGTCGGTACGGGGGCCCATGGCAGATTACGGGCCTGGCAGCAGCATGAGGAGGCGGTACAGGGGCCCATGGCAGAGTGGCGGAGCGTAAGCAGCTAAAATTGAAGGCCATACAGAGGCCTATGTTAAAAAGTCCCCCCAGCAGCAGCGTGGGGAGACGACTAATAGTCGTCTCCCCACGCTGCTGCTGGGGGGACTTTTTAACATAGGCCTCTGTATGGCCTTCAATTTTAGCTGCTTACGCTTCGCCACTCTGCCATGGGCCCCTGTACCGCCTCCTCTTGCTGCTGCCAGGTCCAGAGTGTGTCATGGGTCCCTGTACGGCCTCCCATTGCTGCTGACTTCATCGCCAGACTCTGCCATGTGCCACTTTCAGGTCTCCTTACACTGTTGGTGGGTTCCATTTTGTGATAGGGTGCTGTATGGCCTCCCATTGCTGCTGCCTCCACCGCCACCCTGCGCCATGTGCCTCTGTCGTCTGCTCACGCTGCTGACGGCTTCCGCTTTTTAACCGAGGCCTGTGTTTGGCTTCCGAATACCGCTGCATCCACCGCCACCCTGCGCCATGTGTCTCTGTCGTCTGCTCACGCTGCTGACGGCTTCCGCTTTTTAACCTAGGCCTGTGTATGGCTTCAGAATAATGCTGCCTACACCGCCACCCTGCGCCATGTGCCTCTGTCGTCTGCTCACGCTGCTGCCAGGTCCATACTGATTCATGGCCCCCTGTACCGGCTCCTCATGAACGTGGTTCAGCGGGTTTGCATCACTTAACGGCAAATCATTGACAAACGCTGGGACGTTCAGTGTTGTGCGCATTAAGCCAGACACCAAAGGGCAGCACAGACCTGTTATTACTCGCTCAAGCATGGCTGAACAAAACCAGTCTCTACCACAAATTGGACCCAGACCTGCCCAGGGTCTCGTAAGTAGATTGCACGGAGGAGTAGAGTTCGTTATTGGAATTAACTGTGAGGGACTTTTAAACCTAGGCCTGTGTATGGCCTTCAATTGAAGCTGCTTCTGCTCCGCCACTCTGCCATTGGACTCTTGATAGTCGTCGACTATCAAGAGTCCAATGGCAGAGTGGCGGAGCAGAAGCAGCTTCAATTGAAGGCCATACACAGGCCTAGGTTTAAAAGTCCCTCACAGTTAATTCCAATAACGAACTCTACTCCTCCGTGCAATCTACTTACGAGACCCTGGGCAGGTCTGGGTCCAATTTGTGGTAGAGACTGGTTTTGTTCAGCCATGCTTGAGCGAGTAATAACAGGTCTGTGCTGCCCTTTGGTGTCTGGCTTAATGCGCACAACACTGAACGTCCCAGCGTTTGTCAATGATTTGCCGTTAAGTGATGCAAACCCGCTGAACCACGTTCATGAGGAGCCGGTACAGGGGGCCATGAATCAGTATGGACCTGGCAGCAGCGTGAGCAGACGACAGAGGCACATGGCGCAGGGTGGCGGTGTAGGCAGCATTATTCTGAAGCCATACACAGGCCTAGGTTAAAAAGCGGAAGCCGTCAGCAGCGTGAGCAGATGACAGAGACACATGGCGCAGGGTGGCGGTGGATGCAGCAGTATTCGGAAGCCAAACACAGGCCTCGGTTAAAAAGCGGAAGCCGTCAGCAGCGTGAGCAGACGACAGAGGCACATGGCGCAGGGTGGCGGTGGAGGCAGCAGCAATGGAAGGCCATACAGCACCCTATCACAAAATGGAACCCACCAATAGTGTAAGGAGACCTGAAAGTGGCACATGGCAGAGTCTGGCGATGAAGTCAGCAGCAATGGGAGGCCGTACAGGGACCCATGACACACTCTGGACCTGGCAGCAGCAAGAGGAGGCGGTACAGGGGCCCATGGCAGAGTGGCGAAGCGTAAGCAGCTTAAATTGAAGGCCATACAGAGGCCTATGTTAAAAATAATAACATGTTTGGGGCATGATTCATGGCGGATTTAGTCAGTTGTGTCAGGAACTGGTGGTTTGAAATCCAGACTAATCCACACCTGATTCATTTTCACAAACGTGAGTCTCTCCACACTTTGGGTGGACAGTCGTGTCCTCCGCGGAGTTACAATACCTCCTGCCACACTAAACACGCGCTCCGATGCCACGCTACTGGCCGGGCATGACAGCCTTTCAAGGGCAAATTCAGCTAGTTGGGGCCAAAGGTCAAGTTTCATTGCCCAGTAGTCAAGGGGATTGTCTACCTCGGTTGGCAGGGTGCTGTCCAAGTAGGCCCGAGCCTGTTGTTTGAGGTCCTGCTCCAGGTCCACCTGATGCTGCTGCTGCTGCTGCTGCGGCTGGTTAGTAGTTTCCTCACTGCGCTGGTGAAGAAAGCTACTCATCATCGACTGCAGACTGAGGCAGCCGCTGCTGGTGGAGCTGCCACTGCTCCTACCACCCCACCCCTCCCCTGCTGCCATGGCAGCGGAACGCGAGCGCACAGGGCCCACAGTGTCTGAGGATGGACGTTGGCGCAGAAAGGCAGAGACCAACTGACTACATAGGTGGTTTATAATAGTACTTTATTTTGGCCTCCCTCTCAGCAGGTGTGAAAAAGGCCACCATTTTTGAACGGTAGCGAGGGTCCAACAAGGTGGACAGCCAAAAGTCATCCCTCTGTCTGATGGTTATTATTCGGCTGTCGCTACGCAAGCAACCGAGCATGCTATGGGCCATTTGTGCCAAGGAATGCGAGGGACTCCCTGCCTCCATCTCCACAGCATACTGCCACGGTGCGTCTGGGTCCTCTGTCTCCTCCTCCTCCTCCTCCTCTACCAGATGCTCCTGCTCCTCCACTCCTGTCCGCTGAGTGGAAAAACCACCCATTTCACTCAATAATTCCTGAGCACCAATGTCCTCCTCTACCTCCTCCTCTTCTTCCTGTCCTGCCCCCACAGGGGTCATGTGGCGTTGAGATCTGTGCGCCACGTCTACCGCACCCTGACCAGCCATTGTTAACAGCATTTGTTCCAGGACGTGCAACAGAGGAATGACGTCGTTCATCCCATAGTCCTGCCGACTCACGAATAGCGTGGCCTTCTCAAAGGGCCTGACCAAGCGGCAGGTGTCACGCATGAGCTGCCAATGGCTGACATCTAAGTTACACAGGGGAGTACCTTTATCCGCTTGTAACATCAGGAAATCGGTGATGGCCTTTCGCTGTTCGTAAAGGCGGTCTAACATATGTAGGGTTGAATTCCACCTTGTTGCAACATCGCAGATCAGGCGATGCTGTGGAATTCCGTTCTGCCGCTGCAGCTCAAGGAGGGTGTGCTTTGCGGTGTAGGAATGGCTGAAATGCATGCAAAGTTTACGTGACATTTTAAGGAGGTCTTGCAGTGGGATGGTGGATTTTAGGAACCGCTTGACAACCAGATTGAACACGTGAGCCATGCATGGCGCATGGCACAACCTTCCTTGACGCAGAGCAGACACCATGTTCTTTCCGTTGTCGGTCAACATGGTTCCGATTTTCAGTTTGCGCGGAGACAGCCATCTGTCGATTTCTCTGTTCATTACACTCAGAAGTTCCTCCCCAGTGTGACTACGTTCGCCAAGGCATACCAGGTGCAGCACAGCGTGACACCGTTGCGCCCTGCACATGTGATATGCCGGTCGGGTAATGGGACTTGGCACGGGGGTGGCGGCTGAGGACACGGCGGAAGAAGAGGTGGTAGAGGCAGACATCTTTGCTGGACCAAGGACGTGCAAACGTGGAGGCAAAAGCGGCGTGACCTGTCCAAGCTGCTGGTGCGGCTGTGCCGGCACCACGTTCACCCAGTGGGCCATAAATGACATGTACTGTCCATGACCGTAGTTACAGCTCCACACGTCGGCGCTGCCGTGCACTTTGGCAGAGACCGACATGCTCAAAGACTGGCCCACCATCTCTTCTACATGTGAATGCAGGGCTAGCACTGCCTTTTTGGCGAAGAAATGCCGGCTTGGCACTCTCCACCGCGGCTCGGCACAAGCCATCATTTCTCGGAAAGGTGCTGAGTCCACCACTTGAAAGGGAGGGACTGCAGCACCAGCAACTTGGACAGGAGGACGTTCAGCTTCTGCACCGTCGGGTGCGTGCTCGCAAACTGTTGTCTCTTGGAAACGGATTCCAAGAAAGACTGCTGACGGAATCCGTGAAGAGGAGTAGCAGGAGAAGGAGCATCTGAACGAGCGGAAGATGCCAACGAGCGACAACTCCCCTCAGCAGAGGTGTTGGAGCCTTGACTGGCTGATAGAGGGCGATTGACGTCGGGTGACGGAGCAAGTAACGGAGCGGGTGATGGAGCGGGGGCTGGGGCAGGCAGAACCGCCGTATCTTTATCACGGTTTTCCCAGGCCACCGAATGGCGACGCTGCATATGCTGACGCAACGCTGTAGTCCCAACATGGGCCCCCTGGCCACGCTTGACTTTCTGGCCACATAGTCGACATACGGCTACGTTTACTTCCTCGGGCGGCTTGATGAAAAATTGCCACACCGCCGAGTAGGAAACTTTGCCCCCGCTACTCCTCACTGGCTGACTGCTACTTCCTCCGTGCACACCGGCACCACTACTGGCCGTGGTGGTAGGCTGCAGTGGAGCTGGTGCTCTACTCCGTGGCCGTTTGCCTCCACTGACACTGCTGCGACCCTGCTGCCTCCTGGGCAACCCACCGACTGTTTTGCTCGCTGCCAAGCTGGCACCCTCTTCTCCTGATGATGCGGAAGCAATAGCCTGATGACGACGAGGCTGCCAAGTGCAATCAGCCTCATCATCATCAATTAGGGTCTCCGCGTCACTACTAGCCCCCTCGGCTGCGTGTGGGTCAGGAGACAGACCTGTCTCTAGACCAGCTACCGAGCCACTCTCCTCGCCAGTACTTCTTTGCCTGGCTGCTGAAGAGGCGGATGTCTCCCCCCGTTCCTGACCGCCCTCTGTTAGCTCTTCCTCACTCTACAGTGGGGCTGAGCCCACAGCATGCGATACTTCGCTTGGTGAGGGAACACCAAAGTACAGGGGCAGGTAGAGGACACGTGATTTCAGTGGGCTTGCTCCCGGGCCATGCCAACTAACGGTTGTGTCTGACGTACCCACCGACCGTTGGCTGTAGGTGTCAGAGGTGACCTGGGAAGAGGAAGACGACCGAGTCAACCAATCGATGACGGCAGGGTTGTCGGTGGAGACACGACCGCTGGATGACACCGGGAGCACTGGCCTCTGGCTGCGACTAGTGCTGCCTCGACCCCTTCCTCTGCTGCCACGTCTGCTCGCTCCTGAAACATTGCCTCCTCTGCCACTCCTCTGCGTGTTGTCTGACATACTCTTTAATTCAATAAGCACCCCAAACATAAAACAGGATTTAACTCTTTGAACGTACAATAGTGGTTGTGAAGCAGAAAGTAACGATTCTGTGTCCCTGAGTAACGATTCCGTGTCCCTGAGTAACGATTCCGTGTCCCTGAGTAACAATTCCGTGTCCCTGAGTAACAATTCCGTGTCCCTGAGTAACAATTCCGTGTCCCTCAGTAACGATTCCGTGTCCCTCAGTAACGATTCCGTGTCCCTCAGTAACGATTCCGTGTCCCTCAGTAACGATTCCGTGTCCCTCAGTAACGATTCCGTGTCCCTCAGTAACGATTCCGTGTCCCTCAGTAACGATTCCGTGTCCCTCAGTAACGATTCCGTGTCCCTCAGTAACGATTCCGTGTCCCTCAGTAACGATTCTGTGTCTCTGAGTAACGATTCTGTGTCCCTCAATAACGATTCTGTGTCCCTCAGTAACGATTCTGTGTCCCTGAGTAACGATTCTGTGTCCCTGAGTAACATTTCTGTGTCCCTGAGTAACAATTCTGTGTCCCTGAGTAACAATTCTGTGTCCCTGAGTAACAATTCTGTGTCCCTGAGTAACAATTCTGTGTCCCTGAGTAACAATTCTGTGTCCCTGAGTAACGATTATGTGTCCCTGAGTAACGATTCTGTGGCCCTGAGTAACGATTCTGTGGCCCTGAGTAACGATTCTGTGGCCCTAAAGTCTCTGTGGCCCTAACTCTGTCCCTAATACAGACAGGTCTGTCTCTCTTGAATGACCGGAGGCTAATGGAGAATTCTAAGATGGCCGCGATTTATAGCTCCACCATTACACAGTGCTGGCTGGCTGGCTGCTGATTGGCTAATGCGATCACATGTCATGAATGAATGCATTATGAGTCAGCGCGCCTTGTCTGCGCGCCTTCCCAGAGATCCCCGCTCCGTCGCCACACACGTCGCCGCCATTTTTGGGAAAATTCGATTCGTGCATCCGAAGTTTGCTAATTTTCGGATTCGGCGCGAATCGAATTTTTCCTAATCTTCGAAACGAATTCCACTTCGTCATGTTCGATTCGCTCATCTCTACTGCACAATTAATATTTTTCACTGAATACTATTGAAATGCCATGAGTCACATTTCAAGTTAAGTTTTATTTACTTGCAGCTCTGAAATTGCTGTCTCCATGCCCCTCTGAAGGAATTATGTAGCAAGGTGAATACTATGCTTTCTAGAGAGAAATTGATCTTACAAAATAGCAGGTGATCCCAAAAAGTTCAAAACATTTTGGGATCTATGGTTTTCTGTTCCATTGCTAGCTCTTTTGTCCCTGATACTATATAGAATGTCCTTTGGATAGAGGCAACTTGGTCTTAGCTGCGCTAATGGTATAAGTTTTGGGCGTTTGCACAAGCTCCCCCAGGATTATTTAATAGGTTGTGCAAGAATAGTTTTGTTTTTCAGTAATTGTGTACCTTGTGCTGAAAGTAGGTATTTAATGTAGTTTGCGATTAAGGATGTAAGTGTAGCCATGTGAGATCACCAATTTACCTTCTATACCTTGGACTTGTTTATTTCTATCTAATGGGGAATATATTGCGCATGTCTACTAAGCTGTATGTAAACTGATTTCTTGCCAACCTTTACATCTAATGTAGGGGTTCTGGAGAACATAATTCTAGTGAATATAATGTGTGTTTAACTTGAAAAACCCAATAAAAATTTGGTAAAAAAAAAAAGTTCCATTCACTGGGGCATTGTGATGGGTTGTGGCTGTAAAGCACTTCTTTTGATGCACACCACAGCAATACTATGGTGTGAACTGACACCATAGGACAAACAAGAGATCCCTGTGCTCAAATCCCAACAGCTAGTGCATGCATTTATCCATCAGGTGCTAAAGGGGTGTAACCACATATTAACACTAGAAATTCTGAAGGACCCTCTGCACACTGGTATATACCCTTTCAAGCAGACTATGCAATAAATAGGGATATTTAGTTCACACATATTGCAATACATGCTTAAGCTGGCCAACTGCGTCAAAGTAATCCCTCTATGGCCAGTCCTACTCTGCTCTGCCTACGCAAATGCTACTGTGGACACAATGCTAGCATAGGGGAAAAGACACAATGGGGAGAGCTACAACATAGGAAGCACAGCATTTTGCCTTGTCTGGAAATGTTTATGCTGGAAATAGCGGTCAGTGCAGCCCCACTGCATCTGGTGTAAACTGAACTTAAATGTAGAAAAAAAAAAAAAAAATGAAGCTGGGCTTGGTCTGACTTACTGCAGCTTATAATGCACCATGTGAGCAGCTCATAGTGTGGAGTTACAGTATATCACAGTAAGAATTTACTGCACAGTAGAGGAACCTGTACAACTTTGCAAGACTAAGGTAAGGCTGAAATTCAACTTTAAACATGAACAGAACTGACAGCAGATTAGTCATTTCCTGAACCAAATTCTCAGTGCTGGTAGATACCAGGGCAGAGCTAGAATGGCACCCATGCTTCACGTGCTGCATAAAGTATTTTTCTGAAAGGGATAATTTATTTTTGGAATTCGGTTGTGAGGTTAGAGACTTAAAGTGTTAGAGTGTAGGGGGTTAATGAAAGGTTAAGTGTTTGGAAGCGGGTTAATTTAAGTATGATGGAATAACAGCAGGGAAAGAGAATGGGAGAAGGACTGGAGGTTGAGGACCAGCATGGTTCATGGGGAATAGAATAACAGAACAAGGCACCTAGGAGGAGGAGCAGATTAATGGAAGCTGACATCAGTAGGATTAAAGTGCTGTATAAAGCCAGACTTCAAGACTGGTGACACTCAGTGTATGGTGTGATACTAATCTATGATAGCACACTGCTTAGACTCAGCATAAGCTGAAGATTATTTCTGCTTCAGATGCTGTAAAGGTTACAGCAGGCAATGGTTATACTACTAAGGTAAGTAGACAGTTAGGGTGGGGGATTTTGTGTAGATCAGTTCAGGAGGGCTAATGTTCGATTTGATAAAATGTACACCTGTACTTTACAGCGACCCTGTTATGCAAAAAATATCCAGGAAAGCCATACCTGTAAATCATCACCTTTCCCACTACCCACATAAATTAACTCTGCTTGAATGCAATGAAATGGTCCTTCAAAGTTCATGGGGAAACAAGCACTCCAGGGTCCACCACAGTGCTGTGTGGTTCATCCTATTGACTTCTACATTACTAATCTATCCTGTATTTGATAACACACTTCTGAATCATTGGTTTCAAGCAGATTCTGTGGGGAACCATTTCACAGTAGGGAGCGGTTCACAGATTGGGCAGTGGGAAAGTTAAGAATTTATCTTCTTTTACAGGTATGGATTTCCGGAACACTTTTTGTATAGGAGCAGAGTCACTTCAAGTCTTAGCCTGATGATCCTTTTCAAAACATAGGGTGAAATTGGGACTATAAGGGCTATATAATGAAAACATTACCTTAATCCGAGGATCTACTCCCAAGGATTCAAGAGCTTCCACTTGCTTAAGTAATATGAATTGAAAACCTTCACAAATATACCACTCCCATCCCTTTTCTACAAAGGAGAAACATAATAAAATAATGTTTATTATAAAGAAAATAATCCAATATAACAGATAGTTTGCACTGTTTTTGGGGAATATCCAAGAAATTGAATTACAAAAGAAAGGGACTACGTAAAAAAAAACAAAATCTCATTGCTGACCTTCTAGAATAAGTATGCAACAAGAAAAGTCAGAGTGAAGCTAGAATTCCTTATCTGCATGCTTGTGCCATGCCAGTGACTGGATCAGCATGACAACAGGCTATCTAGCATTTTTCAGGAGAGAAGTAATTACATTTTACTTCCTGCAGGTTAGTACATCATGTCACAAAGCATGCATCATCTGAAAGGGACTACATTAACAGAACAAAGACTTCAGTGAACTCCTATGGCTTGAACACTCCCTAGATCTTAGAATATTAGGCATGAGGTGGTATTGGAGGGTTCAAGTTCACGTGATGCTATTGAATCAGCATAAACCTGAAGAAAAATTTCCAGCATCTAAGGCCTTGTTCACAAGGGCATATGTGTTTAGGTTTAATACTTTTCTTTAAATGTAAAATTAAATTTGATAAAGTTCTGTTACTTTAATGTTAGATTTAACGTGAAAATTCTATGTTCATACTTATTGTGTGCATTATCCTACAGGTGTACAGACAGACAGACAGACAGCTTGAATCTGCATGTTCTCACCTAGTGGCTTCGGTTTCCTTAGTCCCCTGGACAAAGACTGGACCTTTGCATTGACAACAAACAGTTCTGAATCATCAATTTCTTTGGTTTTCTGCAATTACAGAAAGAAGTGAAAAATAGAAGCAGTGATCTGGTGCATGAGTAGTACTCCGATCAAGTTCAACTCTGGGCTGCACCAATTTCAGAAGCACAACTCCCTCTCTATGTCCTGTTCAAGAATTCTCTTTGGATCAAAAGAAAATTTGCAGTACAAGCTACGATTTGTTTTAATAAACTATTTTTTAATTAGTACAAATAATTCTTTTTATACAGCTTCTTTGTTGGCCATCAAGCACATATTGAAAAATGAAAGCTATCCAGAGCAGAAATAAACTTATTAAAATCAAGTACAGAAGAAAGAAGACACTTAGCAGATCATACTCCAAATACAAAAATGTTGGTCACCTTAATGTTGCACCACAATGTAAAAAATCCTGTTGAATCCCCCAGCAGACCCCATGCACATTGCACTTGGTCCCTTTTAAAACTGTGGTGTGGTTGCTGAGCAGCATGGTGAGATAGCTAGCCCCCATTGCTATGTCACCATGCTGATAGAAGGAGACAAGAGCGACATCACTGAGCACAGCAGGGTTTCATTCAAAAATTTGCAATCCTTGTGGGGGACAGTGGCATGCACACAGGCCCCTGATAGGGCTACTGAGGCACAGGGAGCCAGACACCTCCAGACAACTCAACAGACTATTACAATAGCTTTGCAGCAGGCAGTATGAAGAAAAGGAAATGAATGGAGCGAGGAGTTGCGACCCAGTGGAACACTCACTGCTGATCTGACAAAACATCTCCGAAACCCATCTGGCTGCTATTGGACACAGTGCACTTCAGCTGTGTGATCTGCCAGCTTTGTGGTTTATCTGCTGGCAGATAGATCACACAGCTGAACCAGTGCTGACATGTACTCCATACGTATTTGCAATATACATCCAAATCAATCATACAATAGTGGGTAGTGTATTATATTACCAGTAATCTGTTCAATTAGAAGGTTCGAAGGCGTGTTTGGGATTTAGGGGAGAACAGCCAATGTGCCCAAAGCTTGAAGAACTATTGAAGACAACCTCTACGCTGGTATGGGAGTTTCTCTCTCTCCAATATGGAATTAAGAGCAAGTGTAGGAACATAGGAGAGATCTATTTTTTAGCTATACATTTTAATGCTGTAACCATTAATTGCTATGATTAAGGAACCAGATCTTTGGGGTGAGAAGCTGAAATTTTTACCCTAGTAAATTCCACTGACATCATCCTACAGCCCTGAAAATTTCTCTTTACAGTGTCAGTTGGTGGTGGGGTCTTTAGGGCACACTGTGTGTAACATTTACGAAGGCTTTATTTACCTGTAGCAGATTTCCAAACCTTCATGCCATGGTCAAATCTCAGGCTATCCTAATAGGAAGAACTTTGGAGCTTACCATCCCTTTCCGCACTTATGTGCAGTCCTATTAGTTAGTGAGGCTGCCCATTACAGTGATGGGTCAAAATGTGGAAGAATGAAGCATGGCTTAGAAGCAAGCTCCAATACTACCAAATGTTGCCAGAACTTTATCAGAAAAGGCTGATATTCAGCCTTGACATGAGGATCTGGAATGTACTGCTAGTTACCTGCATTTCACACCTGATGCAGTTTGTCCACCTTTTTCCTAGAGGCAGAGTCTCTTTAATCAACTTAACATACTAAAAATAACTAGTGAGAGCAAAATATATTTTGTATAGTTCCACAGCAAGCAACGCTGAATTGTCAAAATTGTTGTATTGAAATGCAAAATGGATTAAATATTTTTTGGGCTGGAGCAATACAAGTAAATTCATTAGGATTCAGTGACATTACTATGGCACAAGACGTTGGGATGAGCAGACCAGGGCTAATGACAGGGAATGATGATAGGGAATGATAATGCTTTTTAATGCATATAATCAGAAAATTGCATGGGGAATCTGATTGTCTGTTACTGGAAAAAGGTCCTTTTCCCCCTCATTTTCCATTGGGGCCTGACATTGCTGTTGAAGTAAACAGCCCATGATCTATTCCTCTCCTGCGGTCTAAAATATTTGTGTGCAACCAGTTAGATGTTTGGTGCATCACACTTGTTCACTTAAAAAGGCCAAAGAATATTTTTTCAAATTAAAAATGTTCAACTCCACTACGATTGGCAGCTGATTGGGAACCATATCCAAACTGCTATAATAGGTCAATACATCAACGTTCAAATCACCAACGGTGGACATTTATATTGTAGTAAATTGTTATGTAGATATCAGTAGTGCCAACTCTGTCAGCTGCAATGAACAGAAATAAATTAAAGTAATAAAGGAAGAAAAAAAAAAAAATCTAAACATTTATCAGGATTAGTAAGGTAGCCAGTGCAGCCGTACAGGGTCACATGTTGCCAAACAATCAACACACCTATATTGCCCACTGCCATTGTAGGAAAAAGAGAATGGATGGCTTCTATAGTCATGACTTTCATGTACAAATGTGACATCATCATCTTTCTTACCTCTATGACAGTGTGGCAGCATCTACAGTAGAATTTGCCTTCATCGCTTATACCCCAATTAACTTCTGAACACTGAGGACATGGCTCTTTATAATCCCTCTAGGGAAAGACAAAGACAAAAATAAAAACAGTTTTCAATAGGCAGGCACATATAAATATATTTGTGTCTATTTAAAGCGGAACCCAAAGTGAACAGATAAAAACATAGTTATAATATACAGATACAAACTGGCATATCTTTGTGTGTAATTCTGTCCCTCCACATCTGTGATTTAGGGCCCATTCACACCAGAACGCGGCATGGGAAACACACATTTTGAGCACGATTCATACACTGCATTCAAAATGCGTGTGTGTGCTGCGGTGGGTGTGAATGCATTCATAACGACACCTCGAACACAGATCACAAACACAATGTGTTTGCCTGCATTGGATCTGCTGTACCATGCAATCCAGTGCAGTGCATTTTGAAAAAGTAATGCATGCACTGTTTTTGGTGTAATCCACTGCAATTGCAGCCCATTCAAATTAATGAACTGAAAAATCACACCACACTAAATCGCATAGGAATGCAGACCGCATTGCTGTGCTATTCAGGTGTGAACCAGCCCTAAAACACCTTTACCGAACAGCACAGCAAGGAGTGTGACACCACTTTCAGTATGTGAACTCTATGATTAGGTGGAGAGCTGGCCAAATGACTGACAGCCACATGACCGCTTTCCTTTTTGTTCCTTATTACGCAGCATTGTACATACTATTCACATCAGTCCCTGCCCTCATAAGAGCTCACATTCATACGTACACATACTAGGGCAGGTAGACAGGAGACTACTTAATAAACCTACTATCTTGTCTTTAGTGTGTGGAAGAAAACTGGAGTACCCGGAGGAAACCCACCAAAGTACAGGAAGAAAATGCAAACTGCTTTTTTATAGTCTCCTGGTTGGGATTCGAACTGACTCCAGTGTTACACAGTAGAAATGCTAATCATGAGCCCTTCTCTGCTGCCCAGATGTATCCATTTTATTAATGCTCTGCCAGTACCGGAGCATTGATTCCAGCAAAGCTGATTTATAAATGTTCCTCTCTTTCCCCCATTCTTGTTAAAATTAGGTTTTACCATTATAATACCATAACTTCTACAAAAAGGGGGTTTTGGTAGCAGTGGTAAGTTTGTTTTACAAATTCATCTTTCAGTGCCGTATGCAAGGGCATTCTTTGGCCAAGTCTAACCAGAATCCAATAAAGCAATCTGATGAGTTTTGTAGAAGGCTGACAGCTACACTCAGATATGATTATCCTCTACCTATAGCAGTTTATTAAGACGAAAAATTCCAAAACTATTGCCCATGATATCAGGCCATCCAAAAGAAAATGAAAAGTATTTAGCACAAGAATAATTACAGCACGCAACACTGTGTTAAAGCGAAACTACACTGCATCTGCGCACCACAAACCAAAAGTATTATTTAATTCATTTTTAAATCCTTGGCACAGGCCATGCACATATATGCAGCCACTCAGCAGGTGGGCCTTAATGCTGAGCGGCCGAATATATGCAACCCTGTATAAACCACTTACCAAGCTCAAAGCGCGCTCCCTGTATGCTCCCAGAATGGTAGCCGACAGTGACCGGTAAGCTCCCAATGCATACTTCCCATCAAAAGCTTTCTAATCATGTGACCATTGTGACAGCAAATCACAACGGTTACATGACCCGAATTCCCGCCTCCCGGCATCTAGAAGCTCTTAAAGGGCTGGGAGGCATCAGCATGAATGGGTTAATATTCAAAGCAAGCTCATCCATCCATCCATGTCTTATGTTTTATTTTTTTCAGAAGCCACTTTGAAAAACAATCCCTAGGGATTCTGGCTGTGGCCATCTTGAGTAAGGGCAGATGATTCATGAAGCATTTACTTCCTGAAATCCATCTTAGAGCAGGCATGCAGGCAGGTGTGTGCGCTTAGCTGAGAAAACCCCTCCTTCCCTTCTGGAGACTCCTGGGATGCAGAAAATGATTAGCCTAGCCTGGACACCAAGAAGTAACTGAAGAAATGTAAAAAGGAAAAAAAAAAAAAAGGTTAACCTAAGTAAATATGATAAAAATTCCTATTGATTTATGAATGCCAGCAGCATAAGGCTTAAAAAATAGTAATTGTCGATTGAGAGAGTGAGGTTCTGCATTAAACAATCAGCTACATTATATAAAATTAGGTGGAGAGGTTCCATTGTGATAGCATCAATAAATGTATTAACTTTGCTCGTTGTACAGTCTGTGGGAATACAAAATTCTTCTGCCAAAAGAAAAAAAAAAAAATGAGTAACAGGTAAACAAGATGGGTAACTGTGATATAGTACAATATAAAAAGATTGGTAAGATTCCAACATACAAATACAGTATATGTTTACTGCCCAAGGAACGCTCAGGGAAAGGCTTAGGAAATGTTACTTAACTAGTAAAGAGAAACATACCAAAATCAAAATAATCCTGGTGCATGTCAGACACTAGAGTAGGGAAGACCTAATGAAATCAAACTATCTCGTGAGGAGTATGCCCTACCACCGGAGTAACTCACAATTTGCTATTCATCACCCTCCGACCATCAGGACAGATGTCATTAAAGCTCATCCCTGGACCCTCTTATTCATTCTACACACACACACTCACACTATATTGCCAAAAGTATTGGGACACCCCTCCAAATCATTGGATTCAGGTGTTCCAATCACCTCCATGGCCACAGGTGTATAAAATCAAGCACCTAGGCATGCAGACTGCTTCTACAAACATTTGTGAAAGAATGGGTCGCTCTCAGGAGTTCAGTGAATTCAAGCGTGGTACCGTGATATGTTGCCACCTGTGCACCAAGTCCAGCCGTGAAATTTCCTTCTTACTAAATAATATTCTACGGTCAACTGTTAGTGGTATTATAAAAAAGTGGAAGCAACTGCGAACAACAGCAACTCACCCACAAAGTGGTAGGCCACATAAAATGACAGAGTGGGGACAGCTCATGCTGAAGCGCACAGTGTGCAGAAGTCGCCAACTGTCAGCAGAGTCAATAGCTAAAGACCTCCAAACTTCGTGTGACCTCCAGGATTAGCACAACAACAGTGAGTAGAGAGCTTCATGGAATGGGTTTCCATGGCCGAGCAGCTGTATCCAAGCCTTACATCACCAAGTGCAATGTAAAGCGTTGGATGCAGTAGTGTAAAGCACATCGCCACTGGACTCGAGCAGTGGAGATGTGTTCTCTGGAGTGACCAATCACTCCACTCACAGGAGTTTGTTATAAGCCTCCCAGTGTTATTGAGGAGGTGGAGACTCAGCTCCTTGCACACATCGAAAGGACTGCAGTGATAATAATGGGGGATTTTAACTACTCGGAAATTAACTGGAATAATGGTACTGCAGGAATAGTTAAAGGGCAAAAATTTATAAACCTACTAAAGGACAATTTTATGGTAGAGTTCATAGAGGCCCCAACTAGGAATGATGCTCTGCTGGACCTGGTAATCTCAACCCATGCAGAGCTCTTTACGAATGTCCATATAAAAGAACATCTGGGTAGCAGATTATTGTTAGTTGTAAAACTCCAAGCACATACAGGAAAAATAAAAAAAGCTCGACTTTAAGAGAGCTAATTTTCCAAGGCTGAGAGCTGCTTTTCAAGACTGGGAGGGAATATTGGCATCGGTGAACACAACACAGAAATGGGAGTTCTTCAAAAAGACTATGTGAACACACTGCAAAATATATTCCCATGGGCAACAAGTTTAAAAGGCTAAAAATCAAACCTATGTGGCTTACGGCCAAAGTTAAAGCTATAGATAATAAGAAAAGAGCTTTTATTAAATATAAAAATGAAGGAACACTATCTTCGTTTAAACATTACAAAGAATATAACAGAATATGCAAAAAGAAAAAAAAGGCTGGAAAGTATGAAAACAAATGACAGATTGCAAAAGATAGGACAAACCCCCAAAAATTCTTCAGATATATTAATAGTAAAAAGGTCAGGTCTGAACATGTCTGAGCATGTAGGCCCTTTACAAAATAATCTAGAGTGGGTGACTGGGGACAAAGAAAAGGCACATTTATTAAATACCTTCTTCAGCTCTGTGTATACAAACGAGCATGGGGGAGCTCTTGTCCATAATGGGCATGGTATTGACACAGCTCCAGATGATCTACATTGGCTCACAATTGATATGATCCAGAAATATTTAGACAGAATAAAGGGGAGTAAAGCACCTGGACCAGATGGCATACACCCACAGGTCCTTAAAGAATTGAGCTCTGTCATTTCAAAGCCATTGTTTCTAATTTTTAAGGACTCTAATGACTGGCATAGTACCACTGGATTGGCGTAATAAGGCCAATGTGGTGCCTATATTTAAAAAGGGGTCAAAATCTTTACTAAGTAATTACAGACCTGTTAGTTTAACTTCCATAGTTGAGAAGATACTGGAGAGTTTAATAAAAGACAACATAGATGAGTTCTTGCTGGAAAAAAATATTTTAAGCAACAGACAGCATGGATTCATGAAAGACAGAAGTTGTCAAACAAATCTGATTTCTTTTTATGAGGAGGTGAGCAAAACCTTGGAGAGAGGGGTGGAGGTGGAAGTGGTATACTTGGATTTTCCAAAAGTGCTTGACACAGTTCCCCACACACGGCTAATGTGTAAGGTAAAGTCTACAGGCTAGGAAAATTCTGTATGTAAATGGATAGAAAACTGGCTTAAAGTGGAGCTCCACCCAAAAGGGGAAGTTATGCTTTAAGCCTTTGTCCCCCGCTCCACATTAAGGACTGGCTCCTTTGGGGAGCGTTGGGGGGTGGCGGGTGGGGGGAAAGCAGGTACCCGCTCCCACTTCCACTGCGACCGCCTAGGCGATTGGAAGCGGAAGTTGTCCTCCCCCCCTCCCTCCCCGTAGTCTTCTGGGACATGTGACAGGTCCCAGAAGACTACGCTGCCATTCACAAAGCGCAGCGCTTCTCGCGCATGTGCAATGGGAACCCGGCTGTGAAGCAGTTAAATCTCCAAATATGGAAAGGTTTCTTCACAGTAAGAGCTGTGAAAATGTGGAATAGACTCCCTCAGGAGTTGGTTCTGGCCAGCTCAGTGGATGTACATACAATCAAATTAAACTTGAGGGTGCACTTTCAACCCATATCCATTATATAACTATAGCTTGAATAGGTTTTAGTAAATACATGAAATAAACTAAAATTGTGCCTGTGTCCTACTATATATGGACATAACTTTATATATTTTATAATCAGCTCCAGTGATGCCCACTTTATTTGACCATCTGGTGCATCTTCCACTAGTGAAGCTCTGTGATCCGTCACTTCAGTTTGTGACCACCACTGGATGCGATTTCCCTGCTAATGGACAAGAAATGCAAAGTGTCCAGATCACTCATTTAGCAATGTGGGCACCTAAATAAGAACCCTGCCACTCTGCAGTCATATATTAGTTTTACCTCCCTCTGGCCACCCACCTAAATTCTAACATTAATGACGGACAGAGCTGTATACATGTCACAGCCACAATGCTGTGCAGCAATTTTAACTCTGCCTCCAGAGTGTGACAGGTGGCACCGCCGGTCAAATTTGCCCATTGAGGTCAATGGCAGCACACTGCCACCGTGAGCCAAACAATTTGCTTGTAGCTGTGGTGCAGGTTTTTCTCTTTAATATTTTTTATTAAAATTTTATGAAAAAAGGGAGGGGAGGTAAGGTTCCACAGCACAGGTGGGCGATATCAATATATCAGTGACAAGCATAACCAGCAAAATTGGATATGACAGTATCAGCTTCAATTATTAATAAGCAAACATAAGAGCTTATCTGCCACTCAGTGGTAAACCACACTACCAGGGCTCACAGGAAGCCTATGCAGGGGACACAAAGATATAATAGCTCAACAATTCTATAACTCACTGGTCAGCCAATGTGGGTCACAATCACTTCCAAATACTCCATACCAAGTAGCAAATATGTAAACCATAGAAACCTACAGAATAAACGCAAAAAGAAAGAAAGAGACAAGAAGAAGAAAAAGCAAGGGGAAGCTACCCAGGTGGTTTGTCAGAAAGCCCACTGCCTCGATCTGCACTCTTCAAGGGTCTCAGATGCGATCAAACCTAGCAGATCTATGTTTCAGTATACTGACCAGGTTTTCATTAAGCAGGATCCATGTCAGTTTACATTTCATAATGGCCAAGTCAACTACCCGTTTCTTCCAGGCAGTTGCTATAGCGATTTTTGCCGCAAGGAACATGAAATAGATGAGAGCCTGAGCATGTTTGGGGATATCTGTGAACGGCTCATTGAGAAGGGTCACTCTGGGATTCTTCACTATTTTCTGATTCCTTTGTACTAACTTGTATTGTAACTGTAATGTCTGCCTTCATATTGTAAAGTGCTGCGCAAACTGTTGGCGCTTTATGAATCCTGTAGATAAAGAATAATAAATATAATGTTTACTTGTGTCACAGAATAGATCAGTGTATGAACTCTCACCCAAAACCGACGTACCTTAGCCACCAGTTATGAAACATCACGCCGGGCTGACCACAGCCCCTGAGGCACAAAGAGGGGGGAAGGTGCCCTGATACATTTTATAAAGATGGTCCAGTACCAGGTACCATTGAGAAAGGGCCTTGTAGCCTACTGCTAATAGAGCTGTATTCATAATACTCATACATCCATATGGACAAGGACCACCAGTAAGATAGATCAATCTCCTCCCCCAGATCCCGTTCCCATGTAGGGCAATTATCCAGTTGGATAAACAAACAATTTGTAAAGCATTGAGATCCCCCCCTCTCTGAGTTTCACTATGAAAACATCTAGACTCATAGGCCATACATGTTGTAATATCATCCGAGTGCAGAAAATGCAGGATGTGTTGCAAATGGAAGTTCTCAGACAGGACATCTTCAACTGCTGCACAAAGTAGGATAGAGAGTGGATACTGTTATGGTCAATGAAGTGACCTATTCTATACAGCCCCTTATTGATCCGCCACTGAAAAGCTTGCAGACATAGACCCAGGGGAAAAATAGGGTTAAGGAATAATGGGGCTACTGGGGTGTGCATTGACCGCAGCAGTGTGACCTTATCTTATAGTCCCACACCTGCAAAGATTGAGAGAGTAATGGACATACAGTTGTGACCAAAATTATTCAACCCCCAATGCTGTAAAGGGGTTTAGGGACTATAGTGTACATTTGGAATTGTATTCAGAATCAAATCCTACAAGGACGTTGTAACTACCCAAATGCAACTAAAATGACATCAATTGTTTATGTAATACAGTAGTAAATGGTTCTTATGTGGTTTCTTCATTGCCACAATTATTCAACCCCTTAAAGACTACCACTCTGAAGAACAGAGGTTCATACAGGTGCTTTCCATCAGGTATTGAAAACACCTGTGGATGTCACCGAGCAGCAATCAAGCATAATAAGCACCAATTAGGCAGCTTTAAAATGACTGTGATACTCAGCTCCTTCTAGACATTTACTGGTGTGGTTACAAACATGGTGAAGGCAAGAGAATGGTCCAGGAAGACAAGAGAAGAGGTGATTTCTCTTCACAGGAAGGGCAATGGCTATAAGAAGATTGCAAAGATGTTAAACATACCAAGAGACACCTTAGGAAGCATCATTCGCAAATTCAAGGCAAAGGGCACTGTTGAAACGCTACCTGGTCGTGGCAGAAAGAAGATGCTGACTTCGACTGCTGTGCGCTACCTGAAGCGTAGAGTGGAGAGAAGTCCCCGTGTGACTGCTGAGGAACTGAGAAAAGATTTGTCAGATGTGGGTACAGAAGTTTCAGCCCAGACAATAAGACGCACACTGCGTAATGAAGGCCTCCGTGCCAGAACTCCCAGGCGTACCCCCTTGCTGTCTCCAAAGAATAAGAAGAGTCGACTGCAGTATGCCAAAAGCCATGTGGACAAACCACAAAAGTTGTGGGATAGTGTTCTGTGGACTGATGAAACAAAATTAGAACTGTTTGGGCCCATGGATCAACGCTATGTTTGGAGGAGGAAGAACAAGGCCTATGATGAAAAGAACACCTTGCCTACTGTGAAGCATGGTGGAGGGTCAATCATGCTTTGGGGCTGTTTTGCTTCTGCAGGTACAGGGAAGCTTCAGCGTGTGCAAGGTACCATGAATTCTCTTCAGTACCAGGAGATATTGGATGGAAACGTGATGCAGTCCGTCACACACCTGAGGCTTGGGAGACGTTGGACCTTTCAACAGGACAATGATCCCAAGCATACCTCCAAGTCCACTAGAGCATGGTTGCAGAGGAAAGGCTGGAACATTTTGGAGTGGCCATCGCAGTCACCAGACTTAAATCCGATTGAGAACCTCTGGTGGGACTTAAAGAAAGCAGTTGCAGTGCGCAAGCCTAAGAATGTGACTGAACTGGAGGCCTTTGCCCATGAAGAATGGGCGAAGATACCCGTAGATCGCTGCAAGACACTTGTGTCAAGCTATGCTTCACGTTTAAAAGCTGTTATAACTGTAAAAGGATGCTGTACTAAGTACTAAGATTGAATGTCACTTGGGGGTTGAATAAAACTGATAATGCTGTGAGCACAGAAAAGACATTTGTGGTTATTTCATTATAACTGTTATGTTATATTTGTCTGACCTACAAGTGCCTCTTTAATGTAAATGTAAGCAAGATGACTGAATGATCAAAAGCAATGTCAAACTGGCCAAAACACTCAATTTCAGTGGGGGTTGAATAATTTTGGTCACAACTGTAAGATCACGTGGAGGAGATTTTTAATACAAAATTCCCCTTAGGACCAAAAAAAAAAAAAAAAAAGGACAGACATTCAGAAGGTGGCCTCCTGCATGCCTGCCGCTGGTATACTGCCTTCTGAAAAGTGATCTACCGAAGATCAATTTTTATAGGGTGGTAAGCACTGCCACCAATATGAAAGAGCCCCCTCAGTGTGGGGGTAGTTCCACTGCAAGGAAGGATTTTCAATTTTCCGGAGTTTGGCTTTAAAGTAGAAACATAGGACCCTTTGATATTTCTGTTTTAAGTCCAGGGCTTTCCCACTGAATGCAGGACAGAATAACACATGTATAAACAAGCAGGAACCAAAGGCAGTAACTCCATGTTTATCTTCAATTAAACTTGCAGCTTTATAGGAAACTTCAAAAGGACATCAGGGTTACATAAAACCAGTAGAGCACGGCTTCTCATTTTTATGTATCCTTGGTGTACCTCTGAAGAACCTAATAAAGCCAGTGTGATTTTAATCTGAGATAAAGAGTTAATTACTCCTTTTGGTCATAGTTCTAGCCACAGATGAATTGAAAGCAGTTTTGGAATGTGTTTCTAATTGTACTTGTACACGGATATACCTTATTTTTTGCTTCATAGGACGCACTTTTTTCCCAAAAAAATGGTGGAAAACGTCTGTGCGTCTTATGGAGCAGCCAGCCTGGTTTTCCCGCCGCTGCCGTGTTAGAATACCAGGCTGGTCGCTCGGTTCTAATTTGCAGAAGAACCCGCTCCTCCATCCTATCTGTTCCTCGATGCAGCGGTGTCCTGTTTCCATCGGCCATCTTCTCTGCCTGGCACCGGCATCTTCAGCGTGGGGACCGGGCTGTGACAGCTTGCGGCTTCACAGCTGAGTGCCCACTGCGCATGCGTGATTAGCTGATTAGAGTGGGACAAGATGAGAAACATGAGACCGAACAATGCAGAAGAGCTGAAGGCTGCTATTGAAGCATCCTGGTCTTCCATAACACCTCAGCAGTGCCACAGGCTGATAGCTTCCATGCCACGCCGCATTGAGGCAGTAATTGCTGCAAAAGGGGCCCAAACCAAGTACTGAGTACATATGCATGCTTATACTTTTCAGAGGTCCGATATTGTTCTATGTACAATCCTTGTTTTATTGATTGCATGTAATATTCTAATTTTCTGAGATTGTGGATTTGGGGTTTTCATGAGCTGTAAGCCATAATCATCACAATTATGACAAATCACGGCTTGAACTATCTTGCTTTGCATGTAATGAGTCTATCTCATATATTAGTTTCACCTTTTAAGTTGCATTACTGAAATAAATGAACTTTTGCACAATATTCAAATTTTTCGAGTTTCACCTGTACATGAGCCTTTGTATTTTGTGAATAAGTTCATATAACACAAAGCACTCTGTGACTGGGCAGGAGGAAAAGGAGGCAGGCACAGCAGCTCCATGCGACTCTGCAGCTGGAGGAGCAGAGACCAGAACGTATGGAAGTGTAGCAATAGCCATGCCCCCGGAGCCCCATGAAACTGTCAGATATAAAATTAAAGAGATATGAGGCGTGCACCTCATGTGACTTAACTCATAATATGCTTGCACATTTTACAAAGTGGCTGAATGCCTGGAGTTCAGCTTTTGTAATAAATAATCTGAAGGGTGGATTTATTGCAAAACATCCAACCATGGCAGAAATACTGCTCATTCACACAGGCATGGACAACTGTACACTGTAATAAGCAAGTGAATTTCTGTGCCCAGGGGTTACAGGTGTTGTACACAGCTGCCTGTACAAATGACAGGCTGTGGCTGTATGCTGTGAGCCTCTGGATACAGGCAGCATGTGCCCAGAACTGTTTATCCTTCCCTGTATGCATATATATGTCTGGATGTGCAGTTAGTGTACAATCACACCCTGTAATTGATTTTTATAGGCTGCTGCCTGCAGCTGTACACAAACACCTGTACTCATGACTGCAGAAATGTATGCTTCTATGGACGGTTTACAGCCCACTGAATTGAGCCCATAAAGTACAAGTTCTGTGCACGATCACTGATCTCCCAATTCGAAAGCTAGCTATACACCAAGTAACGTGTGAACATGGGTTGCCTTGCTGACGTCTGCCAGACATCCCTCGACTAAAAAAAAGAAATAAAAATCAGGCAATTTTCAGGCATTCTGACAACCAACAGCTAGAGATGAGCTTGGGAATCCTCCAAACACAACTCTAAGTTGAACTCTTGTTTTTTGTGTACTACCATGAGCTGTGGGCAGATCATTCAACTCATGTGAGTTGAAGAGCAGGAAATGACCTAGCCCACAGCTCACTAGAGCAGTTTTTTTTCGCAACCTTTTTTCAGTCAAGACACACTTTAAAATTATGGACAGTCTTGAGGCTCCCCATTATAAAATCGGGTGCCTCAAGACGGTCCATCATTCTAAAAGGGCATCTCATTCTAAAATGTGAAAAACTAATCTAATACAGGTGTACCTTGGTTTACAAATGCCTCGGTTAAAGTAATTTTCGGTTTACGAATGAAAATCCATTGAAAATAATGCCTCGGTCTACAAATTTATTCACGATTTTTGTTCACAATATGAAGTGTATGTTGGTGACGATTTTTAAAAGCAAATGACAGCTTTTTTATAGCTCACAGAATTAGCTGTCAATTTCCTGGAGTTAAAGGAAACTTAGTTTCTTTTAAGAAACTAAAAGGAAACAATGTTTCTTTTAACTTGAGGAAATAAACTAAAAGGAAAATTTCTTTTAGCTGGGGGGAAAGTGACAGCTGAATCTCTGAGCTATAGCAAAGAAAAAAAGAAAAAAGCGGTAATTGCATTTAAAAATCAGCAACATAATAAATACAAAAAAGGCATGGGGTTCCCCCTCCCATCGATACAAAGCCCTTCGGGTTTGGTATGGATTTTGAGAGGAACTCCCACGCCAAAATTTAACAAAAAAAAAAAAAATGGCATGGAGGTCCCCCCCAAAATCCATACCAGACCATTATCTGAGCATTCAGCCCGGCAGGTCAGGAAAAGGGAGAGGGCGTGCACCCCCCTCCTGAACCATACCAGACCACATGCCCTCAACATGGGGGGGTGCTTTGGGGCAGGGGGAGCACCCCCCCCAAAGCACCTTGTCCCCATGTTGATGGGGACAAGGGCCTCTTCTCCACAACCCTGACCAGTTGTTGTGGAGGTGTGCGGGCAGAGGGCTTATCAGAATCTGGAAGCCCCCCAGATCCCACCCCCCTATGTGAAGGAGTATGGGGTACATGGTCCCGCTACTCATTCACAAAAAAAAAAAAAAAGTGTAGTGTGGAAAAAAAGACAGGACACGGTCTTTGAAAAGTCCTTTATTAAAAGAAAAATATCACGCATGTGACCCCCACCCCATGTGACATCAATGATGTCACATAGGGTGGGGTTACTCGGGTGATGTCCCCGGGTGGCCCCTCCCCTTACATATTTACGAATTGTCAAACCACCGGAGCAGGCAGACGGCCGGGGGCCATCGTCGGAAGCGGAGCCTTTTTTTTTTTTAAATTATGTTTTCGGGTTCAGCGGCAACGGACTTCATGATTGACGTTGGATCTACTGCAGGGGACATTCTGTCTTTTTTCACACCACACTTTTTGTTTTTTGTGAATGAGTAGCGGGACCATGTACCCCATACTCATTCACATGGGGGGGGGTAGGGATCTGGGGGACCCCTTGTTATAGGGGCTTCCAGATTCCAATAAGCTCCCTGCCCTCAGACCCCCACAACCACCAGCCAGGGTTGCTTTGGGGCTGGTGGTTGTGCCCCCAAAGCACCTCCAATGTTGGAGGGCATGTGACCTGGTATGGTTCAGGAAGGGGGGCGCTCTCTCACCCCCCCCCCCTTTCCTGACCTGCTGGGCTGCATGCTCAGATAAGGGACTGGTATGGATTTTAAGGGAGACCCCCACGTCATTTTTTTTTTTTAATTTTGGCGTGGGAGTTCCCGCTCAAAATCCATACCAGACCCAAAGGGCTTGGTATGGATGGGAGGGGGGACCCCCATGTCGTTATTTTTTTTTTTTTAATTGCCAGCAATTCTTTTACATTCAGATGTCAGTGGGGAACCCCGCTGACAGCTGAAACATTAACACATGGTTGTCACTTCTAAAATACCGCATGACTTGATAAAATAACTCATGCGGTATTTTAGTAGTGTTTACTTTTTTCTGACCTCTGGAACGGATAAAATGGTTTTGAATGCATTCCTATGGGAAACAGCGTTTCAGTTTACAAATTTTTCGCTATATGAAAAGTCCTGCAGAACTAATTAAATTCGTAAACCGAGGTATGCCTGTAGTTTTATATAAAACGCAGTAACATCCACACACGTAGGACACCCAACATTAGAGGTGATTTATTCTTCCAAAGCAAATACACTTTTACACACTGGTACCAAGTAGTATTCCTCTGTCTCCTCCTCTCCACTCCCTTTCTGTAGGGGTCCCTCAAGGTTCTGTCCTTGGACCCCTTCTCTTCTCCATCTACACCTCCTCCCTTGGTCACTTGATAAACTCCCATGGCTTCAAGTACCATCTCTATGCTGATGACACAAATCTATCTTTCTACCCCGCACCTCACCCCTTCAGTCTCCGCTCGCATTACTGACCTACTAAGCGACATATCGGCATGGATGTCACTCCACTTCCTCAAACTCAATCTTTCCAAAACTGAACTCTTAGTATTCCCATCAGCCCGTGCCCCCTCCCCCGACTTCTCCATCAAGACCAATAATACAACCATCAGTCCCTCCCCTCATGCCAGGGTACTAGGTGTAATCCTAGATTCCCATCTGTCCTTTCACCCCCAAATGCAATCACTGTCCAAATCATGTAGACCTCACCTCCGCAACATCTCCAAGATACGGCCGTTTTTAACCTCGGAAACTACTAAGCAACTTATTGACTCCCTTGTTATATCTCGCCTTGACTATTGTAACTCCCTCCTCATTGGCCTACCTAATCGCAGGCTATCCCCTTTTCAGTCTATCATGAATGCTGCTGCCAGACTCATCCACCTTACTAACCATTCCGTATCTGCCACTCCTCTCTGCCAATCCCTCCACTGGCTTCCCATTGCCCAACGGATAAAATTCAAAACATTAACAATAACATATAAAGCCATTTATAACTCTGCCCCAAATTACATCACCAATATGGTCTCCAAATATCACCCAAACCGTCCTCTCCGTTCCTCACATGACCTCCTGCTCTCTAGCTCCCTCGTTTCTTCCTCCCACGCTAGTCTCCAGGACTTCTCCCATCCTCTGGAACTCTCTACCCCAATTTATCAGACTATCGCCAACTCTGCTCACTTTTAGGCGATCTCTGAAAACCTCTCTCTTCAGGTGAAGCCTATCCTGCCCTCAGCTAATAAAGGAGTCTTCTACTCCTCCTACCAGTTCATCCCCTACAGTTACTACCTTTTGTACCACTAGCCCCTCCCTCCTAGATTGTAAGCTCGAAGGAGCAGGGCCCTCCTAACCCTCTTGTATTGAACTGTATTGTTGCTGTATTGTCTCCCTTATATTGTAAAGCGCTGAGCAAACTGTTGCCGCTATATAAATCCTGTATAATAATAATATAATAATTCCAGTCTTCTCCCTCAGTTTTTATCCAGTACTGAGCTAATGTGACCCCAGCACTAATGGAGAGGGGCAAACTAGGATTCTGTGCAGGCACCTGACATCCTCCTTATCAACTGATGATGTCATTGGTTGTCAGGACTCCGGCAGCTAGAAGGTCATAAATGGTGCACAATGAAAACCTGTGGCATTGTGTAGTTAAAAGGCAGGCTTGTTCCACCCGCTGGCTTCTACACAAGCTTTGGGCAATTTTTAGACATTTTGCCAAGGCATCCCTGAAGAAACCTCAAGGCACCTTGGTTGAGAAAGGCTGCACTGGAGTACAAAGTGTAAGTTCAGTTAGAGAGGAGTTTGGAGGTTGCCCAAGCTCATCTCTTCTGACAATAGTCAGAATACAATAGCTGCAATGAGAGATTCATCCATCCATATCATTTAGTGTGAATATAAGGATCTGTTAGATTTCTTTTACTCAGCCCACACGATAAATCTATGTATGTATGGCCATATTAAAGTAGAATTACAGTCTGATATTAAAAAACTGAGCAGACAAGCTCTTTATTGCATCCCTTTAAAACTGAACACACTAATTACACAGGTTCTGCGGCTGATTAAGATGGTAATTAAACTCACTTAGTGCCTTATCTGCATTAAATTAGCCTCAGATCCTGTGTACTTAATATGTGTTCAGTTTTAAAGGGATGAGGTGGCAATCCCAGAAGAGACATGCAATGTCTATTCAGCAATAAAATACAATAAACCTACCTGCCTTCTCTAACCCTAGGTTCACACCCAAGCGTTTTTCGCAGCATTTTGCAGAAATGCAGTACAGTCCATTTAACATGATTTCCTATGGGACATGTTCACATCTCCACATCACCCAGTGCGTTTTTTGGAAAGGGTCAGGGACTTTTTTGAACGCAAGAAGTTGTGTTTTTGGCTCTATAGACTTAAATTGAAACGCTGCGTTTTGCGTTTTAAACCCACCTAACAAGAAAATAATAAAATAAAAACGCAAAACGTATAAAAGAAGCAGGTGCAAAAAAAAAGAAAAACGCATGCAGAAACGGGTCAAACGCAACCTGCATAGGTGTGAACCTATCCTTATGCCTGGCTCACACTAATGCGTTTTTTAGTGCTTTCTGCAGAAATGCACTACAGTCCAGTTAACATGGTTTCCTATGGGAAACGTTCACAGCTATGCTTATTTGAGCAGCTGCATTTTGAGTCAGAGACTTTTTTTAAAACGCAAAAAGCGGCGTTTTTGCTACAGTAGAGTTTAATGGAGACACTGCTGAAATGCTTGTAGTGCGTTTTGCATTTTTATTCTGCCCAGCAACAAAAACATTTCTCCTTTAATAAAAAAAAAACACTAAAAAAGCGGCAAAAAAGGCATATATAAAACCACAAAGCAAAATGCAAAAAGCATTGCAGAAACAGATCAAAAGCAAACTGCATTGGTGTGAACCAGGCCTTAATGCCTTAATGGGCGCTCCAATCAGGTCCAACTGTCTGTTTTTATAAATGGACTAGTGTCCGTTTACACTCACCTTTCTCCAGGTGTGACCAGGCCAGCTAAAAAAAAAAAAAGGGAGAGGAATATATCCTCTTCCATTTAGGTTGAGCAAATCGGAGGTAACCGAGTGTAAACAGACAGTGTAGTCCCTTTACTCCTAGCTCCCCACAGAGCAGAGCAGGCTCTGTCAGTGTCCGCTCTGCAGAAACTAAGAGGACGCAGACCCGTCATCCACAAGCTCTGCTCTAATCAGCAGGAGATCAGCTCACAGATCCCCTGCTGATTACAACAGAATACACCCCATGTGAAGGGTCCTTAGAATGTACACAAGGGCTGTGCATGTGCAGCTCAGTCTACATTCTGATACAGATCCTGTGTGCTGGTGTAACTGAACTCCTGTACAAGCACAGGAGTGATGTCATCCTGCGCTAGCCAATCAAGATGGCCACAGCCCGGCACCTAGAAGAAACTGGATAGAACTTGCCAGTGTGGGACTTTGAATTGTTGAAGGAGAGGTAAGTATTGTGGACTTTAGTTCCACTTTACAGCGGAGTTCCACCCAAAAGAGGAAGTTCCTCTTTAATGATTGGTCGCCCACTCCACATTAAGGATTTGCACCTTTGGGAAGCAAAAGGGGGGGGGGGTACCCGAATTTGAAAGGTACCCACTCCCACTGCGATCGCCTAGGCGATTGGAAACGGAAGTTGTCCTCCTACCCTCCCTTCCGGAAGTCTTGTGGGACACGTGACAGGTCCCAGAAGACGATGGGGCCATTCAGGAAGCGCAGCGCTACTCGCGCATGCGCAGTGGGCATCCGGCTGTGAAGCCGCAAGCTGTCACAGCCGGGTGCCCACACTGAAGATGCTGACGCCTGGAATACAGGATGGCCGGGGAAGCGGGCTGCGGCAGGGGCAATGCGGGATCGTGGGACAGGGAAGTGCCTGTTTTTTTAAAAGTCAGCAGCTACAGTTTTTGTAGCTGATTACTTATTTTTTTACAGAGTGAGTGGAACTCCACTTTAAGCTTTTGGCACTCAAATGAATAGTTCACCTGAGCATCTATTAAAAATGGAACATACAAATGGTGTCAGAGACACAAATACAAAATAAATGAACAGCAACAATAAATAAGCGTTCAAATTAAAAAAAAAAAAAAAAAGCATGTATCGAATAATAAACATGCAGCTTCCAAATGCAACCTTAGGAGTTGCAGTCCATATAAGGCTAAATGTGAACACTAACAGGTGTATTTCTGGAACAATTCTGCTCATCTAGTTGCTATTGGAAATGACAATGAAGTAGAGCTAAAGTCAAAACTTTTTTCTTTTGTTTTGGATAAAATGGATAGGGATTAGAACATCTGTCAGTTTATTTTGTGGTCTGCTCCCCAATTAGGAAGAGTCACCCTCTGGAATTGTCCTGTTTACCATCATCATCAAAAGTGAAAATAAAAGAAAATCCCAAATTGCGGGTTTTCCCCACAATAGGGATAGAGGGGAAATGTTCCCATGGGGACACTGGTTCTGGTTAACCTGGTTACACACTGGGATTCCCTCACTTCCTGTTGTGGCTAATGGACAGGAAGTGGAAGTAAATCTCCCCAATGGGACACAGATGGCAAAAGAAAAACCTGACAGGGGATATACCCTCCCTCACTCTATCCAAAATTAAGAAAACATTGTCTTTAGTTCTACTTTAACCACTTCCAGCCCTTAAAATGTACTTTTACATCTTCAGGTGGAAGCAGTTATAGCAGAATTATGGCTTTAGCTATGAGCCCTGTATCAATTTGACAGACGGCAACTGACTTTCAGGTAAAAATTATCTGACTGGCTCTATGGTCCCCTGATCACTTTCATGGGACTAGGAAGAGACCCCACCACCACCACTGTTCTTGGGCTCTCCCGTCCCACCAGGGAGCCTGGAACCGCTGCAAGTGATCGAGTTGATTGAGGAGAAAGATTCGTTCCTCTGTGACAAACAATCCCAGAAGCAATGAGGATTTCTCCTTTTCCAGTTTCGGATCTTTGTGTACTAGGCCGCTACCAGCCAGGCAAGCATCTGATCAAATCAATCTGTGTTTAATCAGATGTTCTGGAGGGCAGAGGAGGGATCAGGGCTCTATCTCAATAAATAGGACATGTTACTGCCCATGCTATCAAAAAGGGATAGTGTTCATCCCTTTAGGGCTGAAAAAACTAATTGGCATACTAGACTATGCAAATATAGCTCAGTACACAGTCCATACATGTCAGTATATACAGTGCAGCAAACATACAGCTCAGTACACCATCCATACATCCCCATCATGATAGGTGATAAAAAAGCATGCTGCTTCTACTAAATGTCTTAAGCCTGTACACAGGGGCCAAATATCAGCCAAATCAGCTGCTACAGTAGAAACCGGCCCATGTGTACAACTGCCTGTCAGTCAGAAGCCAATCTCATGACTGGCTTCTGTTGAACAAGCATGCTGGAAAACCAACAGCCAACCAGCACCTGATCAGCGCTTGCAGCCAATGGCTGAGAGTGCTGATCGGTGTGTTCTGGTGAATTGCTAGTCTCCCTGTCAGAACACAATAGCTCAGCAGGGAGGTCACTGTACTTACATCGCTTGTGTTAAGCTGGGTACACATTAAGAAAATCAGAAGGAAAATTCAGTACAAGAAATGATTGTTCGATTTTTGTATAGTGTGTACACAACTTGCGACAACTGATTCAGATTTTCCAAATTAATATTTTTGAAGAGACACCTGATTCACATTTTCTAAATTAATATTTTTGAAGAGACATACTCCAGAATTTTTCCTTGTATGTGAACAGAACTAACAGTTTTCATTTAATGTGTACTGTTTTCGTAAAAAGAAAAATTGTATGCAAAAGACTGTGTATGATCAGAAACAAACAATAACCCAAGCTACAACATTACTATGTAAAAAAAAAGCCTTTGTCATTCAAGAACTTTCGTACAGTTAGTACCATCCTCAGGGTCGACTTGCTGTGAAATATCAAGGAAAACTAGTTGATTGTTTGCCTGATTTTCTTATAGTGTGTACCCAGCTTTAGTACAGCGATCAGTTTTTTGTTTTTTTTTTGTTCAGCCTGCTGGGTTGAATGAAAATACTTATAGTGTGTACCAGGCTTTAAGGTACAGCAGGCGCAGAGAGCTTGTATGAAGCTACCTGCCTATGACAAGGGAGTCTGTCATACATAATATTATACTACAATCTTGTCTGCAAATCTGAAAAACAGTGTTTTATGTCTTTTAATTTTTTTTCTTTAAATAAAAATGTTGATCTCCGAGTCTGATTATATGTACCAGATTCAGCCTCTAATATATCTCTTCTGTGTGTTATTGTCAGAGTGGATTAGATATTTTGTTCCCTAACCAGCTGGTTATTAAAGGATAAGTTCACCTTTGGGAACATGTTACATGTTCAACCCATTTTTAGGGTGGAACATGTAACATGTTCCAGATCCTGCTGCCCGCTGTCCCCCGCTCCCTGTGACAGCAGTGTGGGGAGAAATTCCCCGTATAAGCTGTCAGTTTTCAAAAACACTACAGCTCTTTGGGGCTCCGCCCACATCATTTATTTACAGAGTTCTGTGAATGAATGGACTACAAGTCCCAACAGCCTTAGTGGCTGTCAGCTTATAGTCCTCGAACTACCATGGCGCTGTGGTAGTTGAGTCTTCCTGTCAGCAAGTATCGACTTGCCCGTATGGGATGTATGTGCAAGCAGACCTGCATGGCATCAGGGATCTGCTGATCGCTGGTGCAATGCTTTACAGGCTCCTAACCAAAAAAAAAATTAAATGCACTTTTTTTTTTAACTGCAAAAAATTGTGCATTTATTATTTTTTGTGGAAAGGTGAACTTATCCTTTAAAAATGTAGCACTGTAGATAAACAAAAATAAATGGTCTTTTTTAAACTTTCCACATTAACTAAAATATATACCAAACTTTTTTTTTTTTTGTTTTTAGCAGATTAATTAAAACAATAATTGGCTAACTAATCAATTCTGAAAATAACCTTTAGTTGCAGCCCTACATCCCTTGTGATAGTAATAAAGTTACATTTAAAAATTAAATAAAGCACCCCCCCCCCCCCGTATAAATAGACAAATGCAAACACGCATGTAGGTCCCGCCTGTACACATTGGTAATCACACCACACATACGATGTATGCCCACAAACATCAGAGTGAAAGATATAATTCTAATGCCAGAGCTCATGTTGAACTCTAAACTGGTAGCTTGTAAAGGCTATTAAAGCATTGCCTATAAAGATATTTAGATGTCGATGTTTGTTGCCATTTCATGTGCGTGCACAATTTTAAATCTTGACATGTAGCCAAAAAATGCTGATGTTAACATGTATGTAGAAAATGTTGAAATTGGCCCGGATGGAAGCCCTGGTTCACACTGATGTGGTGCAGAATTGGCGTTTTCTGTGTGAATTCCGCACCGTATCACAATCACACCCAGTTCATGCAAACAGCTGTGAAATCGGCCCCCAAAACGCAGTGCGATGTGCAGAATTGAATCGCATAGGTGTGAATACCCATGCGATCCGATTCTAGCGCGGACCAAAAAAAGGGTCCTGAGCCAAACAAAATGTATGGGTCAAATCGCATCGCACAGAATTCGCATGTGATTTGCACAGGAATGCAGTGCGGTTCCTGTGCAAATCACATTTGATATGCCGCACCACACAAGTGTGAACCCAGGCTAAACATAGACACAATTATTTGGACTCCTGTAGAGATCAGGGGCGGACTGACAACTCATTAATATTTTTGAAGAGACATACTCCAGAATTTTTCCTTGTATGTGAACAGAACTAACAGCTTTCATTTAATGTGTACTGTTTTCGTAAAAGAAAAATTGTATGCAAAAGACTGTGTATGATCAGAAACAAACAATAACCCAAGCTACAACATTACTATGTAAAAAAAAAAAGCCTTTGTCATTCAAGAACTTTCGTACAGTTAGTACCATCCTCAGGGTCGACTTGCTGTGAAATATGATATCCTGACGAAGTCACGTGTCTATAGTGACGTAACGCGTAGATACGCCAGTGGGAGGAGCTTGTACGACCAACGTCGTGACGTCATATCTGGCACAGGCGCCATCTTGGTGCTCCTTTCCAGCATACAGTACATCCTTTGAGTGGTGTGAAAGCTCTGTCATTTGGAATGTTTTGTAAGTAGGATTTTATCTTTTTATCCATTCAATTAAAACGGTTTTACACTAAATGAGTCTCTCTTGCCTTACTGGTGATCGCCTTGGAGAGCCATACACTGGTACCACCAACGATTTATGGTATAGCCAAGAGGAGGGAGTCCCACCACTACTGTCGGATCCACCTAAACATCCGGAGGGATACTTATTGTATTACCAAAGGCTCATTGGTCCTTAGGGGCCTGGGCAGGAAGGTGAGGGGGCACCCCAGCTATAGAGGATTGGCACTTGCAGTTCACATCTGCATGGAATTTGCTATATGCACATGGACACTATTCACATTGTTTATCTTGAACCACTATAATGCATGAGATTGTCATTTTTGTGGGTTTCACTTCACACTTATGATACCTTTATTCATATGTATACATGTATGTCTATTTAGGCCATACATCTTGCTTTGTGTATTTATCCGTCTACATATTTGTGATCCTAAGCGCCGCATTGTTTTTCCCTAATTGTGTCACTGACACCGTTTGGATGTTCCCGTATTCTTTTACATTGATAGAGGATTTATATTGGAAGCACTGCTCTACTGGGAATCATATAGAACACATTTCTATAGAGATCTATGGAGGACATTCTAGGAGGGGCGGGTGAGATCTGTTTCTAGAAGAGGGTTAGCAGGGAAGTCTACAATAATGGAATTCTATAGTCCACACTGATATGTGAGCTCCAGTAGTGAGGGATTTCTGACTACCACATAGGGTTGTCACCTCATCCCTTTAAACCCGAACACACATTAATTACACAGGCTCTGAGGCGGATTCAATGCAGATAAGGCACTGCGATTAGTTACTCCCTTAGTCAGCCACAGAACCCGTGTAATCATTGTGTTCGGGTTTAAAGGGAAGAGGTGGCGACCCTACTACCAGACACACTCCATACCCTCCACTAACGGAGCTCTGTGCGGACTATACACTCCAATAATGGAACTCCCTCCCTGCTCACATGAAGAATACGCCAAGCATCCTCAGTCACTCATCCAGTAGGAGCGGCAAGAGGTGACCACGTGACCTGCACTAGGCGCCTCTAAATGACGTCAGTATACATACCGTGTCCTCCTCCTCCATGGCAGCTGCACATTAGACTTCGGTCTCTCCTATCACCGTCTGCAGAGAGGAGAAAGTTTCCCAAATTACGGAAACAATACTTTGGGCATGAGGAGTTAGCAAAAGACGCGACAGTTACACGTCACTTCCGACACGTGGTCGCCGACATGTGACGTTCGTGAAGACGTCATGTGACCAGCCTAGACAGGCTTAGCCAATGGGGGTCGGTATACAGATGTTGCTGGGCATTGCCTGATTTTGTGTTGTGCTAAAGAGACTGTAATAAAGTCATGTGGAGCTGCAGATTGTTGGTAAACACTGGGGGAGGGGGTAACAGGGGCTCTATTCCCTGCACTGGGGGGAGGGGCACAGGGGTTCTGTTCCTTGATTTGGGGGGCAAAGGGGTTCTGGTTCCTGCCCTTGGGGGGGCACAGAGGTTCTGTTCTCTGGGGGACACAGGATTTCTGTTATCTGTCCTGCGGAGGGGGTTACAGACGTTCTATGCCTTGGGGGTCAAAGGGGTCCTTGTCATTGGGTGTTGCAGGGGTTCCGTTCCCCACCCTGGGGGGACACAGAGGTTCTGTTCCCTGTCCGCATGGGAGTCACAGGGTTTCTGTTCCCTGCACATGGGGGGGCCACAGGAGTTCCATTTCCTGCACATGGGGATGTCACAGGGGTTCCATTCTTTGCCTTGGGGGTCTATGGGATTCTAGTCCCTGCCATGGGGTGTCACAAGGGCTCCATTCCCCACCCTGGGGGGGACAGAGGTTTTGTTCCCTGTCCGGATGGGAGTAACAGGGGTTCCGTTCCCTGCACATAGGGGGGCCACAGGGGCTCCGTTCCCTGCACATAGGGGATTCATTCTTTGCATTGGGGGTCAAAAGGGTTCTGGGCCCTATGCTGGGGTATCACAGGGGTTCCGTTCCCTGCCTTGGGGGGGGTCACTGGTGTTCTGTTCCCTGCCCTGGGGGGTCACATGGGATCTGTTCCCTGCCCTGGGGGAAGGGGGATCACAAGGGTTCTGTCCTGTGCCCGTGGGGGAGGGGTGTCACAGGGGTTCCATTCTCTGCCCTGGGGGGGGGGGGGTCACAGGGGTTTTGTTCCCTGCTGTGGGAGGGGGGTGTCCCAGGGGTTCTGTTTGCTGCCCTGGGTTTCACAACAGAACCTCTGACTCCCAGGGCAGGGAACAGAACCCCTATGACTCCAAGGGCGGGAACAGAACCCCTGTGACCCTCCAGGGCAGGGAATGGAACACCTGCAACCCTCCTGGGGCAGAAAATGAAACCCCTGTGACCCCCCCAAAGACAGGAAACAACTCCTGTGACCCCCCCAGGGCATGGAACAGAAATCCTGTGACCCCTAAGGCAGGAAACAGAACCCCATGCAACCCTCCAGGGCAGGAAACAGAACCCCTGTGACCCCCAAGGCAGGAATCAGAACCCCTGTGACCCCCAAGGCATGGAACAGAACCCCGTGAACCCTCCCCAGGGCAGAGAAGAGAACCCCTGTGGCCCCTCCCCACCAAGGCAGGGAACAGAACTCCTGTGACGCTCCCAGGCAGGGAACAGAACCCCTGTGACCCTTTGAGGCAGGGAAGGGAACCTCTGTGACTCTCCAGGACAGGGAATGGATTTCCTGTGACCCCCCCCCCCCCCCAAGGCAGAAAATGAAACTCCTGTGACCCCCCCCCCCTCCCCAGGGAACCCCTGTGAACCTCTAGGGCAGGGAAAATAACCCATATGACCCTACACACACACCTGCAGGAACAGAACCCCTGTGACCCCCCAGGGTGGAGAAACAGAACCCCTGTGACCCCCCAGGGCAGGGAAACAACCCCTGTGACCCTCCAGGGCAGGGAAACAGAACCCCTGTGACCCTCCAGGGCAGGCAAGGAACAGAACCCTTGTGACCCACCCCCCCAGAGTAAGGAATAACACCCCTGTGCCTCTCCCCCCCCCCCCCCCAAGTGGGGAAAAGAACCTCTGTGATCCTCCCAGGGCAGGGAACAGAACATCTGTGATCCCCCCTTCCCCAAGGAACAGAACCCAAAGTACAATTACTGCACAAGCTATACTGTAATTAAAATTTACCTAAAATGTTCAGTCTGCAGCATTGTAATTATCTTTCATCTTCAATGCAATGTGGCAAACTGAAGACTTTCCGTACATATGGTGTATGGAACACCCCCAGAAATGTAATTTCCTGCTTGTGCGCTTGGCTCAGTTATTTTCCCAGAAGTTTGCACAATACAAATCAATTTTTTATCCTCAGAAAGAAAAATGACATTTTTGGTGAAATACTTCCATAGGGTTAATCACTTCTAAAAGGATGCAGACCCTGCTTATTTTTCATTAGAACACTGCAAGTGCATCAGCTGCTTAATAAATGTCACTCGCATTCAGAGTCACTCCAGACATCAAAAAGCTTTTTCTTCATAGTAGAAACAGGTAGGAGTCTGCTACAAAGTTTGTTAAAGTGATTAAAAAGTATTTTTTTTTCTGAAAATAAAAAATGTTATACTTGCCTGCACAGTGCAATGGTAGTGATGACCTCCTCTTCTGGGGCCCTAGCTCTCTAGGATTCTCCTACTCTCCATGTGCCACCCTAAGAAGCCAATTCCTATGGGATCGTAGCTGTGGACTCACTCGTGAGCCAGGCTGTGTACGTCTATAGACACATACAATGTGGCTTGGCCCTGCCCCCACCCCTTCCTTAGAGGAGCATTCTTACCTGGAGCTAGTAGCACATTTCAAATTTGGCAGTCGGTGCAACCAGCATAGTGGTTGATTAACTAATGGAAAAAAGCTATGCACTTTGCAAGTTTCAGTTTCACTCTGCAAGTGTAGATGCAGCAAAGCTTAGTAAATGACGTAAAGCTTCACTTTACAAAGAATATTCAATCCCATGAAAAGGAAACATAATTTCTGATTGCATGTGATTGGATGATGGAAGTCAGCAGAGCTTCTTCTCATTTGCTAAGCTCTGGAGCAAATGCACTTTGGAAAACGTAGTCTATTTGCCTTTAGTAAATCAACCCCATAGTTTAGAACTGGAGCTCTGCCTGTGACCGGTTCCCTTTGTTAAAATCGCTGGCTAAATAGTATAGTATATACAACGTATGTCTGCTGAATTTTATTCCCTCTACCTGTAATGGACAGGCATATAACCATATTACCGCTGCTTCTTGTATGCTAGAAAATCATGTTGGTTGTAGATATCGATGTGGAAATCACTAGAGCACAAGTGGGTAAGTTTTTCCAAATGCCTTAGTGCCCATTTAGATCTATGCCTGTGGGTAGGGATGTTTCTTTTTTTTCTGTACCTTTAGGCAGGTATGTTGGCATGCGTCCAGGTGCGTTTACTTTGTGTGTTAAAATGCATTTTGATGCGTTTTAAAATTTTGGATTTGGAGTGGTTAGGGTTAATAGCCATTGACCAAGGCTTGTTAAAACAGAACTAAATCTTCCTATCCTGTACAGCCAAGGAAGCTGTCATCTTAGCCTCTGTTTAATTTGTAGTTGCCATGGTGCAGCACATGTAATCAGTAATGACACCAGCCGTTTGATAACTTGACATAAACAAACTGACAGCTGCAGTACTTCAGTTCTTATGGAAGAAAGGAAGCCACTCATTAAAAGCCAATATTCATATTTATTAAAGTATCCAGTGCACAGACTGTAACCACTTGCAACCCTAGGGGATTTAACGGTGAGTGGCTTCCCACCTTCTTCCATAGGGATTGAAGTACTGCATGCACAGTATATTGCCAAAAGTATTGGGACGCCTGCCTTTAGACGTACATGAACTTTAATGGCATCCCAATCTTAGTCTGTAGGTTTCAATATTGAGTTGGCCCACCCTTTGTAGCTATAACAGCTTCAAATCTTCTGGGAAGGCTGTCCACAAGGTTTAGGAGTGTGTCTATGGGAATGGTTGACCATTCTTCCAGAATCACATTTGTGAGGTCAGGCACTGATGTCGGACAAGAAGGCCTGGCTCGCAGTCTCCACTATAATTCATCCCAAAGGTGTTCTTTCGGGTTGAGGTCAGGACTCTGTGCAGGCCAGTAAAGTTTCTCCACCCCAAACTCGCTCAACCATGTCTTTATGGACCTTGCTTTGTGCACTGGTGTGCAGTCATGTTGGAACAGGAAGGGTCTATCCCCAAACTGTTCCCACAAAGTTGGGAGCATGAAAATGTGCAAAATGTCTTGGTATGCTGACGCCTTAAGAGTTCCCTTCACTGGAACTAAGGGGCCAAACCCAACCCCTGTAAAACAACCCCACACCATAATCCCCCCTCCACCAAACTTTACACTTGGCACAATGGAGTCAGGCAAGTACCGTTCTGGCAACTGCCAAACCCAGACACGTCCATTGGATTGCCAAACAGAGAAGTGTGATTCGTCACTCCAGAGAACACGTCTCCACTGCTCTAGAGTCCAGTGGCGGCATGCTTTTCACCACTGCATCCTACACTTTGCATTGCACTTGGGGATGCAAGGCTTGGATGCAGCTGCTCAGCCATGGAAACCCAGTCCATGAAGTTCTCTATTCACTGCTGTGCTAATCTGAAGGCCACACAAAGTTTGGAGGTCTTTAGCTATTGACTCTGCAGACAGTTGGCGGCTTCTGCGCACTGTTCGCTTCAGCAGGCGCTAACCCCGTTCTGTCATTTTACATGGCTGTTGCTGTTGTTCCCAGTTGCTTCCACTTTGTTATAATGCCACTAACAGTTGTCCATGGAATATTTAGTAGCAAGGAAATTTGACTGATGGACTTATTGCACAGGTGGCATCCTATCATGGTACCACACCTGAATTCAATGAGCTCCTGAGACTGACCCATTCTTTCACAAATGTTTGTAGAAGCAGTCTGTATGTCTGGGTGCTTGATTTTATACACCTGAATCCAATGATTTGGAGAGGTGTCCCAATACGTTTGGCAATATAGTATAGGTAGCAGTTTGTGACCATGGGGGGCATGCACCCAATGTAGAAGGCATAGACAGAAGGCATACCTGCAGCAGAACACAATTTTCTCTACATACCAACTGTGGCAGTTATCATGGCATGCATTGAATGTAACTGTTTTTGGAAACAGTTTCATTTGATGGGTTTAGTTCTGCTTTAAAATAGCTGTTGCCAACTGATCAAAATGCTGGTTGTGTTCACAAATGCTCCTACTGCAGCCTCTCAACTTACTACAAAGTTACAATGGTGCAAAATGATCACTAGGAAAGAGGAGACTGAGGAAATGCTTTCTCTTGCAGGCACAAAGTCATCATTTCAGCCTAAGCAAAGTCACTAGAAGAAAGGTCAAAGACAACAACATACAGTACTATTGTTATACAGTGGAGCAAAAAAGTATTTAGTCAGCCACCAATTGTGCAAGTTCTCCCACTTAAAAAGATGAGAGAGGCCTGTAATTGGCATCATAGGCAGACCTCAACTATGAGAGACAAAATGAGAAACAAAATCCAGACAATCACATTGGCTGATTTGGAAAGAATTTATTTGCAAATTATGGTGGAAAATAAGTATTTGGTCAATATCAAAAGTTCATCTCAATACTTTGTTATATATCCTTTGTTGGCAATGGCAGAGGTCAAACGTTTCCTGTAAGTCTTCACAAGGTTGGCACACACTGTTGCTGGTATGTTGGCCCATTCCTCCATGCAGATCTCCTCTAGAGCAGTGATGTTTTGGGGCTGTCGCTGGGCAACACGGACTTTCAACTCCCTCCAAAGGTTTTCTATGGGGTTGAGAACTGGAGACTGGCTAGGCCACTCCAGGACCTTGAAATGCTTCTTACGAAGCCACTCCTTCGTTGCTCGGGCGGTATGTTTGGGATCATTGTCATGTTGGAAGACCCAGCCACCTTTCATCTTCAGTGCCCTTGCTGATGGAAGGAGGTTTGCACTCAAAATCTCACGATACATGGCCCCATTCATTCTGTCCTGTACATGGATCAGTCTTCCTGGTCCCCAAAGCATGATGTTGCCACCCCCATGCTTCACAGTAGGTATGGTTTTCTTTGGATGCAACTCAGCATTCTCTCTCCTCCAAACACGACGAGTTGTGTTTCTACCAAACAGTTCTATTTTGGTTTCATCTGACCATATGACATTCTCCCAATCCTCTTCTGGATCTTCCAAACTTCAGACGGGCCCGGACATGTACTGGCTTAAGCAGGGGGACACGTCTGGCACTGCAGGATCTGAGTCCCTGGCGGCGTAGTGTGTTACTGATGGTAGCCTTTGTTACGTTGGTCCCAGCTCTCTGCAGGTCATTCACTAGGTCCCCCATTGTGGTCCTGGGATTTTTGCTCACCGTTCTTGTGATCATTTTGACCCCACGGGGTGAGATCTTGCGTGGAGCCCCAGATTGAGGGAGATTATCAGTGGTCTTGTATGTCTTCCATTTTCTAATTATTGCTCCCACAGTTGATTTGTTCACACCAAGCTGCTTGCCTATTGCAGATTCAGTCTTCCCAGCCTGATGCAGGTCTACAATTTTGTTTCTGGTGTCCTTCGACAGCTCTTTAGTCTTCACCATAGTGGAGTTTGAAGTATGACTGTTTGAGGTTGTGGACAGGTGTCTTTTATACTGATAACGAGTTCAAACAGGTGCCATTGATACAGGTAATGAGTGCAGGACAGAGGAGCCTCTTAAAGAAGAAGGTACAGGTCTGTGAGAGCCAGAAATCTTGCTTGTTTGTAGGTGACCAAATACTTATTTTTCACCATAATTTGCAAATAAATTCTTTCCAAATCAGCCAATGTGATTGTCTGGATTTTGTTTCTCATTTAGTCTCTCATAGTTGAGGTCTACCTATGATGCCAATTACAGGCCTCTCTCATCTTTTTAAGTGGGAGAACTTGCACAATTGGTGGCTGACTAAATACTTTTTTGCCCCACTGTATGTTGTGACAGGCATGTATCCTGATCACTTGTATTACAGAAAGGTCTGCTTTAAAGTGGAGCTCCAGTCCCCATAACAATTTTATTTTTAGAAGTTGACCCAGTATTGTTTAATCTTTAACATTAATAAATAAATAAAGTTATTTGTGATAGCCTGCTTGTTAGTTGTAAATAAGTAATAGTTTACCTTGATCCCGGAAGCAGGCAGGTGCCATGATGGATGTGAGCATCTGAAGCCCGAAGGTCTATATTTCTGGGAGTAGGTGCTGCTGGCTATCCCAGCATGCGCCTCTCAATCTCGTGCCTGCGCATGTGACTACTCGGCACAACTTGTATACAACAGGTTGCCATAACAATGTCAGCGACGGCAGAAGTTCCCACCCCCTTCCTATGGCAACCTGTCCATTTCCGGTTTTGAGTTCACACGATATTTAGCAATTAGGAATCCCAAGGACTCCTGGGATACAGGACCAGACATCCAAGAGACATTGCAAATCGCCAAAACACGTCATCACCTAGGGGGCCGGGACCGGAAGTGCAGTATTTCTACATTATTTACAGGTATTTAGAAACTTAAAAATAATATATGAGTATCCTAATCGGAAAATACACTACAGGAATAGTATTAACAAAGGAACATTAAAAAAAGGTGGAACTCCGCTTTAAAGTGTAAGGCTCGGTTCACACTGCCGTGACTTGGGATTTGACTTGGGAGACCCCAAGTTGCATGACATGTGGAATCCAATGTTAGTCAACGAGAGCTGTCCTAATTAGCACTACTTAAATCGCTCCAAAAAAAGGTTCCTGTACTACTTCAAGGCTACTTCTGTCCAACTTGTGCCCATAGACTTTAATGGAAGTCGCCTCCAAGTCAGATCCTCATCTAAATTGATATGATTTGGATCCGACATTACTGGAAGATTACCCAGACCTTCCCTGAAAGTTGCATCAAAGTAGTACTCAAGTTGCCAGGAATTTGCCTGGAAAATTCGCACTGACTTTCAAGTTGTAGTAGTGTGAACCAAGACTTGCTGAAAATAATAAATAAATGCTTACCTTCCAATCGTCATACTTGCGCAAGGTCCCTCACGGGCATCTTCTTCCTTGGTTCCTCTGGGTGCTTACTTCTTTGATTGGTCGGTACAAGAAGAAATCACTTTACACATGCATTGGATGCATGGGAGTGCAGTCACCTAGCAGTGTGCCAGAATGTGAACTTATTTGAAGAATTTATTTGTCTTGCACTGCTGAACATAAGTATTTGAAGACCTAAGAAACAGCAAGAATTCTGGCTCTCAAAGACCTGTTACTGTGCCTTTAAAAAGTCCACCTCTACTCCACTCATTAATCTAACTTAGTAGCACCTGTCTGAGCTCTTTAAAGACACCTGTCCACCCCACAGTCAGTCAGACGACAACTACTACTACCATGGGCAAGACCAAAGAGCTGTCAAAAGACACCAGATTTAAAATTGTGGACCTCCACAAGGCTGGAAAGGGCTACGGGGCAATTGCCAAGCAGCTTGGTGAAAATAGATCAACTGTTGGAGCAATTGTTAGAAAATGGAAGAGGCTAAAGACGACTGTCAGTCTCCCTCGGACTGGGGCTCCATGCAAGATCTCACCTCGTGGGGTATCACTGATGATAAGAAAGGTGAGGAATCAGCCCAGAACTACAAGGGAGGAGCTGGTCAATGACATGAAGAGAGCTGGGACCACAGTTTCAAAGGTCACTGTCGGTAGAACAATACGCCGTCATGGTTTCAAATCATGCATTGCACGGAAGGTTCCCCTGCTCAAGTCATCACATGTCCAGGCCCGTCTGAAGTTTGCCAATGACCATCTGGATGATCCAGAGGAGGCATGAGAGAAAGTCATGTGGTCAGATGAGACCAAAGTAGAACTTTTTGGTCTAAACTTCACTCGTCTTGTTTGGAGGAAAAAGAAGGATTTCTACATAGTACTCAAAACTCTTATGCACAGATGCATGGACTCCTCCCTTTAGTTCCAACATACTCCTGGGGAGGGTGCAGCCCTGCACATTTATCAATAAAAGTCTTGCACGTACCTGCAGAGTCAGTGAACTGGTTGTCCTCAAAATGTAGACCCAGGGCTGGAGGCTTCATTTCACCCAAGACTCCAAGACTCTGCAAAGCCGCTGGGCTCCAGGACCCACTCCAAGATTTATCTTCCAGGTAAGAAAAGATTGCCAAAGCTCCCTTTTGGTGACTTTGACTAAATATAAGCTCTGATATCAATTTCATTTTCAGGTAGAACTTTTAGTGTTTTTCAAAGCATTCTTGAAAATTGACTTATTTTAAAATTATCACAGGGGGGACCTCTTTTTTTTTTTTTTTTTTTCATTACCAAATCATGCTCTTTTCAGACCAATTTTATTCGATTCGGCATCGATATTTCAGCAAAGGTTATACAGTGCTGATATCTTGGTTTAGAGTATATTGTCAACAAAATAGTTTCATTATCACATTGCAGAACGGGTTGGTTTTTGACACAAATTTTTAGCAAAAGAAAAGAATTGTACAAAAACCCAACTCCACGCTATTTTTTAAGTCCACCAGGAGGTTCTTCTTTAAAGAAAAAATCTCTCTTGCTATAGTACTCACCTGCAATCCAGAGCTGTCCTCCACAGTACCCCTTCTTTGTCACAAGATGTCACTCAAGCAGGAAGACTCAGGGAAGATTGTGAGTGCAAGGCACCATGATCCTGCCCCCTAAGCATGGCGTCCTGCACTGCATGTCATTTGACATGCCAAAAGACATCAGAAAAAAGTAAATATAAAAAGAAAAGTATTACATACTGCTGGCAGGGGTGAGGGGGAGAGCACAGAGCCTGGTGTTGGGCTGTAAAGTGGCAGGTTTAAAAAACAAAATGTAGCACCCTCTAGTGTGCTACTAGGGTAGTGTAGGTAAATATATTGTGTATGATTCATGGTAGCTGTGTGAGTCTGTAATTAGGTCGGGTTACTGCAGGTCGGGTTACTGCAGGTCAAGCTGGATGGCATAACAGATTGACATTATCACCTCCACCTGGTTCAGGAGAACCATGGAACCTTCCAGAAGCCAGTGGGTGGAAGGGGTGGAGACCTAAGCTGCATGTTTATGGGAGTCTAACCAATCCCAAGTTTGGACGCCCCTGGTAGAATAATGAGTCCAACCCATAAATATGGGAGAGTCAGGCTGGCAGGGGAATCCTGTGGAAGATGGAGTAGTGAGGAGACTGTCGGTGGCCTGGGAAGGGTCCCCTAGATCTAGGGGGTGGCTGGCCTCCAGGTTGGGTTTGGGCTGCCTCAGGAGGGTCCATTCAGCATCACAGCATGAACAGGATCAAGGCCTGGAAACAATGGGAGCAAGGAGTACAGTGTGAGTACATCAGCACACCCAAGGATTTACAAGGGGAGAGACTGCCACATGTAGCAAGCCTTCAAAGGACTTTATTCTTGTCCTGGGAGATCTTCAGAGCAGCCAAGAGGGATGGTAGTGTCTGCAGGCTGTGGAGCTAGGAGCAGTTCTACAGGGGAGAGGAGACATCTCTGCATGTAGTTTGCAACAAGGTAATCTAACTTTCAGAGGATCTGAGAGTTCCTAGACCGTAAGAGGCTGTTGCTACTGATCTGCAATGACTGACTGCTTTCAAGGAAAAGAACAGTCCAGAATCTGTTTCTGTAAATAGGAAGGAAGTTGTCCCCATTCATTAATTCAGTCAGGCTGGGGATCCCATAATCCCTATTACCAGGGACGGACTGACAACTCATGGGGCCCCTAGGCAATAGGGGATCATGGGGCCCCTGTGTCCTTGCCCAAACTCAAAAAAAGCCTATAAAAAAAGGTACCAGGGGCATCTCATGGGGCCCCCTACTGACCCCGGGCCCTCGGGCAGTGCCTGAGTTTCCAAATGGTCAGTCCGCCCCTGCTCACAGGCTGTTCACTGACTGTGGATGCAAGTGCGGAAAATGCGTGTTACCTGGCTATGCAGAGCTTAGGGAGAACTCAGAACACAGTGGTCCTTAAGAGGGCAGCACTACAAAATCAACTCTGGGGAACTTTAACGCAGACCCTATCTTGTAAACTTCAAGCAGCTTTTGTGAGCTTGACCTTCAATACTATAAGCTTGTCCATCATAGTTATGAACGAATAGTGAGGCACAATATGGGTCCATATTGCCACCCACTCTGGAGTGCTGGATGTTCGCATTCACCTTTGTTTTTTTCACTTTTGCTTTTTTATTCTAAATGCATAGAGTCGCTGAGAGCGGTAAGAAACTGATAGGTGGTTTAAAGTGGAAGGAAAGGCTTACTTTCAATTAGCACCATTCAATCAGTTACACCAGGGTCCTCCTAACTTTCTAAATAAAGGGCCAGTTTTCTGTCTTTCAGACTTTAGGGGGGCCGGACTGTAGCCTTTGGAAGTAGAAAATGCCCTGCTGTCAGTAAAAAATGTCATCTTTGATATTAGGGGGAGGAATAATACCCCATCATTGGTGTCAGTAGAAGAAATAGTGCCCCATTGTTGGTGTCAGTGAGAGGAATAGCGCCCCATAATCGATGTCAGTTGGAAAAATAGTATCCCATTGTTATCAGCAGGAGGAATAGTGCTCCTCTTTAGTGTCAGTGAGAGGAATAGTATCCCATTGTTGTCATTGAGAGGAATAGTGCTACATTATTGGTGTCAGTGGGAGGAATAGTGCCGCGTCATTGGTGTTGGTGAGAGGAATAGTCCCATTGTCGTTGTCAATGAAAGGAATAGTGCCCCAATATTGATGCCAGTAAAAGGAATAGTGCCCCATCATTAGTGTCAGGAATAGTGGCCCAATGTTGGTGTCAGTAAGAGGAACAGTGCCCCAAGGGCCAGATAAAGGCAAGCAAAGACTCACATACAGCCCCTGGGCCGCAGTTTGGAGAACACGGAGTTACACCATACTAGTACATTGAAATTGTGTAAAAGATGTTTCTGTAGAGGAATCAGAAGACACTCCTACAGCTCTTACTCGTTCTTGCAAGCCAATGCTAGGCTAGGAGGAGATGAAGAACAATCCTATAGGAACATATGGCATCACAGATAGCGCTGGCTTGGATGGAGCGGGGGTGTACCCAGGCAGGTCATGGGTGGAATTGGGTGGGGCAGGGGTGACGTTGGACTGGGCAAAGCTGGACAGGAGGTGGACGAGGCTGATCAGAACTGTGCTGTGATGCTTACACAGATACCAACAATGGTTTGGGGAAGTTCCTGTGAGCAGCCACTTTCAGCTGCACAGGCACACCATTGTCGGTAAAGCTGAGAAGGATTGCTAATTGTCCAGATAAGACTGTTTCTAACCAGACAGTCAGCAATAATGCATTATATAAAAATAATTAAACATACTAACCAAGGGAAGATTTTCATTTTTAACTGTAATTCCTCTTTAAGATCTGTAAAAAAAAGTATGTTTTTGGGTGGAGTGGACCCAGGGGTGGACTGACAACTCATGAGGCTCCCGGGCAATAGGGGATCATTGGGCCCCTGTGTCCTTGCCCAAACTCAAAAAACCCTATGAAAAAGGTACCAGGGGCATCTCATGGGGCCCCCTACTGACACCGGGCCCTCAGGCAGTGCCCGAGTTTCCAAATGGTCAGTCCGCCCCTGAGTGGACCTTTAAACCCTAACAAATCTGGGTCAACCTATGTATGCTGTGGCCAGTAGACTGGCATTTTTATGTTGGTCAGCATCCTTGTTGGAAAGGCGTTGGGGCACCAGTAGCTAGAAAACACATAATAATCCCTTTAAGGAAAGCTTTGTATAAATGAGTTTGTTAACACATTTCCTCTCCTAAGGTTGTGAAAGAACAATGCATAATTTCTGTTCATGCTAATTAGATGCAGTGTCATAAAAGCGGCATGGGTAAAAGGCTAATAAACCATATATCTGTATGATTACATCGTCGTCTGTGATGTGTAGCTCAAGACAAAATGAGATGAAAATTAAACTCATTTGTATATGGCTGATGGTGTCCTGTATTTGCTTCTGTCCTATAGAAATAAAATGGTATGTAAATCCTAACAATGATCTTCTCATATTTGCTCCCTTTTTGTCTATTAAATATACCTCTGAAACCATTTATTGTATCTGCCTGACATGTACAAAACATAGCCGTTGATCTTGCTGGAAATCCAGTTATCTTGTATGTTTCTGTGCACTCTGCAATGTTATCTCAAGCAGTGTTATCATCCTTGCTCGGTTCACCTTTGTGTACTACAGAACATCTCCCCCTATATTACAGTGAAAATTAGAGGGGGATATGTTCTGTAGCCCTAACGCATCCTATCCTAGGGTGACAATGCTGCTCCGTCATATATACAGTATGGTGAGTGACTGTTGCTACCCTAGGACAAGAGGTTTGTTACTGGAAGCATCACCAGGTGACAATAAAGGGGAAAAAGCCTGAAAGGAAAACCAATGCAACCACCACATCTCAGGACTAGTAAGCTGCAATTAAGTACATTTTATCAGGTTTGAATCTCTTCCTTATAGGGTAGTGCAGAGAGCAAAGCTAAAGGGAAGAACCCTCTTCACAGCAAAGCAGATCTTTTTACAGAATAAGACCAATTACAATATTAACCCTCAGCGTTTTTCGTTTAACACATTGAGCACAACAAAATAAATATTTCTCAGAAAATAGTTTCTTAAAATTCTTACCCCGACATTTGCAGATTACAGATTTCATTGCTGCTGTCTCCTGCTCTCTCAGTGCTGCTTCCCTGAACTTTCAGCCTTCACAGGAAAGAGTTAACAGTGGTCAGAGCAGTGTGAGCCAGTCTGTTAGCTTTGGGAAATGAGGAGGGGAGTGACTTGCCTTCCTAGGCTATGGGGCTGTGTGTTTCTATTGATGCACACAGTGCAGGGATACACAACTCTAGTCCTTGCATACAAGGGTGACTCCATAGGATGCTGTAAGAGGAAGAAGCCACCCTAAAAACCAGAAACTTGGCGCAGTGGTAATGACACCACTTTAAACTGGAACATAGGCAAGGATTAAAAGATAAAGAAGCTGAAAATTCAGTAAGTTATTAAATCGGCTTCTGAAAGTGTTTAAAAAGTGAGGGTTTAAAGGATAAGTTCACCTTTTAACCAAAAATAATAAATGCACATTTTTTTGCAGGTAAAAAAATGTGCTTTTATTATTTTTGGTTGCAGAAACCTGTAAAGCATTGTACCAGTAATCAGCAGATCGCTGGTGCCATGCAGGTCTCCTGCAGACCTGTCAGAATATCTGCTTGCCATACAGGATGTATGAGCAAGCAGATATACTGACAGAAAGCATCAATGAACTACCACAGTACTCCACAGTGCCGTGGTAGTCTACTGAAAACTACAAGCCCACAGCTGCTGAGGCTGTCGGGACTTGTAGTTCATTCATTCACAGTGTTCTGTGAATGAATGATGTGGAGCACTGCACAGCCGCACTGTATTTATAAAGTGAAAACTAGTACGGGGAACTTCTCCCCATACTGCTATCACAGGGAAGGGGATTGGCCAGCTGCTGCTGCATTGGGAACATGTTACATGTTCTACCCTAAAAATGGACGGAACATGTAACATGTTCCAAAAGGTGAACGTATCCTTTAATTTCACTTTAAGGGCCAGTTCACACTACAAAAATGCTCTCCGGATGCATTCCGGATACGTTTTTGGTTACAGTTCACACCACATGCAGTTCCGGTGCAGTTTTGATGCAGCTTGCTATGTTCCAGCATGGTTCTGTGCAGAAAAAAATGCAGTATGTTCTACTTTTTTTCTGCTCCGTAAACTGACTGGAACTGACTGCACTAGTGTGAACCAGGGCCATTGGAATACATGCAAAACACTGTGCATGCATTTTTGATGCAGAAAAAAAGGCGCAATGAACTGCATCTAGTGTGAACTAGCCCTATGTCTAACTATCTCTTTGCGATTTTGCACTCCTACTGAGTAAGTCTATAAATATACACCTCAGTTATGTAGAGATTAAGGCCCCATGTACACGGGACGCTTCTGAATGATGGAAACTGACTGCTGGAAAACGTAGGTTTAGCCGCATTTGCATACCGTGTTTATACGCGTTTATGAGTGTTTGAGTTTAGAAGCATTTTTTTTTTGGTTAACCTCAGGAGACCTTCCAAAATGCCAAGAAAGCACTGAAAAACAGTAAAAAATTAACTATTTCAGACATATTGAGAGATATAGAGAGAGCAGAAGCAGAGAGAGCAGTATTTATTGAGATTAGCTGTCTTTTTTTTTTGTGGTGTTTAGATGTGTTCCAGCTCATTTCTGTGCAAAAATTATTGCAGCAGTGTCTAACATATTTTCTTTCATGCAAAACCTCAAAATATGGTGTACCAAGTCCATTTGAGTACCGGGAAAATGCTTTGCATGCATTTTTCATGATGAAAAAGGCTCTGGACAGCATCTGGAAATGGAAGAGTTAAAAAAAAAATTTCAAACACAAACGCTTATAAACGCGGTTAGCTGCATTTAGCAGCGTTTACACACGTTTACAAGCGTTCTCCTGACCGCAAGTTTTCTGCATTCAAAAAAACTACTGTAGACTCAAATGCCTGTAAATGACTGTAATTAACTAATTATTTCAAATGTTGTGCTTTCATAATCATTCACATCCTTTTCTACCACTAAATGAGCTTACAACGAAATATCAGAAATCTTAAGCCGGACATAGACGGTTCGAATCAAGTCTGGTTCAGCAGGGACCAGCCAAGATTCAAACCATGTATGGGCAGGCTGAATGTACCCAAGTTGATTGATCGATCAATTTGGGTACAACCAGCCTGTTGGGTTTTACATGCTATTATTGTGTAGCATTACCCTCTTAGGAGTCACTATAGATTTGGGTCCCCCTATAGTCCTGCATAGCCAGGCAACACGCATCTTCAAAGAGACTTGCATCCAGAGTCAGAAATCAGTCCTTGAGCTTTAGTTTTGTTTTTTTATTTAGGGGATTTGAACTGGGATAGGGTTAGGGGTGTACAGGATGCCCAAGGGAACTGATGAACTGAGGACAACTTCTTGGAACTATTTACAAGCCTTCACTGCAACACAGTGTCTGTTGGAGAGCTAGCTGGCATCTCCTAATGTACCACCCTAGATGAACTCCTCTGCCTTCACCCAACAATCTGGAGGTATCCCTGAACAGGGGATCCGGTTCCTGTCACTTTAAGAGATGGACAGTCACTGGCAGGTGGCGAATCTGGTTTCCCACCAGAGTGCTCCTTTCCCTATTCGCCCAGGGGGTGTAGGTTTACTCACTCAGATTCTCTCCTGGTTGGTGGCTGCTACCAGGCCTATCAACTGGGCTGCTCCTTACCTGCCTTACAGGTGGTACTCGCTCTAACAGCCGGTGAAACTCTGAGCTTTCTTCTTTGCCAGCTCAAGGCCCGCATGTAGGCCCTATCCCACTGGGCCTCCTAGCAGCCTCCTTCCTTCAGCCTCATATCTTCCTCACTGTCTTCAACCCAAACTCTCCTGCCCCGGAGCAGGCTCCAGCACTTTTAGGGTATCCTGGCCCCTTTCCAAGCCTCCTGTTGGGGATTGGTCAGGAACCCTCAAGAGTGCAAGACAGCCACTCCTCAGAACTACCCACTGCCTCTAGGCCTTCCTCCAAAGCTCTAGAGCAGGGGTAAATTCCAGAAGGGCTGGCTTGCAGAGCCTCACAGCTCCTGACCACAATTTGACCTTCTGTCTATTACACCCAGGCTGCTACTCAACCCTCCTCTTTAACAATTAGATTCTAGCTCCCCCTAGTTAACTAAGAGGGTGCTACAATTTTTAGCAGCTATTATAGAACACAATAGTTCCGGGGGAGGATTTTTCCCATCAACATAGTCAGTCAGTCAAGTGATTTTCTTTCCTGCAACCTGTTGTTACAGGAAGAAAAATCGCTTTTTCCAGTGTTTTCCATGTATTCCAATGGTTCATTGCAGCGCGCATGAAAACTGATGTCTCTACAAGTGAAATCTGCACATCAGTTTCCATCAGTCTTTCTGCACGTATGGTGTGAATGAGGCCTTAAAGAGGATTTTCACCCCCCTTTTTTTAACCTCTACTTACCTAGTGGCAAGTTCTACACATTTGAGATACCCACCCAGCAGATCCAGTGTTATCCAGCTGAGATTCTCTTCTCTTCTGGCAGCACTCGGTCCCGTGCTGTCATGTTTTCCTATAACGTCATCAATAGGCCTCCAGCTGTTCCATGTTCAGTCGGCACACCTCCACTAGGCCCGCCCCCTCCTCTTTTAGTGAATGAAAAGCTTTGCCTCCTGGGATATGTGACGTGCATATCCCAGGAGGCAAAGAGAGAATGATGTGCAGGGGGGGAGTGGACAGGAATTTTATTTAAAAAAAATGTAAATATAAAAAAATAAAAACACTTCAAGGGGTGTGGAGGACGGATCATGGATTGGAATGTGATCCACTTGAAGTTTATTTTAGGTTTAAATGCAATTTAAAGTATTAAGTATTTAGGTCACTGCATCAGCATAACAACCAGGCAACCAGCATTTCAGAGACCAACAAGGGCAGCCTATATCATTTATAATCACAGGCAGGTGTGAATGTACCCTTAGAAAACAAGTTAGCAATGGCAGCCTCCACTGGCTCACTTTAACTGCTTCCCGACCGCCCTATAGAAGAAATACTGCTACAGGGCCGCACGGGTGTGCAAAATCACGTATATATACGTGATTTTGTATTTCTGGGCAGGGACCGCCGCTCTCAATCACCGAGTCCTGGCCAGTGATTACTCGCCAGCCCCCAGTGATTACCGAGGATCTCTGATGGGGAGGAGAACTGTTCTCCCTGTCAGCTCGGGCATACTGCTTTGGATGGCTATGCACAGCACAGCCATCCAAAGCAGTGTGCTTACAGCAAAGCAGACAGACACCACCCCACTCCCTGCACACAGTTAACCCTTTGATCGCCCCCCATGTTAACCCCTTTCTGCCCAGTGCCATTAGTACAGTGTCAGTGCTTTTTTTTTAGCACTGATCACTCTATTGGTGTCACTGGGGATGTCAGTGACACCAAGTCAGTTCCCCCCAGTGTCAGAATGTCTGCTGCAGTCCCGCTAGAAGTTTGCAGCCATTACTAGTAAAAATAAAAAAAAATCCCAGTATATATACCGCCATTTGTAAACGCTATAACTTTCATGTAAACCAATTAATTTTTTTTTTAGCAAAGACATGTAGCAGAATGCATATTGGCCTAAATGTATGACAAAATTAGATTTTTAAAATTTTTTTACTGGACATGTTTAATAGCAAAAAGTCAAAAATATAGTTTTTTTTCTCAAAATTTACAGTCTTTTTTTTTTTATACAGCGCAAAAAATTAAAAACCGCATTGGCGATTAAATACCACCAAAAGAAAGTTCAATTTGTAGGAAAAAAAGGCATAAATTTAATTTTGGTGCAGCGTTGCATGACCGCATAATTGTCAGAGTAACACAGCGCCGTAACGCAAAAGATGGCCTGGTCAAGAAGGGGGTTAAATCCTCAGGAGGGCAATTGGATAAGGGTCAGTTCACACTACGTGTTTCAGTTGCTTTTTTCTGCATCCAAAATGCACAGAAAGTAGGTTATATGGTTGTCAATGTCATAGTTCACATCAGTACTTGCAGTTCCAGTGCGTTCCGATTGCATAAAAAAAAGTAGAACATGCTGCATTTTTCATGCACAGAACTGTACTGGAACGTGGTAAAACCAGGGGCGGACTGACCATTTGGAAACTCGGGCACTGCCCGAGGGCCCGGGGTCAGTAGGGGGCCCCATGAGATGCCCCTGGTACCTTTTTCATAGGCTTTTTTGAGTTTGGGCAAGGACACAGGGGCCCCATGATCCCCTATTGCCCGGGGGCCCCATGAGTTGTCCCCTCTGTAAAACACATAAAAAACGCACTGGAATGCACATGTCCCTATTTAAATTAGGCAAAAAGGAGAAAAAAATGAACCAGATTGCATCAGAAACGCACCAGAACGCATAAAAACGCACCGGAATGCTCCAAAAACACACATATGGAAACACATCCAGAACGCATTTGGACTGCGTTTCTATGGTGTGAAGCAGCCCTAAAGGATAAATTCACCTTTTAGACAAAAAAAATAAATGCACATTTTTTTTCAGATAAAAAATGTGCATTTATTATTTTTGTCCACAGGAGCCTGGAAAGCATTGCACCAGCGATCAGTAGATCGCTGGTGCCATGCAGGTCTCCTGCAGACCTGTCAGAACATCTGCTTGCCATACGGGATGTATGAGCAAGCAGATATACTGACAGGAAGCTCCACAGTGCCATGGTAGTTCATTGAAAACTACAAGCCCACAGCAGATAAGGCTGTTGGGACTTGCAGTTCATCCACTCACGGAAGTCCGTGAATGAATGAAGATACCGTGTGGGTGTAGCGCCGCAGACCCTGTTTTCATTCTCCCCGTACTATGTCAAAGGGAGAGGAGCGGCGGGCAGCCGCTGCGGCTATGGGAACATGTTACATGTTCCACCCTAAACATGGGTGGAACATGTAACATGTTCCCAAAGGTGAACTTATCCTTTAAGATTCTATTGACACCTGATAAGGTGTTTTAACCCTTCGTAGAATTGCTGCAATTTAGGACAGTATCGGCACAGCTTGCTTGCATTTTCTGAGCACAGTCCTGTATGCAATCATCTATCCAGCCACCCCCCTCATCACTGTCTATATTTCATGAAAAATGTACTTTTTTATACTCCTACATTACAATCCATTACAAATCCTGTTCTCCTACACCATTCATTAATCTATCTAATCCCTCATCATCCCCCTTTCCTCCTTTCAGAGCAATGACACAGAAAAAGACAAAACTAAGTGACATACATATGATACATAATACTTTCATTTATATAACATTTACTTAACTGCTGTTGGATTTTTCTCTTTGCTAGTAAAGTGCTAGTAAAGGCTACAGCTAACTGTCCTTAAAAATGTTCCCTCCTCCCCCCACCTATCCTGGACACCCTGTATAAAATAAATATGCACACTAACTTTTTTTAATCAGGTCCGGTTAGCTGAGGCGACAGCTCCTGCTCTGCTGTGTAAGGGAGTGCTTGACAATGGCTGTGAATTCCTGGAGCTGTGATGTCACCCTTAGGCTCCCATGGCCCAGTCGTCAGCGCTTCCTCTTCTCCCCTGCAGCAGCCACTCACTGACACAGGAAGCCACAGCTGCTTCATGTGACTGGACTGGATTACAAATAGGTAATTTACACAGATTTTTTTCTACACAGAGTAGGCAGGATAGGTAGGAGGAGGGGGAGGGAACATTTTTAAAGTGTTACTAAACCCAGGCCCCTGCATTCACTATATCTGGTCTCCCACAGTACACAGAACATGGAAATACAATTATTTTAGTAAATATAAACTGATAAATACCTTTTCTCATCAGCAGTTAGAGCAGTCTTGTGACTTCTATCAGTGTCCAGCCGAGCACATGTTAAAGCTTGTAGGAGGAGTTTTAATTTTGCTCTAGGAGGAAGCAGAACCACTGACCCCTGTCTGGACAGTGATGATTGGCCCTGTGCTGATCATATGCACTCTCCCAAGACAAAAAAAATCTCTAGCAATACACACCAAACTGAGCATGTTAAGAGTGACTCCATATGATATGTCTTATCAGGAGTTAAGAGGGGGGCACTGGAAGAAGGGGAAGATGAGAGAAGTCAGGATCAAACATCTTTTTACACAGTGCAGAGGATTAACCCCTTAGGTTCCACAGTGAGTATACCAAGCATGCTTTACTGCACATACAGACTGATTTTACTGTTGTGGGTTTAGAAACACTTTAGGAAGGGTTAGTACTAGCCTTATCTTTGACTTTAAAGGTCAAATGCACTAAGGTACAGAGCATTGTTGCTATAGTTGTTATAGTATAATCTACTACATTCTACACCAGTGGTGGTCAACCTATCTAGGGGGCCTTAAACACATTATAAACCTTCCTACCTGCACCTTGTGATTTTCACCTACGTAACATGTGCATTGAGCATGTAGTTTCATGGTGTCATTTTGTTGCCTTTTATGCACAGCCAAAAGTAGAGTAAATCTTCACATTCTTGTGTCAGATGTTTCAGTTTATATTCAAACATGTTAATGCATGACCTCTGTCTGTAGTTTGAGAACTGACATTTCCTTTGAAGAAACTACATATCCCACAATCCCTGATTCTTTTAGTCTAGCACTGGTGCAGGTGCAGTTAATAGAATAGTGTAGTATATTATAGGTAAAATAATTGTGTATGACTCATGGTAGTTGTGTGAGTCATGTGATGGGGGTCAATTTATTGCAGGTTAGCTGAATGACTCAACAGGTTGTGTCTCTATCGCCTCCTCCTGACTCTGGAGGACCATATAACCTTCCAGAAGTTAGTAAGCAGGAATTGGTGAAGACCTGATCTGCATGTTCATGGGAGCCTGGCCAATCCCAGGTTTGAAGGCCCTCGTAGAATGATGGACTGGCCCATAAATATGGGAGAGTCAGGCTGACAGAGGAGTCGGGTTGAAGATGGAGTGCTGAGAAGACTGTCGGTGCCTGGGAGGGGTTCCCTAGGTCTAGGTGGAAACCATCCTCCAGGCTGTGCTCGGGCTGAGTCAGGAGGATACATTCAGCGCAAATGGGATTGAGACCTTGAGCAGCAGGGAGCAGAGGACAGTGTGAGTACAGGAGCACACTCTAGGTTCTACAAGGGGAAAGACTGCCACACGTAGCAAGCTTTCTAAGGACAGCGCTGGGCTCAATCCTTTATCCTTGTCCTGAGAGATCTTCTGAGAAGCCAGGAGGGCTGGTAGTGTCTGCAGGCTGTGGAGCTGGGAGCAGCTCTACAGGGGGAGAGAAGACATCTCTGCATGTAGCTACAAAAGGTAAAGCTGATTTTTGAGGGGCTGCTAGTTCCTCGATCCATACAGGGCAGCTGCTACTGATCTGCAATGACTGATGGCTTTCAGAAAAAGAACTGTCCAAGATCTAATTTGTACTTAGGAGGGAAGTGTCCCCCTTCCATTGATTCAAGCCAAATTGGGCATCCCGTAATTCCTATTTCCTTATCCAAGTTGATTTCCACTAATAAAACAACAAAACCAAGCCCATGGACTGGTCATTATCTTTGGATGCAAGTCCGTGTGAGAAATACTTGTTGCCTGGCTGTGCGGAGAGAGACTTAGGAAAACCCACTACACAGCGGCCCTCACAAGGGTAGCGCTACACATGCATTGGAAGCTATGTGACCTGGAATAAGAAGTTGCCTGTCCCTGCCTGTGTATAGTGGACAGGGACAAGCTAGGTAAATGAATATATGGACATAGGGGATTGTTCAGCTGTGACACTACAAACTGCAGTCACAACATGTGGGCCCAAAGGTAGGGCAACCAAACAAACAACTCAGGGAACATAACTACACTAATACCTAGTTAAAACAAAAAAAACATTTAAAAGTATTCAATGCCTTTAAATGAGGCCCCTGACTTCACCAAAATGCTGCACATAAGTTTCAGTGAATGTAGTGCTACAGAAAGCTGTCAGACACTACAGACATACAATGGGAGATGGTCAGAAACTAACAAAATGTGCCATAGGATTTGTTGGGAGACAGGCAGCATGCAGTCATAGACTAGGGAAACATCAAAATATAGTAAACTTGATTACCCTCTAATCTAATATAAGTGTATAAACATAAAAGTGTATAAACATAAAAATCAAACCCCAAAAGAATATAAACAAAAAAGCAAAAAAAAAACACCCAAAAAAATGAAATATAAAATAAAAGCAAAAAAAAAGTCCAAAATAAAGTCCCAAATAGTTATATCAAAATCTTTATCTGTGATATCTTAATTCTTCATATCTTCCAAAATCTTTGTGATATACTTCCAACCAGATCTTCATATACCTCAAAGAAAAGAACTCAACATGTGTGATATCTTCAAAGAAAAAGGGGTATCTAGACAACCGTGCCACACGTGTTTCATGCACATAAAAAATAAACGTGCCACCACAACCGTGAAAAAGGAAAAATCCCTCAGCCTTAGGAGTCAATCCACTGCATACCACTAAAGGAAGGTCATAGTTACCCTCAGAATGGTATCAAGGGTCTGAGTATTTCTTTCCAACCTTTAAAATATTCCTTCAGCCTTTCCAGCCACTTCCCACAGACCTCATAAACAGACCATGGATCAGTATGTATCATAAAAACTTATAGCACTTTATTGTAGCAACTTACATTCAAATATAATGACATCAGCTTCAACATCACAAGCGATATGTTCACAGTCCTGCCTCTCCTCATAAGTGTATAGATTCCACACTATCTCCCTCCCGAGGGGGAACCGATTGCCTGTGGTGAGTCTCCAGTACCTCAAAGCCCCATGAGGATTCCAGGAAGCCACAACCGCATGTACCAGGATCAAAAATGTCCGTCACCGCACTTCCGGAAGAGCGTAGCTACGTCACCACATCACGTGCCCCGGACGCGTTTCGTCACATCCGGACTTTATCAACAGGGATCCCTGTTGATAAAGTCCGGATGTGACGAAACGCGTCCGGGGCACGTGATGTGGTGACGTAGCTACGCTCTTCCGGAAGTGCGGTGACGGACATTTTTGATCCTGGTACATGCGGTTGTGGCTTCCTGGAATCCTCATGGGGCTTTGAGGTACTGGAGACTCACCACAGGCAATCGGTTCCCCCTCGGGAGGGAGATAGTGTGGAATCTATACACTTATGAGGAGAGGCAGGACTGTTAACATATCGCTTGTGATGTTGAAGCTGATGTCATTATATTTGAATGTAAGTTGCTACAATAAAGTGCTATAAGTTTTTATGATACATACTGATCCATGGTCTGTTTATGAGGTCTGTGGGAAGTGGCTGGAAAGGCTGAAGGAATATTTTAAAGGTTGGAAAGAAATACTCAGACCCTTGATACCATTCTGAAGGTAACTATGACCTTCTTTTAGTGGTATGCAGTGGATTGACTCCTAAGGCTGAGGGATTTTTCCTTTTTCACGGTTGTGGTGGCACGTTTATTTTTTATGTGCATGAAACACGTGTGGCACGGTTGTCTAGATACCCCTTTTTCTTTGAAGATATCACACATGTTGAGTTCTTTTCTTTGAGGTATATGAAGATCTGGTTGGAAGTATATCACAAAGATTTTGGAAGATATGAAGAATTAAGATATCACAGATAAAGATTTTGATATAACTATTTGGGACTTTATTTTGGACTTTTTTTTTGCTTTTATTTTATATTTCATTTTTTTGGGTGGTTTTTTTTGCTTTTTTGTTTATATTCTTTTGGGGTTTGATTTTTATGTTTATACACTTTTATGTTTATACACTTATATTAGATTAGAGGGTAATCAAGTTTACTATATTTTGATGTTATTTGTACTTCAGGGGAAGGATTGTGTTGGTAACTTGGTGGGGATTTTATTCTGTGAAAGGATAGTGCTATTTGTTGAAAACATAGACTAGGGAAAGCTTACATGGGACTGCTAAAAATCCAGGCTATCACAGTTCCTTTAGGCTACGTTCACACTAGCCTTGTTAGCAAGCGGCAGACAGGCATTTTGGAAGCATTTTTATCGTTTCCCAAACGCCTCAGAAAATTGTGCTGTTCAAACGAGAGCATTAGCGTTGGATTGCGGCAAAACGGACGCCTTTGGTCGAGTCAGGAGGTGTTGAAGCCTCCTATTCAAGTCTATGGTGCTGCTCCGCAAATGCCCGGCTGGCGTTTGCGGTGCGGTTAACACCATTCAAACTTCATTATAGACGTTTGTGGGGCATTTTTAACACTTGGCAAATGCCTAGCAACCGCCACTAAACCACGCATGCAGCGTTTTTGGAGCGATTGTGGAGCATTAAAAATGCTCTGAAAATGCCGAACCAACGCTTGCAAAAGTGTTTTGACTTTAAGTCTACTTTAGGTAAGCGCTGAAACACAGTCTGCTGTCTGTAGGGGCTCCAAAGGACTACACAGTAATTGTCAAAGACCCATCAGTCTGCATTATCTTATTTGCTTAGGCATTAAGGGGCAGGGGCGAGAAGCAGTACAAGCAGCAAATCAGTTCATGTTAGGACAAGGAGCATGCTGATAGGAGGAGAAAGCAGAGTGAAAGACACATGAGCTCATCACTAGTCTACTTCTCTTTTCACTGTCCAGTCACAGACTAAGGCTGGTCCAGGACAACATGAGCTTAGAGCAGGGGTCTGCAAACTATGGCCCTCCAGCTGTTGAAGTACTACAAGATCCATCATGCCTCTGCCTCTGGGAGTCTTGCCTGTGGCTGTCAGAGTCTTGCAAGGCCTCATGGGACTTGCAGCTCCTCAACACCTGGAGGGCCATAGTTTGGAGACCCCTGGCTTAGAGGAAGTAGGTTGTATGATGCTGACCACCTGAGGACATGTAGCAGCAAAAAATCTCCCGCCCAGGCAGACAGATGACATATAAATGGAAAAGACTTGCATAATGTAGTAAAGCCAATTCCCAGATTTATCAAGATCATAAAACAGATGTGCAAGGGAGCTACTGTATGTAACACAACATAACTACAATCCAATCAGTTTCCTTCTGTGAAGCTGCTTGTGATTCTGGTGTGCATGGTGACGTCGCTTACTCTGGCTATGTTTCATCATAGCAGACATCATCAGGGGGAGTGGCCGGAAGGCGATACCACGCTGCAGATATTTATAGTCACAGGAAGCGGGAAAATCTACAAGCAACCACAATTAAGAGACAACAAACGGCAATACATACTGTATAACAAAAACAGAAAGGGCATAAATACCATATCAGAGCATGAAAAAAATAGCGCCCCCTTGTGTATAATCTATAAATCATTAAAAAAAAGGTACCAAGTGCATACAGTATTTTATATGCTGTAGTGCAGTCAAATTGCAGCGGTGTGTCAATCTCGTTTGTCTGAGATCACATTTATCCGGTAAGGAGTGTGTGATAACTGGTGGTGTGGACACTTAAACAGTACCTGTCTACTTATGATCATCTTTATAGCTTGTGATCATTTATACTGGGACTGAATTTTGTACTTGGTGGACTCTTTATTATTGTTTGTGTATATTACTGCACATTGATTTCATGATATTGTTTGTTATGATACCTTAAGGTGACAGCGTTTTTATTTTTTACACTGATTCTGGTTTTCTGGATATTTTTAAAGCGACAGCGCATCTATTTCTGAGAAACACATTTTATACCTGGTATTCTGATATTTGGCTGCTGTTGTATTTTATTGATTTATTTTGTTTATACACTGACTGCAGGAATATTTGTGATTTTATACTGAGATGCGTACATTACCTAGACAACATGATTTTTGTTGAGGTGCTATTTTGTGTGTGTTAAACTCTGAGCCTAGCTATTGACTACAGGACAACTGATTCCAAGAGGACTGTAAGTTCCTGGAGAGCATATGTATAAATGATGACATATGAGAATGTATGTAAATGAAAGGCATACATACATAAAACATGGACCTATGATCTATGAAGTGCAAAGGTAAACTTCTACTTTATAGCTCTGGGCTCCATATTTGTTGGGACGTTCTAGCTAGTGGTAAGTGTGATTTTGCAGAACGGATGGGAGAGCTTGTTTCACTGACAGATGTGGGAGGTTACCGTACTCCTACATAACGACTAAAGTTAATGGTGTTCTATTCCTCCTACTCAATATCCACCCCCTCCATATTGCATCAGTGCTGTTCTTCATCTCCATGGGAACCGTTCCTTGTGACCTCATCAGATGGAACCAGGATTTTACTCACATGTGTCACATGAATTTTAACCATTCCGTTGCTGAAACACTTCTAAACTAGGCTGCAATGCTATCACTAAAGTTACTTGCTCTTCATGTCCACCCTGAAAAGATCAGCTAGTTTTGGGTGGAATCTGGTGGCCTGGATCACCCACCAAGTTCTTTTTCTTCCCAGGTATTCTAGTGAAGAGATCTCACTACTGGAGTTTGGTTCTTCCCTCGCTCTCACCAAGGGGTCTCACTCTCTTCTGTTGGTCTATATCCCCCCTCCATACTGGGTATCCAAAATGTAAAAAAAATTTAATTCATCAAGTTGGGTGAAAGCAGGTGCAGACTGACCAATCGAGTACTCGGGCACTATCAGTAGGGGGCCCCATGAGATGCCCCTGGTACCTTTTTTATAGGCTTTTTTGAGTGTGGGCAAGGACACAGGGGCCCCATGATCCCCTATTGCCCGGGGGCCTCATGAGTTGTCAGTCCGCCCCTGGGTGAAAGCCTCTTGTATTGGCTGTGGAAGATGGAGGGTCATGTAAAATACATTATTTTCTGCTAAAGTGGGTGATTTAAAGAACTCCAAAACTTTGTTACCGGCAGCATTCGGTTGTATTTAGTTACCTCTTTTATGTCCTTCACTGGAAACACCAGACATGTCCACTTGTCCCACAGTTCAGATGCTGCTGATAGCTCCATGTTTTTTTGGGGCATGACCCTTTAACTTTCACAAGATTGTCAAGGTCTACACCTCCCATTAAGAACTTGCGTCTAAACCGCCATTACTCTGAAACGCGACCTGTGTTTGGATCACTTTTCAGAAAGGTTTGACAGATGGTGAAACGTTGCCCTGATACCTGCTTCTGCAAGTGCCACACCGACAAGCCGCAACTGTGTGCGTTGCACTGCCCTCTGAACATGACAGCAGTGATAGTTTTTGAGCAGGCGCGAAGCAAAGCATGTAAACATTTGATACTTTTGCAGTTTAGGAGGAGCAGTTGAGGGGGGGTGCTAAAAATGTGGATTAGCCATGCATTTTAATGCTCCCCCCCCCCCCCCATTAGTGCATTTTTATCATTTCCCAATCAAATATCTAAAAGAGTCTTTACTGTGTTGAGACAGACTGGTAGTTAAAGTAGCAATCCAGGCAAATATTAAAAAAACACTTTAGTTATTATGTATTTATTTTAGAAAACAATACATTCAGTTGATCATACTACCCGTTTGAATAACAGAAATCTGCTTTTAAAGCGGAACTAAACCAATTAATTTAAAAGTTTCAAAAAACAGTTACATTGCTGGCACGTGGAGAGAATGTAAGCTCTCATGCACACTTGACGTTTTTACAGCGGCTGTTTTTGTCTTTTGATGTTTTTTTCTACAGTCAGTAAACCCCCAGCATGTTATCCTATGTGTCCATTCACACATAGCTGTAATTAGTGTTTTGTGGCTGGGATTTTTTTGGCTGGAAAAAGCCCCAGGAATTGTGGGTTTCTAGAGGAGTTTTTTGGATGTAAAATGCTCTAACACTGCAAAACGCTGTAAAATGGCGCAAATCTGCATTTTTGGACCTTATTTTTGTTTGGTAAAAAAATGCTAAAAAACGCAACTGCAGGAAAATGCTGGTAATTGCAGAAAAGCACTGCTAAATGCCACTGCAAAAATGCTAAAAAAAAAGCTTTTTAACGTGACTTTACACAGCTAACGTTACCAGCATTATCAAAACGCCCCGTGTGCATGGAGCTTGACTGTCACGTTTTCTTGTCCGCTCAGCCAAACTGTCAAACCATCAAATGGCTGAGGTCATAACTGATCACATGTACAGAGATGGTAATTGCAGATCAAACAGAGACTAAGATAACAGCTTCCATGGCTGGAAAAGAAAGAAGGTTTTAGTTCCTCTTTAAGGCCCAGTTCACACCATGCGTACATAAAAACACACAGACAGATTTCACTTGCAGAGACACAAGTTTACATCAGTTTTACACCAGTTTATAGCGTGTTTCACTGAGTTTTTATACATGTGGACATCAGGTTTAATGTGTTTTTTTTTTAATGCACAGATAGACATCACACCTTGTATCATCACTTTCTCTTCTGCCCCGTTTACATCAATGTTGATGTCACATCAGTTTTTCTCTGCGCATAAAATTGCATTTATGCTGCAGATTCCTGCTCAGAAAATATCTGCAGGTGATACCGGTGTTTTGGTGTGAACAGGACACATTGAGAACAATTGTATTCTTTGTACCCGTGCAGAATGTGTGCAGAAAAACTCACTTCTCTGCACATGGTGTGAACGAGGCTTTAATGATCTTACCACAATTCTGGGCAGCCAGGGGGCAGTAAAAATAGGTGGTTAAACTGTGGTCTTACAACATCCCGACCGCCCACCTAAAGCCAATAATACAGCTGGAGGGGGCTATTCATATGCCAGAGCCTTGATGTTTTGGGTTGCAACTGCAACATATTTAATGCATAAAACCTGTCAAAGCTAGCCATTAAATTCAATAGTTCCGTGCATTACTCCCATTGTAAAAATGGTGTTCTGCTAATAAAAATGAAATAAAGAAGAGCATTCAAGAGGTAGCACTTTCTAGTGCCTATAATTACTTTTCTGCAAAGTCACCAGTATCAGTGAATGGCATGGCCTCTGCCCCAAAGCAGGGCTGGGCTGAAGGGTAAGCAAAAGAGGCAGCTCTGCCTTGGGTCCTGTGGGCACAAAAAGGGAAAGACCTGCAATCTTTGCTGCATCGCAGCTCATGATGGGAAGGAGGCACTTTGGCCTTTTTGCCTTGGGTGCTAAAGGACCTTGTGACAGCACTGGCCCCAAGTGGCCATAGTGCAACCTGGTGTTTGTCCATGCATTCTGGGGAGAAGAGGGGTCAGGTGATGTTACACTCACTTCTCCAAATTTTATTTTTATTTGTAGAACACCAATTTTACAATGGGAATAATGCACCGCATCCAAGAGCTAAATGAGTGCATGCGGTTGCAGCACAGTCCTATTGAATTGAATGGCATGATTGGTTTTGACAGGTTATATGCATTGATCTGGCCGGTCAGTTGGGTAGGTGGTTGGTGATTGTTTTATTTCCACAGGGAGGATGTGCAGTATAAAGTAACATTTAATGCATTTAGAACTGTAACAGTATAAAAGGCAGGAACTTGAGTTCAGCGTTAAATTTTATTTTACAGTTACTGTTTTTAACTTTTTCAGCTGATGGGAACTGGAGTGTAGGAGTTCAGCCAGCAGAGGTCAGCAAGTGAAAAACTTTTAATGAAGACGTAAGACAAGAGATAGTTATCGCACTGGAGGCAGATCAGTTTGCAGCAACAACTACATATTAGAATTTTTTTCTTTTTCCGTTTCTGTTTCAGTAGGCTCTTATTAAATCATTTTTAGACGAACAGAAAGAGGGAATATATATTGTTTTTTCCCTGTTTCACCAAATAACATGACCAAAAAAAAAAGTTCCACCTTTATTACAGAATCGGTAAATTATATTGTCCTTGTTTCAAAACAATGTGGAATTTTCACTATATTACCAAAAGTATTGGGACGCCTGCCTTTAAAAGCACATGAACTTTAATGGCATCCCAGTCTTAGTCCGTATGGTTCAATATTGAGTTGGCCCACCCTTTGCAGCTATAACAGCTTCAACACTTCTGGGAAGGCTGTCCACAAGGTTTAGGAGTGTGTCTATGGGAATGTTTGACCATTCTTCCAGAAGCCCATTTGTGAGGTCAGGCACTGATGTCAGACGAGAAGGCCTGGCTCACAGTCTCTGCTCTAATTCATCCCAAAGGTGTTCTATTGGGTTGAGGTCAGGACTCTGTGCAGGCCAGTCAAGTTCTTCCAACCCAAACTCGCTCATCCATGTCTTTATGGACCTTGCTTTGTGCACTGGTGTGCAGTCATGCTGGAACAGGAAGGGGCCATCCCTAAACTGTTCCCACAAAATTGGGAGCATTACATTTTCCAAAATGTCTTGGTATGCTGAGTTAAGAGTTCCCTTCACTGAACTAAGGGGCCAAGCCCAACCCCTGAAAAACAACCCCACACCATAATCCCCCCTCCACCAAACTTTACACTTGGCACAATGCAGTCAGGCAAGTACCGTTCTCCTGGCAACAGCCAAACCCAGACACATCCATAAGATTCCCATACCAGATTGCCAGAGAAGCATGATTCATCACTCAAGTGAACATGTTTCCACTGCTCTAGAGTCCAGTGGCGGCGTGCTTTACACTACTGTTTCCAACGCTTTGGATTGCACTTGGTGATGTGAGGCTTGGATACAGCTGCTCGGCCATGGAAACCCATTCCATGAAGTTCTCTACGTACATTATGAACTGCTAATGTGAAGGCCACATGAGGTTTGGAGGTCTTTAACTATTGACTCTGCAAACAGTTGGTGACATCTGCGCACTGTGCTCTTCAGCATGTGCTGACCCCGCACTGTCATTTACGTGGCCTTTCCACTTTGTGGCTGAGTTGCTGTTGTTCCCAGTTGCTTCCACTTTGTTATAATACCACTAACAGTTGACCGTGGAATGTTTAGTAGCAAGGAAATGTCACGGATGGACTTATTGCACAGGTACCTATCACAGTACCATGTTTGAATTCACTGAGCTCCTGAGAGCGACCCATTCTTTTGCAAATGTTTGTAGAAGCATTCTGCATGCCTAGGTGCTTGATTTTACACCTGGGGTCATGGAGGTGATTGGAACACCTGAATCCAATGATTTGGAGGGGTGTCCCAATACTTTTGGCAATATAGTGTATGTATAAAATTGGATGTAGACATCAGAATCCCACAATCCAACTGCCTAGATGCTTGCATAACTCTGTAGGCTAGCCTTGGCCAATATTTATGATTATGGAGAATAGAGGTTCCCACAGACACCACTGGTGCCCAGGTATGTCAAGGAAAACACTAGCAATTAAACAAAGATCAATCATCTTTCCCAGTGGTCTTATTTGGCCATAGGCTTAATTCACACAGTTAAAACACCAGGACATGGATCCTTATTGTCAAAGAAGTCCGTTATTTTCAGCTGAATCCAATAATATTTAAAAATGACAGTTATGTGGCTAAAAATAAAGATCTGTATGCTTGTGTAAGGCTAGATTCACATATGTGCGGCTGTGTGAGTCGCGTTTTGAATGGGCACAAGAGCCCATTCATTTGAATGGACCCCGGGCACGCAGGGAAGAAGTCCCTGCACTTCTTCAGGAAACGAGGTTCCCAGTACGGTTGCAATTTCCAGTGCGGGCAGCGTGCCATTAGAATTAATGGAACCTGCCTGCGGGTCCCGCATTCCTCTGTGCTTGTGGTGTGGCTGCAGGTACTTTTGTGTGGGTCCCGCAGCAGCACCACCCGCACAGTTGTGAACCAAGCCTTAAGCTTTGCAAATATTTACTAAAACAGTTGAATCTGGAAACTGATATCTCATGTCCTCAAAGATTAAAACTGCTGTTCTTTTATATTCTTGCATGTGATTGGGTATTCTCTGTAAAGTGAAGCTTTACCTCATTTATTACGTTTAAAGACCAAGGTGGAACTCTATGGATGCAAAAGTGAAGACTGTAGACTGTGATGTTAAAGAAAAACCTGTGGTAAGGGGGAATGCTGCAGACTCTGGTGTAAAAGGAAGCTGTCATGTAAGGGGGTCTCTGGTCACCAGAGCCCCCCCCCCCTTACACACATAAAAGAGTTCACAGAGCTCCCATTTGCATTACAGTCCACAGATTTTTCCCTTACATCAGAGTCCACAGAGTTACCCTTTACATCAAAGTCCACAGGGTTCCCCCTTACAGTGTAAGGGGGAACTCTACATACCCTGATGTAAGGGGGAACACTGTGGACCCTGATATAAAGAGGAACGCTGCAAACTGTCCATGATGTAAAGGGAAACTCTGATGTAAGGGAGTCTCTGGTCACCAAAGCTCCCTCCCTTCCTTACACAAGCTTACACAGATTGCCTCTTACATTAGAGTCTGCAAGATTCCCCCTTACAGTGCAAGGGGGAACTCTGTGGATCCTGATGTTAAGGGGAATGCTGTGGACTATGATGTAGGGGAGAATGATGCAGACTCTGATGTAAAGGGGAACTCTGATGTAAGGTGGTCTTTGGTCACCAGAGCCCCCCTATTACATCAGGGTTTGCAGAGTTCCCCCTTGCACTGTAAGGGGGAAACCTACAGATGCTGATGTAAAGGGGAACTCTAAGGACACTGCTTTAAGGGGAATACCAGCAATTCTGATGTGAGGGGATGGGGGGCACTGGTGACCACAGACCATCTTCAGCAGACTGAATACAGTAAGGTAAGGGTTGTTCACTGATATAGGGGGAATTTTTATATTAGTGCCCCCTTTTCCTTAGTGTATTCACTCTTCCCTTACATTACTGACCCCCCCTTATGGACTGTGTGGCCTGGCTGGAGTAATGGTACACTGACCTCCTCCATAATGCTTGCTCATTCTGCTTCAGGTGCAACTCAGTCAGGCAGTGCTGTGGGTGGTTCACTCCTCCTCTGTCTATTGAGTCATCACCAAGTCTGCCTTCTGGCCCTTCCACCACCAGTCCTCTCCTCTCCAGTCCCAGCAGCACTCCCAACACATGACATCACTGCATGTCTACTCCTTCCCCCCTCCAAGCCTAGTTGAGCTGGCTCGAGCACGGCCAAGCCTGGCCGGCTAGCGCAGTTCCGAAGCCAGCCCACAACCATGTTTTTTACTGGTGGCTGCTGTCCATAACAGACATTTACAGACAGTTTGTAAATCAGCAAAAAGCCCTAAGCTTCTTTGTTTTTTGGGCTCAAAGAAAACAGCATTTTTGTGGACTAAATGGGGTTTATTTACTAAAGATATAGAATGGAAAATCAGGTGCACTTCTGCATAGAAGCCAATCAGCTTCCGTGTTTTATTGCCAAAGCCTAATTGAACAATAACTTAGTTGGTTCAATATATATGTAACACACGTGTGAGTTGCACAATGTCAAGTTTGCACTTCTCAGTCTGTCCCACGTTGATACAGTATTATTGTTTTCCACTACTTTCAGCATCCTTTGAAATTTGACCCATGCATTAGGTTTGTCTTTATAATAGAGATTATAGCCATCCTCGGCACACATCAGGATGAAAATAAAGATCACCATAATTTCTTATGGTTAGACCCACTACATACCCAGGATGTTAAAGCATGATAAGACCATTGTAGGGTAGTAACACTGATGTCTCTTGGCAGTTTGGCCAAATGTACATCTATCTTTCAAAGGTGGATGCTTCAGGGCTAAACATGCAGGACAGGTTTTATCCTACTTATCCATCCCATGTTTCTTTGGAAAATCGAAAGTGCTAGAAGCCAAAATTACATTCCTTCAGTCAAAAGTTGACAATTTTTGACTAAAATTGTCTTAGGTATTTAGAAATCATGACTGTGAGGTTGACTGTAAGTCTACAAAAGCCATTGATACCATTCTGTCTAAACTTGCAAGGTACAAATGCATACCTGCCAATCCAGTCATTCTTCCTACCTGGATACCTATAAAAGCACATTTTCACATCTATACTTATGTAGCTGCCATTATAAAGCTCTTAACCCATCTGCATAAGTTCTTTACTGACAGACAGGCAGAGCTGATACCTACTGACATTAAGAGGGTGTGTGTTGTTATTAGAGACAATGCCTTGAATAACTGCGCACCTTTATTGTAACGCCAATGACTGTTACAGAGTTAACACCCTATGGACAAAGAGAAAGTAAACAATTACGGTCTGCCACCACTCCTTCCAGTGACTGATGACTCCAGAATACCTGTCTCCTGACAGATATTTTCTAGGAGAGCAGAATAAACATTGATGCACAACTAAAGCAGGCCATAGATATGGGGACAATTGGCCGTTTTATTTTTTTAAATAAATCTAACAAATCGTCCCAGGAATTTCCACCTTGGACGATTTTCAAAATCTCCTAAAATTAGGAAAAACAGCCAACATTTTTCCCCACTAACGGTACAAATATCGGCCGATAATTCGGCAAGAAAATCGAAAACCTATGGCCGCCTTAACTTCAAAGGGAATATATAATCTTTCTATTATTTTTTTAGGTACACAAGTGAAAAAGAACAACTTTATGTAATGAAACGTACCAATATGCGTGTATGTATTTAGAAGAAGACTATGGTTTTTGATTATATCCTAGATTGTAAGCTCCAAGGAGCAGGGCCCTTGAACCCCTCGTGTATTGTATTGTATTGTTACTGTACTGTCTCTTGTACTGTCTCCCATTATAATTTACAGTGCTGAGCAAACTGTTGGCGCTATATAAATCCTGTATAATAATAATAATAAGTGTAGGCAGGTGCAGTCTCCTTTTTCCACTGCAGATGTTGCTTAACCAGAGCAGCATTGCAAGAGGACAGGAAGGCAGGAGGAACCTGTTCCTCTATGGTTTCCTGGGTCACTGGGGAAGCGATCCAGTTGGATGCTGTGTCCATGTGACTCTGGTGGCCACCTTGGGTCAGGTAGAGTCTATTTAAGACCCTGACTCCCGGTTTTGATGTGCATTTTGTGAGTTAACAGTGCAGAGACAGGTTAGCCATCTGTCAAGGAAAGTGAATAATGGTAGGGAAAGGTTCTGGATGAGTGGGGACAGAATAGGGGCATGCTATCCTTTCCACAAATACTCCTAATTGGACACAGACCAGCCAGGCCACATTCCACCCTCAGAGACAGATGCTGTCTGCACAACAGGACCTGCTCCACTCTGCATTACTGACCAGAACTGTGAGTGTTCCCAGATAGGTGTCCTCCCGCTGGGCTGTTTGTATGTTTGGGCCATGACTTCAATACAAGTTCACAAGATTACTGCTTAACTACTTAACTCTGGTGTTTCGGGAACCTTGCAGAGGACTGACTTGTCCTCTGCACTGGGCTTCAGGTAGCCATCTTGGGGAGCCAGTGTCTGATTGAACACAGAGCTCTCCAGAGATTTGGGCAACCATCCTGGACTCAGAGAGGCTATTTATATCTCCTGCTAGGTCGTTTAGGTGCCTTTCAGTGTGAGGAGTACACAGGTAGGAAAAGATACAAGCTTGCTAGAGAGAGATAGATGCAGTGCAGGGAAAGGTTTCTGTGGGGCAGAGACAGCATAGGGGAAGTCCAGAGCACCCCTGAATTCTACCTGAGGGGAAGGATCATTTTGCCCAGCCTGTTATCAGGATTGGTGTATCCTTGTGTACATCTCCACCAACATAGTACCTCATTTGGAATGCTCCCCTTAAGGGTGTCTGATTAGTGGAGAAATGCTTGTGCATACTGCTACCTGTAAGTTCTGCATAATATCAATATATTGTTATAGAAGTGTAAAAGCGCCCTACTGTCCAATTTCCTACTTTGGTATAACAACTGCATTGTTGTACTGTTTACTATTTATTACATAAACAAGAAAATTCCTAGAAGATGTTGTCTCACCTGATCCTTTTAGATTCCATCAGATTAATTGCCCTACGCACAGCCAGATTTGCTTATTCCATATACAGGACCTGCTTCCTACTTTGCTGTTGTAGTGGCACTTTCATAGTCACTTTCATAGTCAGTCCATAGATGAGTCATTTTTTTTCTTTCAACCAGTGGGCTGAAAAAAAAAAGGCTCTATTTATCCATCATGAGCTATTGTATTCTGTCATCAAAATACACTGATCAATGCTGCCAGCTATAGTCGGTGGCACTGCTTAAGTGGGTAAAATCCAACACGCTGGTTGTACAGAGGCCATTCAGTAGATTGACTTCTGTACAATCAGCCTTTCCCATACATGGATTGAAATTTGACAGGTCCCTGCTGAACCGGCTGAATTTTGATCCAAGTACAGCCAACTTTAGGAGATGTTGGATTTGTTTGGGTCCTCCTGCTGCTCCCAATGATGAACTGCTCTGTATCTGGACTCAACAATCACTGACACACCAGTAACCATTGAATGGGCTTTATTAAAATAGGTAAAAGCCATGGAATGGAAGTTCAGATTAGACAAATGCAATGCAAACAACAATAGTAGAATACTGAATACTGGCACAGACAATTGTAAATCAGAGAACAATAGGCAACTGACTTTACATAAGAATGTCCTATCTACTACTATCAAGCTGTATCTAAGCCACTAGCCAGTTGATTATTTGCTACAGTTTGCTAGCATTGGAATACTTTAAGATCTCTATGTTGTGTTCGCTCTCCATTGAAAGTGATCCCATCAGCAGAACTCTGCATGGTAGCAAAGCAGTGGCAAATGGCAGCCAGTGAAACATACTTTGATGGCCAATAAGCCTCTCACCACCCTGTTGTTCTGCAGGTGTCTTTCTAGGCACAGTCTTTTCTTTATCATTACTTCTACAGGCAGGATGAATGAATATTGAGAATATGCCGCAGCACCTCTAACTGGATGGAGACTGATGTCAGCAACTAGATGAGGTCAAGCAAAAGCCAACTCTGGGTCTGTCTCTCAAGGTTGTAACTCTTAGGGATGCTGTGAAATTCTCTCTGTTGAGACTACAGAGGAGCACAGCTCAACTTGGTCCTCTCTTATTGTGGCTCTGCCCTATATTTCTCCGCCACACTAGCTCCCTGCAGCTAGTTTCTTCCCCCCGGTCACTGCAGCCAACAGCACTGCAGCCCACATGGCTCTCTCTCTTCTTATGCCTGAGCTCTCAGTGGCAACTTCCCCTGGAGCTCTCTCCTCCCAGGCTACACAATTGTTCCCAAGCTCCAGGCTCAGATCAACCTGCCCACTGTTCCAGACTCCTGGCATTTGTTTCCGGGTTCTCTGTCCATGTTATAGTCAGCTGATCTGTTCTTTCTCCAGACCATTACCAACCCCCCCCCCCCCCCCATTAGGTTCAGTAGACAGGGCTACATAATCCAAGGTGCAGCAGTGTCCATTAATAATCTACTTGACCCATTGCTTGGGTCAGGCATGATCTCAGGCTAGTGTTATCCTGCTCTGCCATGATCTGTGGCAGGGTGCGACGTCCTGCTGGGCTGCTTAAAGGGGTTGGAGCTTCACAGTGGTACACAATGGTTGTGGTTTTCTACTCCTTCTCACAATCTACAGTATATCCATGTTATGAAATCAACACATAAGAGATTACACAGGCTAGGTCAGTTTATGTTGAAGTTGTAGTGTTCTCTGCCTGTATAGGGATCAAATAGAATCACATTATAATCATGGCCAGTGGTAAGTTTATGCTAGTGGTGTAGTGTTCTACATCTATATAGAGGTTTAAAAGAATTATATCATGATTGTGGCCAGTGGTCAGGTTATGTTGAAGATGTGCTGTTTTA